>NC_080403.1:30361071-30673214 GCF_030265065.1 Corythoichthys intestinalis | reverse complement strand
GATATTTCACGGTGTTAATGAAGTGATCAGTGAGTGCATGAATTCCGGTTTTGGTTTACTGGACTGTTCAGACTGCAGTCATATTCCACAAAAAATCGAACCCATGTAGATTTAACTCGACTTACAAAAGTGGCCTTGATTGGTTTCATAGGTATCTGCTTCAGTGTGACTTGGCCAGTTTAGGCAGTCATGTAGGTAAATATCGCTCAAATATGATAAATGCAAAAAATTGGTCACTTGCGAAGTTGCGATCTGAATATAGCCTAAATTGCAGAGAAACTGAAGTTGATATTGAATTCCAAAAATAAACTCTTAAACATGAATGAAAAAAAGCATTAATTTATCTTAACTGGTATAATAATAACAATCTTAATGATTGATGGATCAGTGCCAGCAATTCTATATAATGCAGTATTTGTAATAAAATAAGTGGGGAAGAGAGGGTAGGGTTTAAAACATGAGTGAACACCGTGACTGCCATTTTGACCGGCCTCGTCAGACCACAAATCAACATGTAGCAGCACCAGCACGGTAGGGAGGCGCATTGATGCTATGGGGCTCTAATATATTCAAAATAGGGATCATTTGCTTAAGCCTTGCACCCAAGGATCATTCTGGCCTTCATTAGCCTCAATCTGACATGGATGAGAACAACATGCTATCTTGCCACATGAACCTGGCCCGCCAACCCCCCAAAATCGAAGCACAGAATTCCCTCCGCTTTTTTTTTTTTTTTTTTTTTTAGAGACATTCACATCCAATTCCTCTGGAAATATCACAGGTTGTTAGCATTCCAGAGAGAATGTTACTTGGGTGTACACTTAGGTCTTAATTAGGGACACTATTTGATCATACGGCAGCTGGGCTTTATTAAAAGTATGGCTTTGCATCGCCCTCAAGTCCCCTTGGCTCAGAGCCCACGAGGATTACATTAAACGAATATTCATTATTTTCTGGAGGATTTTTATACAAGAGGATGTATCAGTGTGTAAGAGATTTCACAAAAAAAATCATTTCTTACTGTATACTATGGGTTAAGGAATTATTGTGCTTTTTACAGATTGGCAGAAGCAAACAAACTTAAAATATTCTAGAATATTATGTGCAATTATCGTAATTACTTGACAGTTTCTGTATTTGTATGATCCATGCTAGCTACCATTACATAATACCTTAGGTTGGCTATATAATTATGTCTTTTAATAAATTTATTTATTTATAGCTTTATTAATAATAAATAGCGTACTACTCAGTCAAATTGTCATACAATAAGATATACACGTTCGTAGGATTTTTATATTTTCTCCGATATATGACTATCCATTACAACTTGTTATGGATTTCAGTAATGAAAACATCAAACGCAGGTACTAATGAACAAAAACAAATAATAAACTGAATCCCTCAAAGGTCAACATGAAACAAGCACCATGTCTAAATTGGAGTCCGTCCTTGAAGGTTAGTCAGTTGTGTGTTTACACTACATTGCAAACCTTTGGAATTGTTTTTGCTGTGATGAGTCTGCAGAGGGTCATTGTTTGTTTTTAACATGTTTATAAGCAACACAAGTAAAAATTACATGAATTATAATGACAATCCCAGCAAGCTGTCTCCAATTCCCAGGTCTTCTTTGGACAGAAGTTGAATATATTGTTGTATTTGTCTTAATATATGTATATATAAAATAATAATAATAATAATAATAACAATGATATTGTGCAATTTTCAAATTCGTTTGCATCTAACAGCCTAACTCAAAAGCACAATAGAAAAGCTAGATCACAAACAATATAAATTTTCCAAACAAACAAGCTGATTGAACATGTACTGGGTATTTATAACCATAGACTTTAATAATTATATTGACAGGTCACATCCGTCAGACACTGCACCACGCCTTCAAGTAGGTAAGTAGTAAGTAGTAGCCTGCCCACACCCAGCATCAAGAGGAGTTATTCTCAAACACACGCACACAGCGATCTAACGCCGGATTTAGGTTGAAAAAGTATGAAAGCTGTATCACGTACAAACAGGAAGGATTGTCTCAGGAGTGATTTGTTCGAGAATTCAAGGAAATTATTATATTTTCGTACCATGCATGCATTTTGAAATGTTGTGGAAAAAAATTAATGCGAGAAATTAGCCGCTACGGTATTGGCGTCATAGCTCGCAATATCTTTATAAAATAAATGCTAACTGCACGTTTTTTTTGCTTTTAACCAAGAATCAAGACTGTTTTACGTCCATATCTATAAAGAATTCAGGGATTTAAGCATTTATTCACAAGAATTTTTAATGGTAAAAGCTCTTTGTTTTCATAAGGCATTTGCTTACTGACTAGCATCATAGCTCGCAATATTTACGTAAAACGAATGTGAACTGCACTTTTTTTTTGCTTTTAACCAAGAATCAGGACTGTTTTACGTCCATATCTATATAGAATTCAGGGATTTAAGCATTTATTCACAAGAATTTTCAACAGAAAAAGCTCCTTGTTTTCATAAAGCCGTCGCTAAATTTGCTTACTGACTAACATCATAGTTCGCAATATTTACGTAAAATAAATGCTAACTGCACTTTTTTTTTTTTGCTTTAAACCAAGAATAAAGACTGTTACGTCCATATAAAAAAAAATCTGGGATTTAATCATTTTAACATAAGAATGTTCAACAGAAAAAGCTCTTTGTCTGTGATTCCACTTGGTCAGCTTTGATGGCCACGCCAACAACGCAGGCCCCCTATTAATCGGCCCTGCGACCTGTGTCCCGTCAATATATTATGAAGTCTATGATATTACAATAAAATGATTTTGCTGCCAAAACGGCGGGAACGTAATCTGATTATTGTTATGGTGTACAGATATGCATAGTACTTAGGATCCGTTTCCACAAGTTTATAAAGAAAATCTCATTATTCCTTCAGAAATTTTGTGAATGATGATCTACTGTAATGCTTGTAATTAAAAAAAAAAAAAAAAAAACATTATCTAGACATTTTATTGAAGGAAACCTGAGCCTCAAATATTTTGTTGTAAGCTTTCAAGAGTATCATCTCTGCACACATGGAGCAGACATAAAAAGATCTATGTCAACGTGCGTATACATTGGTTTTGCGCATTAGAGTAAAATGTGACAGGAATAACGTAGGGATACAAAAACAGGTCACTTTCAAATTACAATTCATTAAGCTGAGTTAATAAATAGATTTCCCCATTACCACTTACACAACCTCCCCCCAAGTCTAGTATGTTCATACACACGCAGAGCAACTTGAACTCCCTTGATGAAACAAATAATGACACATTACAAAAACTGTAAACGAGTCCAAATTAATTTGCGCTTTGCTCTAATTGCATTTAAACACAGCTCCTCCCTAACCTTGGTTCAAGCACTTCTTAATTATGGGTTTCTGAGGACAAGTTCCCAACAGTGTTGTTGTGTTGTTGGAGGAAGAAGCGTTGGGAAATTAATACAAAGTGGTTAAAATAATCTAGTTCAATAGCCCCTGTGGAAATACCATAGCAAGTAAGGTGTCCAGGCTATTAGACTGCTATGCAATTGCAAATTATTTGTGAACCTTCCACCCCAAAGCGAGGTCATTTCATCCAAGTAGCCCAGTTTTGTACCAACCTGAAGTTGGCATGACGGCTTTCATTTTCGAAACAATAGTTAAGTCTAAAAGTTTCAACCTCTTGTTCTGTAACGCCATCTTTACATCTGAGTACATCATTGCACAGTCAAATTGGAAGTGTGAATTGGACACAATAATGTCAAGGTGAGTTCTGTATAAAGAAAAAACAAATAAATCCCTTCTCTGATGTTGCGCCTGAAATGCACCAATTAACAGGAAGCCAGCACAACTGACTCATGCCCCCTTGTCTTCCTTTATTTTCATACATGGGTGGAAAAACAGCAAGATGTGTTTCCTGAAAGAGCGGGTAAGAGGGAAAGACCCATCATGTCCCTAGAATAAGCACCACCTCACAAGAGCCGCCGCCACTGGACTTTCTGCATAGGCAGCAAAACTTCCCTAAGAGAAGAGTGTGTGCCAAGTCAAACATGGCTTGTATTTCTCTTTGTGGCCGCCAGCCGCCCATGTGGGCCTATGATGTGCTTCCTGAGGGCTCGCTGCAGCTGGAGCACTTTGAATAAAGGTAACAGTAATGTCACCGCTACTGTAAACTTGCTTGGCTGCTCTTGTCAGCAGGACATGTCTAATCAAAGCGGAGAATGCATCCTCTAAAATGTAGCACATTGTTTTGTCCCACCAGCAAAAAATGAACCTTCCTATGAGTCAGAAAGACACAGGCAAGAGGGCAACCACTGTTCCCTGATCTTGCCAAAAGAAATGTCAAGAGACCAGCAGTTCCATTCAGCTTTGGGATGTTGAAGTACGAGCAATTGGAAAACTATTACAGTCACAATATATTGTTGAGTGCCTGACACAGGAGAGGAAACCAGAACAATCAAGCAGAGTGCTATTTTTTTCTGCTGGATTTAGTAACACTAATTAGTTTTGCTCTCATAAAGCCAACCTGAAAAACGACCAATTAGAAAGTGAAAATGAGACATGCAGATGAAACAAGAGCTTGTCATTTCCAATCTTCAAGTCCCTTATGTACAACTTTACTGTGTGATGACATTCACTCATACACTCGCACAGAAAATGACTGGCATGGTGCCTGCTTTATTCATTGTCACATACAAACCAATTTGTTAACAGCACTATGCATCAAATAGCCTAGTGCTTAGTTAAAAAGAAACAGTTATAGATCTATACTGCCACATCAAAGCCAGGCTGAGCAGCTTGTCCATGCAGATTTCAGAATCACCGGTCTTAAGAGAGGAAACCGTCCACCAGGCTGACCACAGCACCAGCTGGTTTCAGCTTAAGACCAACCAGAGCCAAGATGCCTGACTTTCACAGGTGCTTTATTTACACCAATGCCTTCTTTCCACAGCTCGGCAGTAATTCTACTGCATGCCTTGCAAAGTTAGATGAACAACAACAGAAGATATGCTCCGAGTGAATTTCACTGCTCCCGATTACAATTTACAATTTCCTACACAAGTTAAAGTGAAAACTGCCAACAACGAACAGAGGGTACTCCTCTGCCAATATTTTAAGATGCCAAATGCAGTAAACAAGAAGAGAACATTAACTATCGGCCATGTGCCTCTAAACAACAAGAACTATACTATAAACTATTGACTTCAGAACAAAACTAAGACTTGAAAACTACTATCTGGGATGATGTTGTTTGTCTTTCCATTCACATAATAACCTGCTTGGTTTTAAAATGTATTTAATTATACAATCTGAAAATTGATTATAATAAAAAAGTGGCAAGACATTAAAGAGCATACGACACCAGAAAAAAAGTCTTAAATGGCATTATTATGTGAATTAGAATCATATTTTGAGACGATTCGACCATATACAACAATTTAGCAAAGCGCAGATGACGAGAAATTAGTCTTTTAATCTGCCGGTTAGCCACGCCTACAATTATAGGGCTTTAGCGTCCCCAACAGGTGGATGACGTCAGCGGTAGACTAGGCTCATCGGTTTTACTATTCAGCCCATTGAGGGGGAATTGTTCAGAACGAGGAAAACGAGACGAAGAGAGCTGCAAAATGTCATTGTTTCAGTCTCTCTACTCCCAATATTTTTACAGGATATTCTTTTTATCCAAGTATTTTCCCCAATAGCTATATAAATGGCTTGAGAAGGACCAGTCAGCCCGTCGAGGGGGAACTATTCACAATGAGGAAAACGCGACGAAGAGAGCGGCAAAATGTCATTGTTTCTAGAGCTGGGAATCTTTGGGCACCTAACGATTCGATTACGATTATGATTCAGAGGCTCCGATTCAATTATAAAACGATTATTGATGCACCCCCCCCTCCTTTTTTTTTTTTTTTTTTTTTTTTTTTTTTTTAATGTTTTGTACATTAGTTCCAAAATTGTTCAAAAATCCTCTCAGGCTAAACCACACTACTATTTCAGTATCAAGTTAACATATAACAGTAAACAAATATACAAAACTAACAGTAAATAAAATACTCCAGTCCCCAGTCTGTATCAGCAGCTTTAAACTACATTCACTTAATTTAGTGCTGTGAATCAACCGTTACAGTTGTTAAAGTTGCTCCTGTTATTCCATAATTTCCCTTCTGTCTACTTTTGACATGTCAAAATTTTAAAACTGTTTCATCATTTAAAGATAGATTCAAGACAAAATTTTGCTGATTTAGGAGTATTTTAGATATAAAGTTAATTAGATTCGCTACAACAGAGCCTTCTAGAGAAGTTTACTGCTTTAAGATGGCGGCTGTTTCCTAACGCTGGCAAGTCCGTCATTTCGCATCTCTGTTCAATAATACATGCTCTAACACTGCCGTCTTCTGTCATTTTGCATCTAGTTCTACATATATATGATATCTACTGTAGCCGTTTGTTTGTAGCAACTAGCAACCGGGCGTTGTTTGTAGTGGCTGCCGGCCGAAGTCAGGTATGATTGTTTTTTTTATCTAGTGGCATGAGTTGAACATGATATTTACTCTTGGTCCGTTCCTCATTGCGACCCAAAGACCGCGCTGACTGTGTTTTACTTCCGCTTTACCTGGTATAATTCAATAATCGGAATTTGAAAGTTTGTTAATCGTTCTCGAATCTTCCACGGCCGAATCGCGAATAATCTAAGAATCGGAAATTTCGCACGCCTCTAATTGCTTCTGTCTCTTTACTTCAATATTTTTACAGGATATTCTTTTTATCCAAGTATTTTTCCCCAATAGCTATATAAATGGCTTGAGAAGGACCAGTCAGCCCGTCGAGGGGGAACTATTCACAATGAGGAAAACGCGACGAAGAGAGCGGCAAAATGTCATTGTTTCTGTCTCTTTACTTCAATATTTTTACAGGATATTCTTTTTACCCAAGTACTTTCCCCAATTGCTAAATAAATGGCATGGTCATGACAAATAACTTGTGCTAAATGGAATATAAAATCATAAAAATCCATTTATTCAAGACGACATGGCAAAATTACTCCATAATGGTCAAAACAGTCGACTTTACCTTTACTGTCACACC
Source organism: Corythoichthys intestinalis (assembly GCF_030265065.1). Lineage (NCBI taxonomy): Eukaryota > Metazoa > Chordata > Actinopteri > Syngnathiformes > Syngnathidae > Corythoichthys > Corythoichthys intestinalis. The sequence goes on along the minus strand of NC_080403.1, from coordinate 30,666,116 downwards.
TGCCGAACGATATTTTATGACACCTAAATCGGACATATGTCATTTCCCTTCCCCGGCTTCGGAGAATGTAAACAGACCAGAAGGAGTGACAGCTAGCCGACATGCTAACCCGAACCAAGGGATGTTTCAAAGTCTTCGAAGTGGAAAATCACACATAACTAGCCTGGATTATTTGACATGACGACCCGGTTGTCGAGTTTCTTTGCGGATCGGCAAACCGCCCGGCGGAGAGCAATTTACAGTTCGTTCCCTGGAGGAGGGTGGCTGGAATTGTTGTGTAGCTAACGTGCTAACTGCTAATGAGCGTGAGGATAGCTTTTTACATGCCTATCAATGATCAAACGTAAGTAGTCCTTTATTTAAAGGAATTTTATAGTGTTTACTTTGTAATCACTGTATTCGTATTTGACATAATACAAAACAAGATGTTTACTCACTTCCTTGTAAGTCCAATGGTCCCACAGTAAATATCCACGGTGAATGGGAACCTTTTGAAACTCCAAAAAGGCGCATACGCCTCTCCCGCATACAGAATGATTTTTCTGCAGCCGTTTGGCTGGCGTGATGCAAAAAATAAAAGTATTAATCCGCAAAATCAGCTGAATCCTTCGTCCTCATACACAACAGTACACTGTAGCGTGAAGAGGACGTCTTCTACCGTACACGTCACAGCGCCCTCCTCCTCAATGCGAGACCGAAGCCGGAAGTCACTCATTTTCCTGGCGCGGGATTCAAAAAACTAAATAAACATAGCGATCGCTTCCACACACATCCAAGCGGTCCATATCATTCAGGAGCATAAAATACCGCGTGTATTATGAAATAAACATGCTTTTTCGTGTCACAAGCACTTTAAACTGCCAAAACATTAAGACCACTGGTACAATGTAATGAAAACTAATACAGCAGCTTTAGCCAAATTTGGACTTGCATACATGTTGTGAACATGTATAGTACCAACCAGGGTCGCGTTAACCGGAAATTTTCCGTCGTTGACCGGTTTTTTAAAACGGTGACGGAAAAAACTGAAGTCCGTCAGTCATTTTGACAGGTTGCAATTCACACCCCAGACCACAGGGTGGCACATTAATTAGCTATTGTCTCTCTTGATGCATGACGTCGTTGGCTATTCTGTCAGAATATTGTAGCGTAACCGGGGTCTGGCGGCGGCACCGTGATTGACACATCAACGCGAGGTTCTTATTGGTGCACCCGGTGTGCCAGCGCGTGATCCAATTGGTGGACTAGATTGCCGCCTGTGTATATAGACAAGTTTTCGAGGTACCGGTTTACTTCCTTATGTCTTCCTTCCCCTTCCGTTTCCGCCTGTTTACCATTGAAGTCAATGGCGGTGGAATCGAAGTTGGAAGGTCTTTATACAAGATCCCGGGAATGTTATTTTGATGTAGGCGGGTGGAGAACCAAGCCAAGGCCTCCATGCTTCGTACCATGTCGATTTCCAAACCATGGGTGCTCGTACTCGTCATAAGGAGATGGACAAAACTGACAGCTCCTGCAGTCATGCCCCCGCTGTTATGGAAGGTAATGTGCTCTAAAAATACGAAACCTAAAATCTGGCGCATGAAACGACTTGTTGCCTTTGCTATTGATATTACGATGATGATTGTAATTACGAAGTTTAATCATTTTTACAACAACTAGCTTCTGCTACTGCTGCTAGCCGCCTGTTGCTAATCGTGTTTGAATGCACCGCATATATCCAAGTGTTACAAGTTTTTATTCGTTTGTTTACAGCTGGGAAATGCTGTTATAAAAGAGAAGACAACTTGACTTGTACGTTGATGGACATATATCGAACATATATAGTTTGCGTTCCACAATGATGATGACAGCTCGACTCCCGGGAGAGGCCGAGAGAGGCAGGAATTGTGACAGACGGTGGTTCGCCGAGATCGCCGTGATCCAACTACGAACTTGTGAACGGTAGCATTTTTAAATATATGCTATTGGAGCTGGAATTACCGAAGAGGAGAGCGAGATGGACTGCTGTAATTCGACAAGAAATCGGGGCACCAAACGATCACCACAGACTATGTAGTAGTCATTTTATATCTGGTAAGATGCATTTAATATATATTTAGAAGATTTTGGGCTGACAACCACAATTAAGATCATTGTGTGACGTTGGTGATTGGGGTCTATATGGTTGCCTCTTTTTCTTTGGGAGTGGAGTTGTTTTGTTGGTGTTGTTGGCGGTAAGCAGAGTAAAAAGAGGGAGAAAAATACAACTTCAGTGTCTAATTTTTCGCCGCCAAGCAAGCGTTACAAAATTAAAAATGAATGAAAACTAAATACTATTGAATATGTCATCATTATCATTTTAAAAATTTCAGTGACTGGTAAAAATAGATTATGACCGGATTTTTATGACCCTGTCAGTCAAAATGACAGACAACGAAAATGTCTAGCGCAACCTCTGGTACCAACACACAAATAAATTAATATTACTATTATTATTTTCACCTGCAACTACATATTAAAGCTGCTAAGACATTTTGCTAAAAATAAAATAAATAAATAAATGAATAAAAAATTAATTTTTACCACTAAAAGAGATGACACAGAACTAATTTAACCATTTAGTTCGTCCAATACATTACAGTATTTTTTTAGTATTTATCTTATTGCAGATCAGTGACATTCTCACACAGAGGAAGCAAACATGACTTACCGGAAATGACGGACTGCAATTGATACATTTTACCTAGCAATGGGCAGAACACGGCAATAGCTAATACTACCTTAAGCGAAGGCAGTGATGTGATGTTGGAATACAGAATTCCATCCTAGGATGTGGAGCAATAGAAGCTATACACAGCAGCTTTAATTATAGATTAAACTGAACCAACTTTTCTCTCTTGACAATATAGTAGGTGCTCAGTTAGTTAAAAAAACTTGTGCTCAGGACCACACTGTCCGAGATTAAGACTTGCCCAAGACCAGAATTTAGCAACACAACAACAAGACCAAGACCTTTGGGAGTCGTGACTGAGACAAGCCGATGGTGAGATAAAATCAAGACCATTAAATCAATATCTAAATTAAAAATATATATACAATGGTACCTCAAAATATGATCGTTTCGACACACGATCTTTTCGACTCAGACGTAAAATTTGACTCGCCATCTGACGACATGCTCGAAAAACGACAACATGACAGCACCGCAGATGGCGGATTTTCTTGTGAGAGAAATTAACACAGGTTTCAAAAAGGTTTGTACAGGTAGTGAAACAAGGAAAAAGACGCTTACAATTGAAATGAAGAGTGGGCTGTGCATCCGTGAACTGGCTCAACAATACAGCCGTGGAATGTCTACGATCTCCACGGTCCATAGGCTAAGGTGACAATTATTACTGTGGTAACATCGCCAAAGAAATCGCCAGCTTTGTCAGGTTTTATCATTTATTTCAGAAGTTGTCCAACACAAAACGCCTACTGTCCGCTGCAGTTGACTGTGTTCTCAACAAAAAATTCAAATTGAAAGTAAAATCTCAACCGCACCGCTCCCTTTCTCTCTCTGTCACGTCAGCCACGCAGTGCGTTCAGGTACAGCAAAAAACATCTGCCACATTAGAACCCGACTCGTTACAATATTACAGGAATTATTAGTATTATTATATTATTATTCTGATTTTTCTTTATAATGTATTTGTTTTGCTATGTGTAATTGCCATGTGTAACAGTACCAGCAGTATTTATTAAGGATTTGGTAAAGATGCACGATAATATCGGTTACCAATAATTATCGGCCAATAATGGCAATTATTACGACACACAGATAATCCATATTTTAAAAAATTCAATCGATAATGCAATCCGATAATTACCGTAATTTCCCGAATATAACGCGCACTTTTTTCCCCCAAAATCAACTTGTAAAATCATGGTGCGCATTATAAACGGGTACATGGATGGAGACAGAAATATATATATATATATATATATATATATATATATATATATATATAAACCGATTTTTTTTTTATTGACACGGCCACGTTGTGTTGAAGAAACGTATGCGGCGACCCGTTGCCGACCATTACGGTACGTGACGTCACCATTTTGTTTCGGTAATACTTCACTCTAATTGGCCGAATGATTTCATCTGTTTTAAATTCTGCTTTTTCTACTCTTCATAAAGCACGGAATTTAGTTTCTTGAACTCATTTGAGTCCACGTTTATTGCAGCTCCGCAACTCTGACCATAATGTAAGCACACAGACTTCCTGTGTCCGTCAATTATAACTGTCCCTCAGGAAACTCAATCCCAAATAACAATAGTTCCTATTACTGTCGTGGTCATAGCGATGAGCTCTCACGGATTTCCGACTTACGTTCTCACTTTCATTTTACCGTATCAATCCATGGAAGAAACATTTATTCATCATGATGAAACGAGCAAGTTATACAGCAGCCTTTAAAAGAAAAGTCACATCTGTTTTGTTTTCTCCTAGATTCTGGTAAGCTGGAGAAGTTGTCAAATCGTATTATAACCTTAAATATTGTCAGTTTATGGTAATGTTTTGAACTACCAATATGCTATGCTTGCGCTGTGTTTCACCAGTCAGTAAAATGACATTTCTGTATCTGTACATGAGCTCTGTTTTCTTATATTCTTCTATTTATTGGTGCTAAATTTAGGGTGCGCGTTATAAACGGGTACAATATTTTTCCCTAGATTTTACAAGTAAATTTGGGGTGCGCATCATACACGGGTGCGCCTTATATTCGGGAAATTACGGTATATACTTGATTTAGCCTCCAAATATGCGCAACCGAAGCAGTTTTTTCCACTTCTGCACCGCTGCTTCCTCAACCCCTCCTCTCCCTGAAGCCCCTTAGGGAGGAGGGGTTGAGGAGTATGGCGTCACAGAGGAGGCGGCGTTACTCAACAGGGTTGAGGCGATATCATGGCGGCTCTGTCACTAGCGTGGGTTGTTTTTCACGTGTGTGAAACGAACGACGCTCTCGCCATCTGCAAAACATGCACTGCAGAAGTTCCACGAGGCGGAAAGAAAGCGTCCTCGTTCAACACCACTGACACGATCAGCCATTTAAAACTGCATCACAAAGATTTTTGGAACGAATACGAGGCTGCTGCTAGCGCGAATGCTAAAACTAAACACACATAAACTTTTTTTTTTCTGTCCTGTTCAGCTGTTTGACACGGAGAATGGAAGTCTAAGTGTCCGGTTCACCTGAACAGTTTTAATGTTTCACATTGAGAGTATGACATCGTGATCATTCAACATACCTCGTTTATTATGACAAAGCAGCGAACAGGAAGGGGTTATGGGGGAACAGAAGAAAAGAAACACAAGAAAAGAAAGAAAAGAACCACAGAAACACAACAAGAAATACATTGAACGCCTAAACTAACTATTAATATGTTGATCCTATCGTCAGCTAGATGTATTTCCGGTTGACACCATGTGGGGGGCCTGTTGACCAGGGAAAGATGGGGAGTGGGGGGGGGGGGTCTCAAAGTTAAGTGATTGGGAGGGGTAAAGTGTTCACAAATCAACCATGTGATCCAGAACCCAGTAATCATGTGAATCCCTTGTGAGTGTAAGCCCGTTGGCAACCGACCCTTCGCCGCCCCACCGCCAATTCTGGCACCGCGAACCCCCACCTGGGCGCGCCCAATCACATCCAGCCACACGTGAGCCCCACCAAACATGCAACAGCAACGCGCAGCCCATCCCTCCTCCCGCAGCCCAGCAAAGGAGCCATCGTCACCCCGGGATCCAGGGTGGTCCCCTGGGCCACCCGCGCTCCAATCAACCGGCCCTCAGGGATGGGAAGGGATGGGACTTGTTAACATTTGATGTTGAAAAAAAGAGCAATAAATTATAGTTTTGCACAGTAATATTTTCTCTTGTATATACTTTAAAATTTTACATAAATCTTTTAATAGAATTATCGGCTTGACATTATCGGTTATCAGTTGGAACGAGGAGGAAATTATCGGTATCGGTTGAAAAATGTATTATCGTGCATCACTAGGATTTAGTGTAGGTTTTTGGACTGTGGAACGAATTAATGGAATTATAATGTATTCTTATGGGTAAATCCTGCTCGACATACGACCATTTCGACTTACAAATTCCTGGAACGAATTAACTTCCTATGTAGAGGTACCACTGTATATATGTATACAGTAGTATTTGTAGTAGTAGTGTAGTAACACATTAATTGAAGCTATTTGTTGTTTTATGAAACACTTTTCCTCAATATTACATTAATAAAATAACATCAGCGCTGATTGTGGCCGATCTTAACAGAAAATCGAGAGTCTGCTTCACCGGCCAGTCCAAGGGTGTAGTCACACCAGAAGAGTCCATAGTTCTCTTTCTTTGGTCCGGACCAAAATACATTGTATCGCTTTTGCTCTGATGCGGTTCGTTTTCACACTGCAATTTTCGCAAGTCCCAGGATTTGACAACAAACCCACACATATGCAAACATCATACAATCATGGTCAAAACGGTCTGGGTGGGGTAACAGTACAATACGGAAGTACACAATCAAGGAGCTCCAGCATGCTGCATTTGTGCTCATAATGATATATATTATCCAATTAGGAGCGTTTGTGGGAAATGTGGAGCATCATAGGCTTTTAATGCAATTTCAATTTTACAAGGACATATTTGCCATTGTACAGGAAAAAAGACATTAAGAAAAAAGGCTGGGTAGGGGAGTTATACGTGTTCGTAGGTAACCATAGACTGTGATGCTAACCAAACAACAGTTCCCATAATGCCTAAGACCAAGGAAGCCTGTCACTTTCAAAAAGGTGTGTGATTTCAGAATTGGTTCAGACCACGGTGTGGTCACTTTCCCAAGCGAAGCAAAGGGAGACCGCCTTTCCAGCGTGGTCTCAGACCGGCTGTCTGCTCACACCAGAACTCACTGGGTTGTATTCACACCGAAGACCAAGACGTTTGAGAGTCGAAACCGAGACAAGTCCAAGCCCTTCAAAATCTGGTCTTGAGAGACTGGTCTAGGTTGTCTGGACTGAGAGTTACAACATTATTTAACAGAGTATATTTTTGGTTAAAAAAAAGAATGGGTACACAACAGGTTTTTAGATTCATACTTTAAATTAGAAATGACCAGAAAACCTGCAAAAATTGCTACTACTGCACGCCCTAATATTTAGAAGCAAATGTTTAATCACTGTCAAAAGCAAGATAGATAGGCTGTCCAGGACACAGCTCCTGGGCTGAGATGCAGCTAAAAAAAAACAAGGTGGGGGCTATGATTTCAAACCTGTGCCTTTTACGGGGAACAATTCTCAGATGCCAGGTCACTGCCAACGTCCTTGCAGCCAATGGCAGAGAGGCCAGTAAGTTCACATTAGCTGCAGAGTGAAACTGCACTGAACATCTGCTCATGAATGAGAGCGGTGCCCACGAGCTCAGCAAGTTGAGGCCCACTGATAAAAAATTCAACGTTCTCCTCACTGGCACGCTTGTTTTGGACTATTCTCCTGAGCCTGCTGAATTATATTAACAGAATTTCAGCACAGTCTGGTGTATCTGAGAGAACAGCTGGCACTGAAAAGGGATCTCCTGCTCGACCAGAGCTCGGGGACTCCACACTAGATCTACCTTTCTCCAACACTATTTGTCCTTGAAATGAAAAAAAAAAAAATACCACCAGTTATTTGTAGCAGGTTATTTTGAAAAATAAATAAAAAAGTAAAATTGTTATACATTGATTATAAAATAATAATATACTGTGTATAAGTAAAACTAAGTCATTGTGTGCATATAGTATTTACCCGAGGGACTTGGACACAATTATTCTACAACTACAGTACAGTGGTTTGCAAAAGTATTCATACCCTTAGAAATTTTCAAATTAATCACAAACAAATATATAATATTGAAATTTTACGTGAAAGACCAGCACAAAGTGGCGCACAACTGTGAAGCAGAAACAAAATAAGACATGGTTTTAGAATTATTATTTATTTTAGTTATTTGTATTTTATTTGTTTAAAGTGTGGTGTGCAAAAGTATTCAGCCCCCCCCCTATTAGGGATAACTCGATCCGATCACGTGATCAGAAATCGGGCCGATTGGGCCATTTTTCAGAGGATCAGAAATGGGTGAAAAGGATCGGGGTTTTAATTTTTTTTTTTAAAATATATATTTTTAAGGGCTAGATACCTTATGGAACTAACTTTTGCTGCAATTACAGTAGCAAGGCTTTTGGGCTCTGTCTTCACCAGCTTTGCACATCTGGAGACTGAAATTTTTGGCTTTTCTTATTTTTCATTAGTCAGATATTGCTATCAAATCTTAATTGGATTTAGGTCTGGACTTGAATGGGCCATTGTAACAAATGAATACCTTCTGCTTCAAACTTAACCATATACTATATAAGATACAGTATATATACACTGTATAGATTAGTGATGTCCCGATTGCATATTTTTGCACCTTTTTCTTTTTTTCTCCATAGACAAAACTTTTTGTCTTTTTTGTTGCTTTGCCATCTTTGCAGAAGTCGCGCAAATGGTTCGCACCAATTCCGTTTCTATACTGAATGTGGAAAAAGAGAAATAGTGTATATGCCATAAAGCAGTAAGCACATTTGTAGTTTTTTTGTGTGGCAGGCCAATAGAGGCGGGAATCTTGGGGCACCTAACGATTCAATTACAATTCAGAGGCTACGATTCGATTATAAATCGATAATTGATGCACCCCTCCCCCAGCTATTAGCTGCTTTTAATGTTTCGTACATTAGTCAGAAAAAAATTGTACAAAAAACCTCTCCGGCTTAAAGAAACTACGATATCAGTATCAAGTTAACAGTTCAAAACCGTAAATAAATAATAAATAAGACTCAAGTCCCCATTCTGTATCAGCAGCTTTAAACTACATTTAATTAATTTAAGTTAATTTGTGCCAGTGAAAGCGATACAGATCCCCTCAGGTTATGCCTGAACAATATATCATTTAAACATCGCCATCGCGATGTGCGTATGCGCAATAGTCCCATCGCAAGGACGTACGATAGTTTTTTTTTTTTTTAATTTATCCCACAAACTTCATGCGCTCGCACAGACTCCCTCCCTCTCCCAGCTCTTTGTTCCTTAGTCACTGTGGCACTCGCTTATTAAAGTTAATGATGTTGACAGATGGTTGTCTTTGATCTTGCCATAGAAGCCGACTTCAAATGCGCCTTATACGTCAATCATTGTTTAACTTGTTAAATAGTTGATGCGCAAGGAAGCACGCGCTGGAATGAATGTGTGTGTGTGTCGAGACGTTCGAGGCAGCCGGACATGTTATGTCGTGTCAATAAACGCTAGAAGTGATCTTGAGTTTTCAATTTCTACATGTCACTCCAGGAATCACAGCCAAGGTAGGTAAACAGAAGCATTTAATAAAGCCACGCATTTTTCTACTACAAGTACTTTACGCTTGCTTAAAATTTATGCGGTGGGACAGTAATGTTTAAAACTGATCATAATTATTACATTTTAAGTGCTGAAAAAACATTTATTAAAATAGATAATATGCATACATTTTTTAAATGATACTTTGGGGGAAAAAAAGTGAAAAAACATGGCTTATATGTATCTCTTTCCAATGCTAAATCTGAAGAAATACATTGAACACACACAAAAAAAAAAAAACCAAAAAAATTCCACTGTGGTCACGGTGAATCATCCAAAGTCTTTCCAAACACCTCTTCAAGTCATCTAGTGAAAATTTCTTAAAATATTAATACATATATATATTTTAATATCGCAATATAATATCGCAATATATCGTCAACCCCCAAAAAAATCACAACAATAGTTTTTTTCCAATATCGTTCAGGCCTACCTCAGGCCATAACAGAGGTGTCATTCAACTACTTGTCAAGTGACATATCATCACAAATGTTATGAAAATATTTTATAAAGGTTAAAAAGTTGCCTAGTGTTATTGGAAAAAAAAAAAAAAAAAAAAAAATTAATTTAAAAAAAAAAAAATCAAATTAAAAACACGATGGCATGGATTTTAGTCAGCATGGAAAAGAATGAAGAGGATAGGTATTTGTATAATGCACGGTTTGACGTCACACCGTGACCAATTTAAAAACATACCATTTGCAGAAAGAATTAAATGGCCAATGCGATTCCAATCATATGAAAAACTTCACTTCATGCACGGTACACTCACATTTCAACCTGTCATATGCATGAAACAGTTTAAAGTATTGTAAAATTAATTTACAATCACTTTAATATGTAGTCAATTACTAAGGAAAAGGAAAGGGAAGTCAAATGTATAAGAAGCCTTTAAGGAACTGATTACTCCTAGCATGCACAAGAATAAATGATTACCAAAGTTAGTAATTTCACTTCTGTCTTTTGTTGGAAAAAAGTTAACAGATTTCTTTGTCAGCAGATACCACATTTATGAAATTCATAAGCAGGTGTAACAGTAAACAGTTATAAAGACGGTGTATTTGGATTGCAAATGCCACACATATCAGTGGAATTTGTAAACAGATGCTTTGTATCATTTAGGCCACAGGTGTCACACCGATTCCAGAAAGGGCCAAGTGGGTGCAGGTTTGCTTTCCAACCAATGAAGAGGACACCTTTTCACCAATCAGATCTTTTACATGTGTAATCAGTTAAACTTTTTCAGGTGCTGCTTGTTTCAGTAGGAAGTTCATTGGTTAAACTCTCTGCACGGTATCGGTTGGAACAACATCCAGCACCCACTTGGCCCTTTCTGGAATCGGTTTGACACCTGTGATTTAGGCCAATTCCTTTGCAATAGTTGTAGAAGTAAAATTTATGTGATCGGGTGGGATTTTACCACTGAAAACCTCTGAAAATTTAATGAAAACATAAAGTGCTTTCAAGAGACTTACTTTGTCAAATGTTCAACATTACATACAGTGCCTTGCAAAAGTATTCGGCCCCTTTGAATCTTGCAACCTTTCGCCACATTTCAGGCTTCAAACACAAAGATATGAAATTTAATTTTTTTGTCAAGAATCAACAACAAGTGGGACACAATCGTGAAGTGGAACAACATTTATTGGATAATTTAAACTTTTTTAACAAATAAAAAACTGAAAAGTGGGGCGTGCAATATTATTCGGCCCCTTTACTTTCAGTGCAGCAAACTCACTCCAGAAGTTCAGTGAGGATCTCTGAATGATCCAATGTTGTCCTAAATGACCGATGATGATAAATAGAATCCACCTGTGTGTAATCAAGTCTCCGTATAAATGCACCTGCTCTGTGATAGTCTTAGGGTTCTGTTTAAAGTGCAGAGAGCATTATGAAAACCAAGGAACACACCAGGCAGGTCCGAGATACTGTTGTGGAGAAGTTTAAAGCCGGATTTGGATACAAAAAGATTTCCCAAGCTTTAAACATCTCAAGGAGCACTGTGCAAGCCATCATATTGAAATGGAAGGAGCATCAGACCACTGCAAATCTACCAAGACCCGGCCGTCCTTCCAAACTTTCTTCTCAAACAAGGAGAAAACTGATCAGAGATGCAGCCAAGAGGCCCATGATCACTCTGGATAAACTGCAGAGATCTACAGCTGAGGTGGGAGAGTCTGTCCATAGGACAACAATCAGTCGTAAACTGCACAAATCTGGCCTTTATGGAAGAGTGGCAAGAAGAAAGCCACTTCTCAAAGATATCCATAAAAAGTCTCGTTTAAAGTTTGCCACAAGCCACCTGGGAGACACACCAAACATGTGGAAGAAGGTGCTCTGGTCAGATGAAACCAAAATTGAACTTTTTGGCCACAATGCAAAACGATATGTTTGGCGTAAAAGCAACACAGCTCATCACCCTGAACACACCATCCCCACTGTCAAACATGGTGGTGGCAGCATCATGGTTTGGGCCTGCTTTTCTTCAGCAGGGACAGGGAAGATGGTTAAAATTGACGGGAAGATGGATGCAGCCAAATACAGGAACATTCTGGAAGAAAACCTGTTGGTATCTGCACAAGACCTGAGACTGGGACGGAGATTTATCTTCCAACAGGACAATGATCCAAAACATAAAGCCAAATCTACAATGGAATGGTTCAAAAATAAACGTATCCAGGTGTTAGAATGGCCAAGTCAAAGTCCAGACCTGAATCCAATCGAGAATCTGTGGAAAGAGCTGAAGACTGCTGTTCACAAACACTCTCCATCCAACCTCACTGAGCTCGAGCTGTTTTGCAAGGAAGAATGGGCAAGAATGTCATCGGTCATTTAGGACAACATTGGATCATTCAGAGATCCTCACTGAACTTCTGGAGTGAGTTTGCTGCACTGAAAGTAAAGGGGCCGAATAATATTGCACGCCCCACTTTTCAGTTTTTTATTTGTTAAAAAAGTTTAAATTATCCAATAAATTTTGTTCCACTTCACGACTGTGTCCCATTTGTTGTTGATTCTTGACAAAAAATTAAAATTTTATATCTTTATGTTTGAAGCCTGAAATGTGGCGAAAGGTTGCAAGGTTCAAGGGGACCGAATACTTTTGCAAGGCACTGTATTAACTAGTATTAACCAGCAACACTGAGCCTGAAATTATATAGCAAAGGTAACAAGAAAAAAAGTTGTGTAGACTGCAACATTTTTGGTTTTTCACTCCCTCTGCAGAGATCTGTCCACAGGATATGCTTTATTAAGATCATGCCGACATGCAGAGCTGCTGAGACTTACTAGTGCATTACAGTACAGTCTAAAAGCATTATTTAGACCGATAAAAGGCTAATACGTTGAAGTGGAATTACACAGAAGTTATCTCAGCCTGAAAAAAACATGACCGCAACCCCCTGAATGTTGTTTGGATCAATAAAGCACATTAAAGTAGAGACCTCAGAGATAAGGCTGGACTATACCAGAACATAATACAGCTACAGGAATTTCACTGCAAAGAACAGACGACAAGACAAGAGTCAAATACAAAATGCCTTTAAAATGTTGCGGACCAATATACATCAAGAATATTCTTGCATGTCCGAATTTATTTCTTAATTGGTAAATTGTAAATAGAGAACATTTATATTGCACTCTTAGGCTAGGTTCAGACCACAGGTCTTCATGCACAATTCCGATATTTCGTGACATCAGTTTTTTTGGCGTGCCTATTGAGACTGCCTTTTTTCATTGAGCATGTTTAAGTATTACGCATGCGCACTAATTTGCTGTCTGACACTCACTGAGCAAACTGATCCGCATTCGCAGAAGCATCAAAACAAATGACTATACATGCTGGCTCCATGTCAGGGGTCGTGAACCTTTTTGACCGGGAGAGCCAAAACACCAAACATATTTTAAAATATAATTCCACGAGAGCCATACAGTCTGTGCGTGTCTACATACTGCATGTATATGTATTATACAGTATGTATATATACAGTGCCTTGCAAAAATATTCGGCCCCCTTGAACCTTGCAACCTTTCGCCACATTTCAGGCTTCAAACATAAAGATATAAAATTTTAATTTTTTGTCAAGAATCAACAACAAGTGGGACACAATCGTGAAGTGGAACAAAATTTGTTGGACAATTTAAACTTTTTTAACAAATAAAAAACTGAAAAGTGGGGCGTGCAATATTATTTGGCCCCCTTGCGTTAATACTTTGTAGCGCCACCTTTTGCTCCAATTACAGCTGCAAGTCACTTGGGGTATGTTTCTATCAGTTTTGCACATCGAGAGACTGACATTCTTGCCCATTCTTCCTTGCAAAACAGCTCGAGCTCAGTGAGGTTGGATGGAGAGTGTTTGTGAACAGCAGTCTTCCGCTCTTTCCACAGATTCTCGATTGGATTCAGGTCTGGACTTTGACTTGGCCATTCTAACACCTGGATACGTTTATTTTTGAACCATTCCATTGTAGATTTGGCTTTATGTTTTGAATCATTGTCCTGTTGGAAGATAAATCTCCGTCCCAGTCTCAGGTCTTGTGCAGATACCAACAGGTTTTCTTCCAGAATGTTCCTGTATTTGGCTGAATCCATCTACCCGTCAATTTTAACCATCTTCCCTGTCCCTGCTGAAGAAAAGCAGGCCCAAACCATGATGCTGCCACCACCATGTTTGACAGTGGGGATGGTGTGTTCAGGGTGATGAGCTGTGTTGCTTTTACGCCAAACATATCGTTTTGCATTGTGGCCAAAAAGTTCAATTTTAGTTTCATCTGACCAGAGCACCTTCTTCCACATGTTTGGTGTGTCTCCCAGGTGGCTTGTGGCAAACTTTAAACGAGACTTTTTATGGATATCTTTGAGAAATGGCTTTCTTCTTGCCACTCTTCCATAAAGGCCAGATTTGTGCAGTGTATGACTGATTGTTGTCCTATGGACAGACTCTCCCACCTCAGCTGTAGATCTCTGCAGTTCATCCAGAGTGATCATGGGCCTCTTGGCTGCATCTCTGATCAGTTTTCTCCTTGTTTGAGAAGAAAGTTTGGAAGGACGGCCGGGTCTTGGTAGATTTGCAGTGGTCTGATGCTCCTTCCATTTCAATATGATGGCTTGCACAGTGCTCCTTGAGATGTTTAAAGCTTGGGAAATCTTTTTGTATCCAAATCCGGCTTTAAACTTCTCCACAACAGTATCTCGGACCTGCCTGGTGTGTTCCTTGGTTTTCATAATGCTCTCTGCACTTTAAACAGAACCCTGAGACTATCACAGAGCAGGTGCATTTATACGGAGACTTGATTACACACAGGTGGATTCTATTTATCATCATCGGTCATTTAGGACAACATTGGATCATTCAGAGATCCTCACTGAACTTCTGGAGTGAGTTTGCTGCACTGAAAGTAAAGGGGCCGAATAATATTGCACGCCCCACTTTTCAGTTTTTTATTTGTTAAAAAAGTTTAAATTATCCAATAAATGTTGTTCCACTTCACGATTGTGTCCCACTTGTTGTTGATTCTTGACAAAAAAATTAAATTTCATATCTTTATGTTTGAAGCCTGAAATGTGGCCTAAGGTTGCAAGATTCAAGGGGGCCGAATACTTTTGCAAGGCACTGTATATATTAGGGCTGTCAAAATTATCACGTTAACGGGCGTTAATTATTTTTTTTTAATTAATCACGTTAAAATATTTGACGCAATTAACGCATACACTGAATGACCCGCTCGCATATTGCCTCAAACAGATTACAATGAGGCCGTTTATGGACATTAAGAGTGAAAAGAATGCCACCGGCCGCCTGGGGGCAGCGCTGTTCCATACTCATGTTATTTCTTCAAAACGTGGGAGAATTAGTAGTTGTGAGACGTTTATGCTGTATTCACAATGTAATGCAAATTGCTATTTGTGCTCCACACATATTTCGGTAAGTTTTCTTTCTTTTAGTGGCAATTATGTGTCTCTTGTTGTATTTTGGGTAAGATATGTACAGATATATGTTATACAGTAAAGGCGAGTGGACACAGGCGTTCTTTGGACCGCGCTGTTTATTGGCATAAGCTTCAGCAACTCCTTCACAACAAACATAAGTATCGTTTAGTGAAAGCACAACAAAAATAATATTCCTATCTCACAAAAAAAAATAATGTTCACAACAAGAAAAGCACTTCAGTCAAGTGTAATGAGGCCCTATTCTGACACACAGTTAAACAACAATGCAAAATGAACTGGCATTCCATATCAAAATAGCTATGCAAAATACACGTAAAACTTAGACTTTGGTCACTCTATTTTTATTATTGTTATTTTTATTCCTCTTATTATTATATTAACTCTACTTTTGATTGAAAATTTTACAAATTTTATTAAAACGAAAACATGAAGAGGGGTTTTAATATAAAATTACAATAACTTGTAACTATAACATTTATCGTTTAAGAACTACAAGTCTTTCTATCCATGGATCACTTTAACAGAAAGAATGTTAATAATGCCATTTGTGGATTTATTGTTACAATAAACAAATACAGTACTTATGTACAGTATGTTGTATGTATATATCCGTCGTGTGTCTTATCTTTCCATTCCAACAATAATTTACAGAAAAATATGGCATATTTTGGAGATGGTTTGGATTGCGATTAATTGCGATTAATTAATTTTTAAGCTGTAATTAACTCGATTAAAATTTGTAATCGTTTGACAGCCCTAATATATATATAGTTATTTATTTACATATTCTGTTGCCAGCTTGTCAGAGTCTGCTTTGTGATACTGTTTTTTTTTTTTTTTTGTGAGCGCATTTGAACGCATCATGCAGGAGCAAGAGTGAGGGCACGCTCGGTCGGCTTTTACTAGCAGTCGCCAAGTTTTGATTGAAATAAATCTTTAAAAAACAACAACAAGAGCCGACATTGTTACTTGGTATTAAGGGTGTAAAGGTACACTTAAATCTCGGTTCGGTACGTACCTCGGTTTTGTCGCCTCGGTTCGGTTTATTTTCGGTACAGTAAGGAAACAAAATGCAAAATATAAATGTGCTAGTTGTTCATTGCACACCTCTGTGCTTTCAACAATAGGTACATTAGCCTATACAAAGCTAGAATTCTGCTCAAAAAGTAGCGGGTATTTAAAGATAATCCAACAACAATTTGCCTTTCAGACCCCGGGTATTGGTCAGCTTTCTTTCTGAAAGAAAGAAGAAAATAGAAGTCCTGTGCTAAAGAGAAAAGCAATCCCAATGACAAAGATTTTAACATGTATTTTACAAATGAAATGCCTCAATGAATCTTTTTTTTTTTTTTTCTTATGAACGGTTATCAAAAGCTTTATTGGTGGATTTTCAATCAATCAATCAATCAACTTTATTTGTATAGCACATTTAAAAATCCGCCAAGGAGACCAAAGTGCTTTACATAGCAAAACACAGCAAAATAAGTCAACTTTGAAAGATAAAACAAACACATAAAATAAAATAAATAAAAGACGAGGTCATAAACTGTCATTGCACATTAAAAGCTGAAGAAAAATAAAATGTTTTAAGACGTGATTTAAAATCCGTAAGTGAGGGGGCCTGTCTAATAGTAAGTAGTAATTGGTTCCACAGCCTGGGCGCCATCACCGCAAATGCACGGTCACCCCTAAGCTTCAGCCTTGATCTTGGGACTACTAGAAGCAGGTGGTCAGCTGATCTGAGGGTTCTGGTTGGACTGTAAGGCTGAAGCAGTTCTGACAAATATGGCGGCGCAAGATTATTCAAACATTTAAAAACAAATAATAATATCTTAAAATGTATTCGGTAATGTGTGTGGCGCATTAACCTTTTCTCAGGTTAATGCGCCACACAGAAATTAATAAATTTAATTGTGTAAGCAGGATCTGTCTATTATTCTTATGATTTAATTACAGGTGTTTTAGCTCATTTCAATGTATTTTATTTAAATGGGCTATTATTTTTTTTATTATGTGTTTACATTTTACAAATGTGATGTAGTATTCATTTATATTGTATATTTTAGTATTATGTTGTATAACATTAGTTCCTATGTGAACATTAGTTCCTACTTGTTTTGTTGTGGTAGAAGGGTTTTGTATTGAACACGGGGCCGTGTTGGTTTTTATTATAGCAGAGAAGACAGCAGTAAGTCAACAAAGACAAGTCAACTGTGCCCTGATCTACCACTCAAGAGATCTGATGGAGTCAAAAAGTAAGTTATGTTTGCATATTAGTTTGAAAATCGACCGGATCCACCGTATTTTTACACGAGTGACTTCCGGTCTGCCAGATCCTAGCTACCGTTAGTAGTATTGACGCAGGAGGGTTGCGTCTCGCGTCAAATAATAAACTCTGCCGTTCTTTTCGTGTGCGTCGCATTGAGCCGCTTCTGGGACGCATCTAACACGCAGCCGCACTGCGACTGGTGTGCACTGGCTGATCGACTTTTACGCCCGCGTTTCACTGCGTTCTCACGGCGGCCACGTTGTCGCGCCATTGACGTTTCTGGGTTATATACTGTCCTACCGTGTTAGTCCTCATTATAGTAGAGAAGACGGAGTAAATATAATCTACACAAAGAAACTGTAACCCAATCGACTCACAGCCTCGAAAAGTAAGGGTTACAATACATCAGAAACTCGTTCGGTACGCCTCCGTTCCGAACCGAGCACCACGTACTGAAACGATTCAATACAAACACACGTACTGTTACACCCTTATTTGGTATGTTACAATAGTTGCATACTCATCACTTGGAAAACAACAAATAGAATCATGGTGTGGCACTGCATATATTAGTAATTCCTGAAAGTGGAAATCGCAACCAGGGAGCTTGTAAATAACAGTGGCCGAGACAGGTGGAGCCTTTCAGAGCATCTATTTCGTGAGTCTCACTCTCCTGGAAGTGGCAACAATTTTGACAGCCGAAAAAGTCATGGAAGTCAAACTGATTGCGAACTTCTATGACTTGAGGTACCACGCAGATCACTTTCGTGGTTTAATTTTCCCTTAGACATTTTTATATACTCCAGATCGCTCAGCATCGAGTTGGGCGGGGCCAACCCCGCTGCTGGCTGAGCGGAGACTTAAGAGGCAAGACGAGCTCTGTACTAACACCCATCTCCGTGCAATCCACGACGAGAGGACCACCAAAGGGCGTTGAATCGAAGCATATTATTGCGACGTATGTTTGAAGGTCCAAGAAAAATGTGAATAATGGCCCATCAGTTCATCACAGCTCGTTCATGTCAAACGAGCCGGCTAGTTCCACATTTAAAAAACGGGTTGGCGAAGAGCCAGATGCACTAATAAAGAGCCAGATATGGCTTGCGAGACATAGGTTCCCAACCTCTGCTCTGTGTCATTCTGAGATGATCATATTTTGATTTCTCAAAAAGAGCACATAAATAACATACATAAATCATCCCCATTTAATCTTATATTCAAAGTTTATATGGATTGATAGAACGCGCATGACGCACACATATAGTCAGTTTGCCCCGACTTAGCCATGTCAGCAATATTGAAATATTGCTCATGGCGCACAGAAAGAAAATCGAGCATTCTCAGGCTTATTCTTTTTTTTGTTCCATTTTTTTTTTTTTTTTTTTTTTTTTTTATGACTGTGGTCAAGGCCACCTCATGCCTAAAAGCCAAGTTCAAGTTAGGTGCTAATGCTAATGCAGAGCTCCATCACTGCACTCTTCTCTGCCCCTCGTTCTTTGCTGACGTAATTGCTGCGTGAATACAGATTTGGGAGAGTTGAGAGTTTAGACCTTAGCCACATTCTGGAAAAATGTGGCCTGGAACGGATTTTAATGACATACAAAAGTGACCCGGATCGGATTTGAAATGGTCCACTTCTATGAGACTTGTCCCGTTCCTCACCCGAGTCAGAAAAACATGAAAAAATTGGATTGGTGCATTTAAGACCTGCGGTCTGAACCTAGCCTTACTTACATATTTTAATAAGCCCAAAGCACTTTATTTTGACTCAGACTCAGGTGGTGGTACTTCAATGGAATATTGTAGGGCTGTCCTAAACGATTAATTTCCTCCCGATTAGTCAGCAGACTATTTTTACGATTAGTCGACTAATCTAATAATTATTTATTTATTCATTTATTTATTTATCACTAATTTAATAATGAAATTTTTGTTAACGCTTATTAATTCACAAAAACATTTTGGAACACCTAAATACTTTATTAACGTATAAATAAATAACATAAATATCAATAATAAATAAATAAATAAAATGCTGCTGGCATTAACTAGTGCAAAAAAAATGTAAACTGAAACACTGTGACTTGACCTTTCTAACAGGAGTCAAAACAATTATTACTCTTTTTGTGGTATGTCTATGTTGTTCTAAATGTTAAAATGAATTGCAATCGGCCTCATGTCCCAAACAATCATTTTCAGAATATTTTGTGTGAGCTCAAATGCTCTTTCTGGTGTGCATTCCGCATTTTTTGGGGAGGGAAAAAACTGTTCAACTTTTGTTTGTTTTAACCTGAAAATAGATAAGCAGAGGGCACACTGAAATATTACCACAATTACTGTGAATGAAAGGCACACATAGTCATAGTAACAAAAATTAAATATACAGTGGTACCTCTACATACGATCGCTTCGACACACGAACTTTTCGACATCCGACGTAAAATTTGACTCGCCATTTGTTTCTACATCCGACGACATGCTCGAAATACGACGACAATGGCAGCACCGCAGACGAATGCACGGCGGATTTTCTTGTATGACAAATCAACACAGGTTTCAGAAAAGGTTGGTACAGGTGGTGAAACAAGGAAAAAGTTGATGCTTACCTTCGAAATGAAGATGCAAATGACAGAAAAATATGAGCGTGGGGTGGGCATCCGTGAAATGGCTCAACAATACATCTCCACGGTCCTCCTCCGACCATCGTTCGCCAGTCTTTATAAATTAAGATGACAATTCTTATTGTCTCCAAAGAAATCGCCAGCTTCGCCACGTTTTCATCATTTCTTTTACAACTTATTCAACACAAAACGCCTGCTGTCTGCCGCAATTGATGGTGTTCTCAAGAGAACATTCAAAGTGAAAGTGAAACTCAAGCTCACCGGTCTGTCTCTGGCACGTGAGCCCCGCGGTGCGTTCAGGTACACAAAAAAACGTCCGCCTTATTAGAACCCGATTCGTTACACTATTACAGGAATTATTATTATTCTTTTTATTACATTATTCCAATTTTGATTTATAATTTATTTGTTTTGCTACGTGTAATTGCCATTTGTAATAGCACCAGCAGTATTTTTTAAGTATTTAGTGCAGGTTTTTGGGCTGTGGAACGAATTAATGGAATTATAATGTATTCCTATGGGAAAATCCTGCTCGACATACGACCATTTCGACTTACAAACAAGGTCCTGGAACGGATTAACTTCGTATGTAGAGGTACCACTGTATAGTATTAATTATATAGTATAGACCCTACCCACCGACGTCACAAAACCACGTGCTCGCTGTATGGTTCCGCCCACTTGTCCGTCATTTTGTCTCTGTATTAGCATTGGTTTCAATTGATCGAGGAATTTAAAATGCATTTCATGGAAGACCCGGTGCTTTCTGATGCCGTAAACTCACTGGATGTGTTGCATAAAAGGCGTTATGTGGAAAAGCTTCGTTCTACACAGTCGCCAGATCCATATTTGATGCCCAAATCGATGTTTTTTGACCCACTGTCTTCGCCCTGTCTGCCTGACATCTGCTACGCTGATATTTACAATTATCTTGTCCACACAAAATCAGCCTATTCTCACGAAAATTTGAAAAACTTCAAGAGCTTGGAGGCTTATAAATACTTCGTTGCTGGTTGGGTGAAACAGGTCCTCGTCCACGAAAATTCGGCAGGAATCTATCTTGTGCTTGGAAAGGTGAGTTACGAAATTTTCAATTCAAAATCTTTTTGTTATTGCTAACATCCACTGTCAAGTCTAATGTATTTCATGTCGTTTGTCAATGGAGTTAAGGCTTTTATTTGTTTATATGGTTTAGCGATAGCACTCTCACTACATACATACGTGTATGTTGTCGGCGATTAGCCTAGCAATGATCTTAATTGTGGTTATTTGTCAGCCCAAAACCCTCTAAGTATATCTTAAATGCATCTTACCGAATATAAAATGACTACTACATAGTCTGTGGTGATTTTTTGGTGCCCAGTTTTCACGTCGAATTGCAGCCGTCCATTTCGCTCTCCTCTTTGGATCCCTCGGAATACGGTAAAACTTCAAGTCTCTCCTTCCATCTTCTCTGTTAGTGCAACCAACAGCCACACACGCCTTCAACCATTTTGATTATTAATGTTAAGGAGCAGAAAAACACGCCGTAAATAGGAGGAATGTACGTAGCCGTAACAGGTTAACACTATGTTTTGACGGACAATTGGGCGGTACCATTCAGGAGAGCGGAGTTGTGACGTCACGTGGGTAGGGTCTATACTACTATACAATGGGGAGAACAAGTATTTGATACTCAGTCAACGGGAAACCCATTGGCAGTGTATCAAATAGTTGTTCTCCCAACTGTATGTACATACACAATAATAATTTATAATATAAAGTAACTAACATTAGTGCAGTCATGGATTATAGTAAGCAGGCCAGTGCTGATTTTTATTATATTATGTAATGTATGTATTTCTATATATTTTTGTTTGTTTTTTTTCCCCAAGTGGGAGCTCCCATGATCCTAATAAATACAATCCGCATGCTGTGCAGAGATGTCGAGATCAACAGCTTTCGGGAGCAGCAGCAGCAGAGTAGATTGAAAACGTGAAGTACGTGGGGAAAAACTTAATGACGCACGTTGATACGACACACATAAAGGCAACTTCAATTAAAAAAAAAATCGTTAGAAAGTTGTATTGACATACAATCCGCTAGCTTGTTGTGTCTTGTTGTCTTCCAAAATTACACCTGGGTGACGACGCTTCAAGTGTTCGTTCATAGCAGACGTGCTACCGTGGTATGCGAGTATGCATTATAAACTTTAGCCGCATGTAATTTTTTTGTGACCAGTCATTACCCGTCGACGGTACGTTTTGCCCGCGGACGCATTTAGGTCATCGATGACGCCGACAACGCCAACTAGTCAGGATAGCTCAAGAATATTGTTAGACTTAAAAATATTTTAAAATGTTTTTGTGCATTCTTAATAACAGTTATCTTGTGAGCAACTAGAATAACAAAGCTGATAGTGATTGTGGTCCCTACAAAAGAATCACTGATTAACTCAGTTAAGCAATCCTCATAAGGCAATTGGCTTTCCCACACACCACTACTGTATATAGGAAACACAAAGATAGAATTAAAGACAAAAAAACATTGATAAACGATAATGTTACCAAAACGATCTACCGTAATTTCCCGAATATAAGGCACACCCGTGTATAATTCCCACCCCAAAATTTACTTGAAAAATCTAGGGGAAATTATTGTCCCCGTTTAGCACCAATAAATAGAGGAATACAAGAAAACAGAGCTCGTGTACAGATACAGAAATGTCATTTTACTGAATGGTGAAACACAGCACAAGCATAGCACATTGGTAGTTCAAAACATTACCGTAAACTGACAATATTTACGGTAATAATATGATTTGACAACTTCTTCAACTTACCAGAATCTAGGAGAAAACAAAACAGATGTGACTTTTCTTTTAAAGGCTGCTGTATAACTTGCTCATTTCATCATGATGAATAAATGTTTCTTCCACGGATTGATACGGTAAAATGAAAGTGAGAACGTAAGTCGGAAATCCGAGAGAGCTCATCGCTGTCGACACGACAGCAATAATAGGAACTATTGTTATTTGGGTTTCAGTTTCCCGAAGGACAGATATAGTTGATGGACACACACAGGAAGTCTGTGTTGTTACGTTTGTTATGGTCCGAGTTGCGGAGCTCCAATAAATGTTGACTCAAATGAGTTCAAGAAACTAAATTATGTGCTTTATGAAGAGGGAAAAAAGCAGAATTTAACACAGACGAAATCATTCGGCCGATCAGAGTGAAGTATTACCAAAACAAAATGGTGACGTCACGTACCGTAATGGTCGGCAACGGGTCGCCGCATACATTTCTTCAACACAACGTGGGCGTGTCAATAAAAAAAAAAAAGGTTTATATATATATATATATATATATATATATATATATATATATATATATATATATATATATAATACATATAAAATATATATATATATTTCTGTCTCCATCCATGTACCCGTTTATAATGCGCACCATGATTTTACAAGTTGATTTTGGGGGAAAAAAGTGCACGTTATATTGGGAAATTACGGTATTACAGGTATCAAAATTACACAGCTACAATCATAACTAAATCTTAAACCGATAGTGATGATGTATATCATGTCTGTGCTGCTATGTTCATTATTAGCTCAATGATGCCCCAACACGTGGGGCTGTTTTACAATTTGGGCTTTAACAGATGTGCTTTTTATGTGGCAGGTTCTCCCAAGTTTAAATGGCCCTGTTCACATATATGAGGCCGTAAGGCAGATCATAAAATTTGTTGTTTAAGCTTGGAAAAGACAGTAGACATGACAAACAGGAAGGAAAGCGCAGCATTGTTCATGTAGGCATTACGTATATTCGGTTAGTTCAATGATCAAGATATTGGCTTGCACTAAATGTTAAAAAATGTTAACTATATTTTATGGCCATGTTGACACAAAATAACCTGTTGTGCTAATTTCCTTAATACAGGGTAACAACATCAGTTTTGAAATGTCATTCATATACCCAATATGTGTATAAAAATCTTTCTTGTGACCTATGGTGACATTGGTACACTTGCTGGGCAAAGCAGGAAGGCAATTTGAGGAACCCGCTCCTGGCTGGGCCCAGACCTTGACAGTTAAACAATACGAAGGGCAATCCCCTTCTGCACCCACCAACACAATTCCCATTCATAATCAAACCTGGGGATTGTAGTTTAAGGGTGGAGATTAGAGAGATAAGAGGAGGTGTGGGCTTCAATGTTTGTTTTTGTTTTTTTTGGGGAGGGTGTGGGTGCATCCTGCGCAAAACCGCATCCTGAACAAGATCACTGCACTGCACTGTATATAAATATTCTCTCCTGTGCGTAACTTCTGTTAACCGTCAACACATTGATTCCAAATCATTTTCAAGTCCAAAAAGGAAAATGCAGAGACGCAAAGGTGGCACACTGAGGTTTAGTTTGCTTTTTAGCCAAAGAGCACATCGCTACATGTTCTCCTGCCATGACCAGTTTACCAGGCGTAATTCTTAACCCAGAGTCATTTCTTTCAACTTTCACTATAATTCTCCACAATGAAGCACCCACTATAGGTACATCACTATTAAGCCTAAGTTATGCTTCTGCATTGCGGTGACGGCGTAGCAACAACGAGCATTCGATAGTTCTGCTCTGTAATTCACCGCCATTGTAGCATGGTTTTCAGTGCCCTCGTAGCGATGTCAGGATATTCCGGAAGGACTTGAATCCAGAACCTCGGTAAAGTTGTGGTCTCAAATGTACAGTACGTTTAAGGTCCACGTCATTTGCGATCTCTACAAACTGATCCACCTGTTGCACAGATATGCTCGAATCACTCAGTTTATTTACAAACGGGTCACGAATCCACTCCTTTGCAGTTCTTGGGTCTGTAGTGATTGGGAAGCAGCGTAGATTTTGTTTTCTTCGAGGCTGTAGGCTCATCTTCTGGCTCGTTGGGTGCCCTTTTCACCATAAAAAAATCTGTCCAAAGATGTCTTTTTTTCAGTCATTCTAGTGTTGGGACTAATTATTTCCGGGAACAAATGTGATGCGCCCGCCCTACGTCACACGTTATTGAGGACAAGCACACATTGATATACAAAACAAGATGTACTGCTAGCAGTCCAATCAATGGATTTCTATGACGACATTCTATCCTGTAGTATTATATCTAGGGTAGACAGGGATATTGGTGTGTTAATGGGCACAGGCCAAAGTTAATTCGGACAGAATGAAGTCGTTAATAAATTATTATTTCTGTGCGGCCCGGTACCAAATGTGCCACGGACCAGTACCGGTCTGCGGCCCGGCGGTTGGGGACCCCTGGTTTAAAATGATCACGTGTCCCAGTTTGACATGACTTATTCATGTAATTCGGATCAAAAAAACACTTGCATTTGCATCATACATGCATCAATCAAGTATTGACGGATCGCATGCTGAGAACTAGCATTTACTGTATATTGCTAGCTAGCTAGTATATCAATCTGTTTTCAGCGACACTCAAGTATTGACAGCCCGCGAGCTGAGCACTGTCATCCCCATATACAGGGCTAGCTATATCCATTTTCCAAGTGTCATATAAAACAAAGTTTTTCATCCATGCAATGGACTGAATATTAGAATTGAAATAAAATGTCAATTGCACTCATAAATATTCATGTCATTTTATTTTACATTTTTCCTGGATGAGTGTAGAAACAAAACCGTGAGAAATGTGTGCATAAGATGTGCATAGAGTTGATTGATTGATTGATTGATTGATTGATTGATTGATTGATTGATTGATTGATTGATTGATTGATTGATTGATTGATTGATTGATTGGAAATATTCCAACACATCACGGAAGAAGCAACAAGGGAGCACACACTAATGCTGATTTGGCAAAGTGCACAGAATACAAACAAATAATTGATTAAAAAAAATATTAAGGTATTATAAATTTCAGGGGGGGAGGCAGCCTTGGTTTCCTCATTTTCAGTTTTTAGTGGCGGCCAAGAATCTTCAACTAGGCATCAATAGTTTCAAATTTTCCTTTTATCTGTATTATTGTTTTCACACATTTAAATAAGCTGCATCCACGTTTTTCATCCAAATGGACTCTGCAGCTCTCAGGGTTTTACCACAAATATTGAAAAATCCTAAAATCAGTGATCAGTCAGTTGCTATTATTATGAAGGCTTTTTTTAAGCACACTATTTTTAACACACACTGTATGTCAAGTAATTGAACTCCCTCATTTTGATAAAATATTATAGACATTTTAGTCAAAAGTTGTAATCTGTTTTAGGGCTGCAGCTATCGAATATTTTAGTAATCGAGTAATCGACTGAAAATTCTATCGATTAATCGAGTAATCGGATAAAACAAATATATTTTTAGGTGAAGAGCAATTATAAATATACATGAGAAAACAAGACATTTCATCTAATCTTGAACCATTTTCAGTCAATCAATGTCTTTATTTTCGATGTATATTGTAGCTAGAATTTAAAAAAAAAAGACTAATTCACTGCTTTCACTCAAAAAACTTTTAGATCTTATTTAAAAAAATATATATATATATTACCTAAAAATGCCGTTACGCTTGATAACAAACATCACTTAAAAGTTAGGATTTTTTCCCACGTGTTTCAATTGAATTTCTCTTTGTGTCAAGCCATTTTTAAGTTCTAGTTAAGTTTTAAGTTAGTCTAAACCCTAAGTCCTGATAGGTTTTTGAGTTTTTGCAGTGTTTAAAATAAATGTATGATACAGGCTGTACTGGAGCACATTAGGGACCAGTGCTACTTGGTGTTTTATCCAGCAATGATTACTGAGCTAAAATTGATAGTTAGCATGATTAAGTTTTTATTTTACACCCTCATCACTCCACAATGCTGTGTTATGTTAAAGCCTGTATGTAAGACACGTTAGCCACGCAACGACAGTGGTCATAATTAAGTGAAACCTAGTCCTCCGCAGGGCTAACTTTACGTGAGCTAGTAGCGACAGTAACGTTAATCTTATTTATTAGCGCTTAGCGCTCTTTATTAGCGCTTAGCGCTGTACTGCTTTAAGATGGCGGCTGTTTAATAACGCTGCCCAGACGCGGCCGAGTCTGTCATTGCGCATCTAGTTCAACATACATGTGATCTTTATGAGACGCATCAGACGCTAGCTGTTACCAACTTAGCATCGTGCGGGCTAGTATTTGGCAACGTCGGCATCGTTTGTGGCGGCTGTCAGCTGCAGTAAGTTTTTTTTTTTCCCCTTCTTCCTCTCCGCACGTGACAGCGCATTGTCCCGCATTAAAAGTAGTCCAAGCAAAACGTGATGCTTAGAGCTGTCAAAATAAACGATTACTCGAGGTGAATAAAATTACTCGGATCAGGTTTTAAACTCGAGTTACTCGAGTTGCTCGAGTACTCGTTTCAGCTCTAATCTGTTTATTGTATTGCACTTTGTACAATATTGGACATGGATGGACTATAATGGGTTTCTCTATATACGGTATCTTTAGGATACAGTGAAACATACTCTCCAAGGATGTTAAATATGTGTGAAGTTGTGGTATCGGGATCAGACAGTAAACGGCACTGTTCTCTGCCCGAGGAGACCCACTGGTCAGACAAATTACTTAAAGGGCAGCATCTCACTGAGCTCGCCTGAACCTGCCTGAGGGTGCGAGTGTCTGTGACTCTGGGTGTGTTGACGCTTGATCCAAAAGACCCCCAATTGTTGTCCTTTTCCGGTGCAAAGGCAACATAAGTACATACAGGCCAAATGCTACCCTTTCCTTGCCTTTACCCACATCACAGCTCTATTACACACAAGTGGTTAACCACAGAAATTATACAATTAAAACAATTTTCTGCATCTATCAGTCAGACTGATCTAATAAGCCATTCAAATGACACTAATGGACTGAGCACCCCTCTCTATCCTTCCCCGAGCAAAGTATTTTTCTCTATACAACAAAATGAAGGCAAACCATCTGCATCAGTGGAAAACAAAGACAGCCAAGAGGAATAGAATTACAGTACATTCATTTAGCAGGATGTTGATGAGCATATTTCAGACTTTGCAGTTTTCTTTATGAGGTGTGCTGGAGCAAGGAAATCATCTGGTTGCTTGCTCAAAAGAATCATTGGCAGCAGAAAGCAAAAGAAATTATTATTTTTATCATACCAAAAAAAAAAATTAAGATGTTTATTGCAAAGGCTGGCAGTGCTGGGTAAAAAATTCAAAAGCAGTATGGGATGATATAATTCAATATTTTAGTGACCGTAAACCAAAGCATATGGTGCCAGGTCAACATTGGCTTGACTGCCAAGGACAGAAAACTGGGCTACAGACAGACACAGGGTGTAAAGGTGTGAAAAGAATGGGAAGAAATGAGATATGCCCAAACCTTGACCTGGATATCCTGCATCTCTGTCCACCCAACGTTGACAAGAAACACTCCCTGACAAGTTCAAGGGAAGTGCTTTCATGGTAGCTGTCCTATTCAACTAGCTCTACCAAGCGAAATGGCAAAAGAGCTTTTTGTGTTTATGATCCATCCTGATGGGGTATACATAACTATCCATTAGATACAAGTTCTACTATACATGTTGATAGTCCATAAAGGAGAAGTGGTAGTACCCACAAGTAAGTGCCCCATCAGCAGCAAGAGAAAAGCTGTGTTTTATGGTAATAGATCACAGACTCAAGCCATTGACCACAGAGCCCACAAAGAGGCGTCAAGTGTCATGCGGGGCAGCCGTGCAAAAGGAGCAGAAAGATATGACCCTCTTCTCATCCGTGCATGAATCTGCCTAATGCTGCTTTCTCACTGAGATCGGCTCTCAGAAACACTGTCAAAACATGTATATCTGGAACACAAATCTATTGACTCAAAAAGCTGTCTTCCCTTAGTAATTTAACCAGGAGCAATATTGTGGCCTCTAATTCAACTGTGATTCATGAAAGTTCATCTTACGGAGAGATTCGTAACAGGCATTTTCTGTCTGGGCCAGGCTAGTGAAGCATAACTAAACCACAAACAAGAAACACCCTGACATGGATATTGGAACAGTGAGCACAGTAAAATGCCTCCTGGGCTCGATTTACCACCGAACCAACATGCACCCATGCTGCTGGGGAGCTGGGTGAGCAGGAGTTGATAGGCTCGTCTTCACAGTCACTATTTAATTGCTGATTCCATTTCTTTGCACAAATGTCACAAGCTCTCCTGATCAGTGGTACAGCAGCAACTGGCGGCACGGCTGGCAAGCAGCCAAATACCGAATACTTTCACCCATTAAAGGCTCGCAGGTAATACGGAGGCAACAAGAGGAACATATAGGCAATATCTCACTAAAAAGTGAAATTTAGCTGAACACAAAGGTCTGTCAAGCCCCAATAATTTGGATTAGCACCAAGCGGCATATTGTACCTCCAGTATTTGTCAAATTTTTTTTCACTGCCATCCCGGCTAAAAGAAATTGCTAGAGAATGGCTTCTCTCACATGAGCAACAAAGGTGAAAACATAGCCCATTAAATATTTATGGAGTATAACTGCAGATGTACGTGAATGAGGAATTTCTTGACTGGTGATAACCCAAGGCTCAAAGTGCCGATTCTTTAAAGAAAACAATTGGTACATTTTATTTGTGACAAAGAAGTATATTTTCATTTAAATTCTACTTCTGTGCCATTCATTCATCTACATACGTATAGTATACTGTATCTGCTTAATAGACATTAGGGATAGGAAACTTAGGCGATAACAAGAGCCAAAAATGTTTTAGCCACACCTTAGCCCCCATCTGACTATTTGATACATTTCTGCATCGTAGTAGTGACTCAAAAAATCTTCAATAAAATAATCAATGCCTTGTATCAGGGGAAAATTTACTTATTATTACCACTTATTTACATGTAGATCACGGGATGCTGGAGTCTATCCCAACTGATTTTGGGCAGTAGGTTGGGTACACCCTGAATTGGTTGCCAGCCAATCGCAGGACACAACGAGACGAACAACCATTCACACTCTCACTCATACCTAAGGACAA
Source organism: Corythoichthys intestinalis (assembly GCF_030265065.1). Taxonomy (NCBI): domain Eukaryota; kingdom Metazoa; phylum Chordata; class Actinopteri; order Syngnathiformes; family Syngnathidae; genus Corythoichthys; species Corythoichthys intestinalis. The sequence goes on along the minus strand of NC_080403.1, from coordinate 30,635,829 downwards.
TTTGGGGTGTTCAATCAGCCAAACACACATGTTTTGGGGTTGTGGGAGTAAACCGGAGAAGACCCATGAAGGCACAGGGAGCACACTCAAACTCCGCACAGGGAGAATACACAAACTTCACACAGGAAGGCCAGGGCCTGCGATTGAACCCTTGTGCTAAGAACTGTGAGGCAGACATGCTAACCACTCATCCGCCGTGCCATGATAGCCAAACATATACAATATAAATAATAATCTGAGCCAGGTGCATAAATAGTGAGGTTTGTTGAAAATAATCAAGAAAATGGAAATCTGGTAAACAAAACACATCAGTAAATAGATGACAAATAAATGCATTCATGCAAGAAAGAAGAGTAGGCTTGGTGTTACATACCCAAATCAGTAGTGCAGAATTTCCAGGCACTCCATTCCTCCAATCAGAATTGAGTTTGTTCTCTTTGCATCGAGTCATTGGAACTATGAGGACAAAATACAGAGAGCGAGAAAGAGAAAGGGAGGGAAGGAAATGATATAATAATTACAAACAGGAAGTTAAAAAAGGTGGGGGAAACCCCCAAAGCACTTTACAAAGCCTATAAATTTAAAAAAAAAAAAAAAAAAAAAAAAAAAAAAAAAAATTGGGCAAAAGTAAACATGATCTTTTCTCACTACCATTTAACAAATGACACACTAATTCCTGGCCTACATGCATAATGTTTGTCTCATATAAGAACCAACATATAAAACCAATTTTCACCACAAGGGTTGTTTTATTAGTCACAGAATATGATTCAATTCTCACCTTATGACAATGGAATGCCACAAATTGACTCACACCAAGCATTATAGTAATGTAAACCAGACACTGTTTTGCATTTGGCTTTAAGGTCAAATTTTGTGCGTCAAATGTCACATGAGAGTATTGAGCTTTATTTTTTTTTCTAAACATATTACCTAGAATAATCAAATAAACATTGATAGCTAACGTGTCAATATAAATATTACATGATGGTATCACCAATATGGACATTTAATAACACTGCGATAATTCCTTATATGCCTATTAGGCTATAATACTATTACATGGTTTTGATTAATAACAGAAAATGTTTTTTTAATTCAATAGGCTAAACAAGTGATAAGAAAATGACTAGTTCTAAAATGTAGTTCATATTACAGTGTACAAATAAGGCAGTGAAGTGTGCCAGTTACGCTATCGGACACTAAAGGTCAATTGACAGGTTCAATGGCAAAAATATTTTGGTTTTAATGGTCAGGTCTTCAATGAGACGAACAACTAAGTAAAGTCCAACATTATTCATCATTGACCAAAGAGGAATTCAACTACAGTATATCTTCGTATAGCCATGTTTCCACATGCTGTCAACATTTTTAGGCTTGCTTTGGGCCTGAAATAACATGCTTCTGATTAGACATGTGCTGATTACCGGTTTTAGGGTATAGTACGGTATCAAGATGTCAAGGTTTCAAACCCGCAAAAAATTTCCATCATACCGTCCCTAAGGTATTACATATTTTTATGTCTCAAAAAGAATAGAGAAATCCCTTGCTTACAGCTGTAAGGCTCAACCCCCACTGGTTGTTTCTCAGTGTCAGTGAGTCAGCTGTGCTACACGATGGCTGGAGGAGGTGAAACTCCTGAACTTTTTCCCTTGTTGAAGAAAACGAAATCGCTGGTATGGGAATACTTCCGCGACAGAAAAATTACAGACGGCCGTTGCTTAGAGGAAGAGGGCTAACCGAAATGTTGAAATGTGTTTGTGGAGGGTGGCTGCCGAGGAGGCAATACCTCCAATATGATTTCTTACTTATACAAAATTAGAGGATAGTAAACACCATCATTAATGTTTCCCACCAGTTACGAGCATTAACTCCACCGTGTTTTGTGTGTCTAGCTGTGGTAGAACGTGGTATTTTTTTTCTCTCCGGCAACTGTCTGTGTTGAGAAAGAGAGTATGTGTGTATAATGGGAACATACTAGTCATACACAAATGCTTTTTATTGGAAAAAATTCAATTATTTTGTTCTGATGGTCATAATGTTGAGCTGTGGCTGTGGGTTTACGCTCACCTAAAGGACATCATTTATTTTAATCTAAAAAAAAATTTTTTTTCTTTTTTTTTTTTTTTTTTTTTTTTAACTTAACATTATACTTATGTTCCAATTTGCTAATATATTTTGAAAAATAAAAAACCTGTTCAATGGAAAAAAAAGTTTTGTTTTTGGTTTTTTTTTTTTTTGCTTTTAAACCCAGACATCTCAAAGTAAAAAATTTTAGAGCTGTTATACCGTCAAACCGTGATATTTTGGCTTAAGGTTATCATACTGTCAGAATATCATACTGGCACATGCCTACTTCTGATTGGTCAACAGCGCAGCTGTCGTTATTTCCAAAAATATGTTTATCCCAACAAGCCTCATGGGTTAATGGCCACACAACTGTATTCACATGTCCATCAAAACAGCATACTCTATTCTTAGTAAGGTCCCTTTAATGTACCTTGGATCGATACTAAAGTCAACTCCCAGAATTATCTGTCATTTAACAATGACGGTCAATCTTAACAAATAAGTAAAAGCTTGGAGCTTGGTGTAAAAAAACATTTCCAGTCCTTAAACATTAAGCACGTATAAGCAAGGATTTAGCCCACAGTCATTTTTACAAGCACTAAGTTGCAATATCCATTGCAAGAAGCTAGGGGATGCACATACTAACATGCAGTAATTGGGACTTCACTTGATATTCAATGCATGGCAGTGCATCTTTCTCTATGATACTTGGGTTTGTGAGAGCAAGAAAGTTATTTAAAAGATTTTTTTTTTTTTATTATACATTAAACATTCATTTCTGCGACTGCGTTTAAGGACGTTGAGTTTGCATCAGATCAATGGCCTGACCAGTTAAGTAACGCCACTCTCAGTAACCCATCTAATAAGTGTTGATCTGGGAACACCCTGAGCTGACCCATGGTGCTGGGAACAATTACAAGAGAGTAGTCTTTCTGGGCCGATGTCCACTTGACCCGGTGGGGTAAAGACGCAACAGAAATCCCCATGATTTAAAATCCTCCCCAAGACGTGCTGACAAGGTTAGCGGGTCATAGCAGACATTAACAGGTCAGTGTGTGGCCCACTTGGGAACAATTACTCCTCGTCACAGCTAAGTGGACACTTGATTGAACACGATAGAGGCAGGACACACTTCCCACAGATAACAATTCCCCAAGCCATTTAGGATAAAAAGCCCTTGTGATACAGCCTTTATGGGTAAAATTCATCTTCCTTTTCCCTTTTAAAAGAATGTGAGAGTGTGATAGAGAGCCATTCTCCAAAAGAGATGACTCAAAGCATTTCCATTTTGCAGTAATAGTCATAGCTGCTTATGACACAGAAACAAAGGTGACAGTGAAAAAGCCAAATAATGTTATGAGCTACTCACATCTTTAACAGTATTTCCAGCCATTTTATGAAAAAAAAATTACTAGTGGTAGGCACAAGCATTTTGTTGTTCCAATTAACCTTTATTTTCCCCATTATTCCTAATAAATTTATACATTTCTATTATACAGTATATACACACATACAATACCCTATCCCATTGACAACACTGAGAGCAAAAACAAAGTCCCTCTAAGGAGCCTGGGCATTAGAGGCAAACAATTTCTGAAACTCTACTGGGAAGACAAGCTACCAAATAACAACAGCCTGAGTATAAACAAGGTCTACACCTTTCTGGAGCAAGGGAATTGGAAAGCAGCTAGGGTCTCTGAGAAACAGTGGTTAGAACGTGAAACTGAGAGGCAAAATAAATCAAATGGCACTACTACCTTCCCAGTCTCAGGTCAACTGAATCATTAAGGGCCAAAGAAGATACCGTCATCTCCCATGAATAGCTCACAGAATCACAATATGACTTCACAGTAGTAAACACAGGAGTGCAAACCCAGGAGTTATTCATTATTCAAGCACCTCTGCTTAACAGGATGATCAATTCTAGTTTAGGCCATTCTCAGTGAAGAAGTAACATCACCTATATTTTGTTCTATTGTCGTTTAATGATTCAGGTCTATTCTGTGGCACACAAAAAGTACAACAATAAAAGTAGCCTGTGTTTGATCCTCATATTCCAAACCATAATAGTAAACACTGACATTGTATCAGGGACAAAGGGCCAATTAGCAATCTCCCCTTCTGCTATCAAGCAGCATGCTAGATTATAATAAGAACCTGCAAACTTTTATCTGTGCTAAAGTCTCATCAGCATAGTACCTCCGCTCTGCACAGCATTGCATCTTGGGTAATTACTACCTTCCAATTACTGCCCAGCTTGTAAATATATCAAATAAACAAGCAACAACCAGTCAATTAGGAGGTCCCTTTCATAACGGGGGTTCACATTGATGTTTTATGTACGGATAAGGACAGTAGCAGTAATAACAAAACTCTAGTGAACTTGTAACTGTTGTAGTTTAGAATATACCTCAAATTGTGAATGAGGGAATTGAAGAAAGTACACCGACACTTACTGGTTCCATCTTCAGAAACAAGAAAAGAGGAACAAAAAAAAACAGCCATAACAGCTTGTCAACAAAATTAGCAATGCCTTGCTCATCCCCCCTCCATTCACAGATGTGCTGGCTCAAATCTGAGTACGTTGATGGTTTATCACACAGCAAGTAGCAGGCTTAGCCAGAGCGGTGCATCCAGAAGACGTGATCAAAGAAATCCAACTTTTCAAACAGGAGCGGCAATGGAACAGCCCTGCCATGATATTTTTCTCATAAGCCTGGAACTGCCAACCGAGTCAACAGACAAATCGAGATGAAATGCTTTAAGAGCTGCTGCTACCTCATTATTTGAGGCTTCGGTGATCTGCAGTAACTAGGGCTGCAGCTATCTAATATTTTAGTAATCAACTGAAAATTCTATTGATTAATCCAGTAATCGGATAAAACATTTTTTTTTTTTAGGTAAAGAGCAATTATAAATATGCATGAGAAAAAAAGACATTTAATCCAATATTTTGAACCATTTTCAGTCAATCAATGTCTTTATTTTCGATGTACATTGTTGAAAACAGCCAACAATTGCATCTCAGATGTGACAAGGAAAAAAAAAATCACTGCTTCCACTCAAAAAACTTCTAGAGCTTATACAAAAACAAACATTTCTTACCTAAAAATGTAATTACGCTTGATAACACACATCACTTGAAAGCTACTTGTTTTTCCCACCTGTTTCAATTTAATTTTCATTTGTGTCAAGCTATTTTTAAGTTCTAGTTAAGTTTTAAGTTAGTCTAAACTGTAAGTACTGATAGGATTTTGAGTTTTTGCAGTGTTCAAAATAAATGTATGATACCTGCTGTATTGGAGCACATTAGGGACCAGTGCTACTTGGTGTTTTATTCAGCAATTCAGCAATTAGAGCTGGGAATCTTTGGGCACCTAACGATTCGATTACGATTACGATTCAGATGGTCCGATTCGATTCTAAAACGATTATTGATGCACCCCCCCCCCCCTCTTTTTTTTTTTTTTTTTTTTTTTTTTAATATTTTGTACATTTGTTCCAAAATTGTTCAAAAATACTCTCAGGCTAAACCAAACTACTATTTCAGTATCAAGTTAACATATAGCAGTAAACAAATATACAAAAATAACAGTAAATAAACTCCAGTCCCCATTCTGTATCAGCAGCTTTAAACTACATTCAATTAATTTAATGTTGTGAATCAACCGTTAAAGTTGTTAAAATTGCTCCCGTTAATCCATAATTTCCCTTTTGTCAACTTTCGACATGTGAAAGTTTTAAAACTATTTTAAAGATAGATTCAAGTCAATATTTTACCGATTTAGGAGTATTTTAGATAAAAAGTTAATTAGGTTTGCTTGGAAGGTTCGCTACAACAGCCTTGCAGAGAAGTGTACTGCTTTAAGATGGCGGCCGTTTGCTACGTCTGCATCTAGCTTTTTGTAGATGTGCTGCAAACGCTACCGCTACCGCAGTGCATCTAGTCTTATATAAATGATATCTACCGTAACATTATGTGGATGACGTACTTTTGTAGCAGCTTCAGGTATGTTGTTGTGTTTTTTTATCTCGTGGCATGAGTTGAGCTAGAGCCGTGAGTTGAGCATTGGCATTACCCGAGGGGCCGGGTAATGAGAAGCATGATGTTTAGCTACTCTCGCTCCGTTGCTCATTGACCGCGCGGCGCGCTGAGTGTGTTGTACTTCCGCTTTACTTGGCATATTTCAATAATCGGAATTTGGATGTTTGTGAATCGTTCTCGAATCTTCCACGGCCGAATCGCGAATAATCTAAGAATCGGAAATTTTGCACACCTCTATTTATTATGTTTTAATTTTACACCCTCATCACTCTACAGCGCTGTGTTTTTACAGATTAAATAAAGCCTGTATGTAAGACACGTTAGCCACTCATCGACAGTGGTCATAATCAGTTTGTAGCGGCTGTCGGCTGCAGTAATTTTTTAAATTTTTTTTTTTATTGCTTCTTCCTCTGCACACGTGACGTCAGCGCGTTGTCCCGCATTAAAAGTAGTCCGGGCAGAAGGTGATGCTTAGAGCTGGCAAAATTAAACGAATCCTCAAGGTGAATAAAATTACTCGGATCAGTTTTTAAACTCGAGTTACTCGAGTATTCGTTTCAGCTCTAGTAGTAACTAAACCAGTTAAATTTAATGTTTTTTGGTTTTGTACATAATACGTATTGTATTTAGTGTTTGAGGAATACATGAAGGTCCATCACTTTTGCAGCAACTGGACCATTAGAAGAACATGTTTCTAAACACTTTGCATCATACAGTATTAAAAAAAGCATGACTGTAAATATTAGGGGTGTGACAAATTATCGAAATGGGTATATATCGTGATACTTTGTATCCCAAAAGGTTATCGATACGCTCCTGCCAAGAATGGAGATATCATTTTAAAAAGGTGTCAATGTTTTAATAAAAAAAATAAATAAATAAAATAATTTTTAAAAAAAGGAACCAACAAGTTGTTACCAAAATCTTCTACCATAATAGTGTCTCAATTAACTCTAAGGCTGCATTGACGGTGCTCGACGCTCAATCCATTTAGAATGGGAATGTTTGTTCATTGAGAACCAGAGCATTCACAGTCATTCTGTCCAATTTTCACGGCATTTACAGGTCACTTGCTGTTCATTTTAGGGCATTTAAAGGTCATTTCCTATCGAGTTTGAGTCACTGCCTATTCATCTGGGTGATTCCCAGGTCACTTCCTGTTCTGTAACTCAAAATAAACAGGAAGGTACCCATGAAATAGCCCAAAATCAACAGAAAGTAACTGAAAATCAACAGGTAAATGACCAAATATGGCCCAAAATTACCTCATTGCCTGGCATTGGCTGTCACTGATTGCCATAGACGTTCAATCCGTTTGAAGTGGGAGGGATGGCAGCGAATGTTCATTCGCTGCCACCCTCCCACTTTAAATGGATTGGACATCTAGTAGTAATAAACTAATTCCAATTCACAGCAGAAGCTTCGCCATATCGTCCGATCATCGTTATCGTGAGCTTTGTATCGCAAATCGTATCGTATCGTGAGGTAACAAGAGATTCCCACTCCTAGTAAATATTCTAACACAAGAAGAACAAATCTTAAAATATTTCTTAAATCTTTTAACTAACTATCTCCGTAATTGTCCTCCACATAGCTCAATTGTTATATAGTCGCAATAGCAGTTTTGAGGTAGTATACGTGCCTCTATGTACTGAATGTCAAACGCACATCCAGCCAATTTTTAGCCACTGCTCCAGAAGCAATAACAACAACAGAGCACTTTTTTACTTGTACTTGAGTACATTTTTTGGATAACTACTTTTACTCTTGAGTAAAATTTGGGGCTACTCTACCCACCTCTGGATAACCTTAAGCTAAAATATCACGGTATTGCAATAACATCTCTAAAATGTGTTACTTTGAGATTCCTGGGTTTTTAAAAAATGTGTTACTTTGAGATACGTGGGTTTAAAAAATAAATCCATTGAACATCGTTTTTTTTTTTTTCAAAATATATTAGTAAATTGGAAAATAAGTATACTGTTAAGTTAAAATGACAAAATATTCTAAATAAAATAAAAAATTTAAAAAAAAGCCTAAATCCACAGCCACAGCTCGAAATGATTACCATCAGGACAAAAATAATTGAATTTTCCATAAAAAGCACATGTGTATGACTCGTATCATGTTTACATTATACACACACTCGCTTTCTCAACACATCAAATTTTACCACAGCTAGACACACTAAACAACGCTGGCGATAACTCTTGTAGCTGGCGGGAAACGTTCATGACAGTGTTAACTAACCTTTAATTTTGTATAAATGCGAAATCATATTGGAGGTATTGCCCCCTCGACAGCCACCCTCAGCAAACATTAAACGTATTAAATGTCGGTTGGCCCTCCGCCTCTAAGCAGCGGCCGTCTGTAACTTTTCTGTAGCCAAAGTATTCCCATACCAACGATTTCGTTTTCTTTGATGGAGGAAAAAGATCATGAGTTTCACCTCCTCCAGCCATCGTGTAGCACAGCTGACTCACTGACACTGAGCAACAACCGGTGGGGGAGGGTTGAGCTCTCTATGCAAATATTAAGACATAGACACCTGCAGTTTACAATCAGGTGTGATGTACATATGGATTTTCTTCCCCTAAATTTGTCAAAATTGTGGCAGTGCATCTTATTTTCAGATCCACTCTATAGTCCAGAAATCACAGTAAACTTGATTCCATCAAACTCAGCAGGGAACCAAATGTCTGATAGCCAAGTCCGCCACCAAACCCGAAATAAAGTTACCATATTTGAAAATGAGTGTCTGTATTTGTGAAGGTCCTTTTCTGCAAAGGTTAGCAAGCACACTGACCCCAGTGGCAGTTCAAATAAGGTACAGATCCTCTCTACCTCAGGCAACTCATGACAACAGCCCAGCAGCAGCACTATTTGATCTCTGATGTTTTCCTTAATCTGAGTTGTCAAGGTTCTCTTGCTGGAGTCTGTTTACTTTCCTTCTTTTACCAGAAAATGTTTTTCCCCTCTCAAAACAATGACTAATCCAAAGAAAAAAGGCGGGAGCACTGCAAGACAATCTACTAAAAGGCGTCATTTTCTATTTAGCACACTTTGTATTGATATCTGTTCCTACATGAAAAATAAAGCAAAAATAAGAATGTCATTGATTGTTTCATTCTTTTGTGCAAGTTCAAAATTATGTGGTTGCTATTCCATTCATGAAAATATAAACATAACTGACCAAATCAAATCATGTGTTTTGTGCGAGTTTGTGACATAGTTGCTACAAAAAGATATGTGAGCAGTTTGTATTTTTCAAAGATTGGTTTGAAATGATTAAGAGTTCCTTTCAGGAAGTGATATGAAAACAACTTAAATTCATAAACATCAGATAATTGAATATTAACCAAGATGTGTGTTGAAATCATAAGTATTTTTAAAGAGGCCATCAACTTCTATTTAATAATAAAAACATACAACGGGTACAGGGTTGAAAGATGTTCGCATCAAAACACACCGACAATAAGTTATGAAAAAATTAATCATTTCAAAGGAAAAGATAGGTAAATATAGGTAAACTAAAGATGCACGATAATATCGGTTACCGATAATTATTGGCCGATAATGGCAAGTACGACGTCAGGCAGATAATCCAGTTTTTTTTTTAATTCAACCGATAATGCAATCCGATAATTATATACCTGATTTAGCCTCCAAATGTGTGCAACTGGCGCAATTTTGTCCAATTCTGCACCGCCGCCACAACCCCTCCTCCCTCTGATGCATGAGTGACATCACACGAAATGCTTGATATCATGGTAGCTCCGTCACAACTCAGTCAGTCAGTCAGTAATGCATCCAGTACATTGCATATATATTAGTGATGCACAATAATACATTTTTCGACCGATATCGATAACCGATAATTTCCTGCCCCTTCCACCCGATAACCGATAATGTCACGCCGATAATTCTATTCAAATATGTATGTAAAATTTTAAAGTATACAAAGATCAAATGTTACTGTGCAAAAATGTAATTTAGTGCTATTTTTTTCCACATCAAATGTGAACAAGTAGTAAATTCCAACATCTAAACAATGGCAATGACATTGTGTAATGGTAAGCTTTTGGCAACAATTACTTAGAGAATAAACAACCAAGTTGCACAAAAATGCCTTTAAAAGTAAGCCATTCCTAACATATATCACATTACTACACTGCAAAAACACCTCCTTAAAACTAGCAGAATTGGACAAAACTGTTGATTGCGCACATTTGGAGGCTAAATCAAGTATATAATTATCGGATTGCATTATCGGTTGAATTTCGTTTTATCTGCATTATCTGTGTGACGTCATAATTGCCATTATCGGCCGAAAATTATCGGTGACCGATATTATCGTGCATCTCTAATATTTATAATGCCCTAATCAGATTTTTCTTAAATCTAGTCAAATATTTTTCTCCATTTTGTTTTGAATGTTAAAGACTGGATAACAGATGAATGCGCCAGATTATTCCACTAACTTGAAGTACAAATTACCATTTGTTCTATCTGAAACGTTTTCATTTTTCACCTAAATCAAGAAAAATTTGCTTTCAATAAATGTTTTGAACCATATCTATTCTTGAATAAAGATCATTTCTGACAAGCTTTTTTTAGGATTAAATATAATAATTTACTGCTTAAGATAAGGCTGTTAAACTTATTTTCAGTTAGCTTTTTTTCTTACTGTATTTCAAGAAATCTAAGTGAGTGAAATTTACTTGAAAAGCTGGCAGATAATTTCACTAATTTTCAATAGATTTACACTGAAAACAAAGGAATTTAACTAGTTTGACAGAGGTGTGTTTTTGTAGTGTATTAATGTTGCAGTGGGGAGAACTGTCCGAACTGCCAATGGGAAAACCCATTGGCAGTGTATCAAATATTTGTTCTCCCCACTGTATATGTATTGAGAATGGCTTACTTTTAAAGGCATTTCATGCAATTTAGGAATTTACTCTGTGTGTAATTATTGCCAAAAGTTTCCCAGATAGCAGACCGTCATTGAATAAACGTTGATTTTCCATCAAAATCATCAGTATGGTTGACAATGAATTTTTTTTACGTCAAGTGACGTTGAAACGTTGATCTGTGGTATGTCAGGCGATAGTTGGGTTAACATTGTTTTAAAGTTGATGAACTAATGCTGACAAATAGTTTATTCACGATTGACCGGAAAATATGATTGAAAAGTCATTGAATTATGGATGAGCGGGCGTTTTGGTGGAAAACAACATTGATTCAGCGTTGTTCCAATATTATTAATATTCCAAGTTTAGGTTTTGTAAAGATTTCAACGTTGAAACAACATTAATTGAGGGCGCAAAAGTGAAGTTGATTCAACGATATAAGATTGACAGCGGAATGTTGATTCAACATCTTTTCAATGTCGGTCTGCTATCTGTGTTACCATTGCACAATGTCAGACAATCTGTCATTCTTTAGATGTTGGAATTTACAACTTCTTCACATCTGAGGTGGAAAAAAAGAGCAATAAATTCTCTATTTGCACAGTAATATGTGCACTTGTGTATACTTTAAAATTCTACATATATCTTTTAATATAATTATCGGCTTGACATCATTGGTTAACGGCTGGAACGAGGAAGAAATGATCGGCTATCGGTTGAAAATGTATAATCGTGCATCACTAAAATAAAGTTTTTAAAATGCGAGGAATTCAGGCTACCCCAAAAAAATCTAATAAAACTCGGGTAACGCTGAAGAGATACTAGTGAAACACGTTTACACAAACAAACACTTTCTAAATGTTTGCTGGTTATGCAGTGTTTAGTTTGAGAGAAAATACGTGAACAAATGACACTTGCTGCTGCTCTACTTCTAAAGAAATCACTTCAATCCAACGATTAACTTTAGCAAAAAGCGTAAAAAAGGGACGATTGTCAGGAAAAGATAAGGCTAAAGATGTCAACTTGTGCGAAAAGTGCGCCTACACTTTCAATGGGAAATAAAGTCGTTCCTAACTGCACGCTGTTTACCTTGGTAGTGCAAAATCACACTGTCAGAGTGCATTTCTTTTTGAGGAGTTTGCCAGAACTTTCACAACACAACAGGAACACATCGTTGGTAAAGTTACAAAGGAAACCCGAGTTACGAGGACTATACATCACACGTAACATAAAATCCTGCAAGTTTGGGTTTTATGTTAGCCTACAGGTGAATGTGAGCGTGCGTGCGTGCACGTTATTAGCCCATTTCGCCAACTTCTAAGCGACATGTAAAAGAATAGCTCTGCTGCGTGAATTTACTCGTCACGGACATCTTAATAAGACACAACAATGTGTACAATAACAGAAACTTACCATGGTGCGAGTCGCTAAAGAGGAGCTAACAGGCGCACGCGGATGGACACAATTTGCTAGGGGTGCACGCGAGTTTGTGTACGGTGACCGCATGTGATACAAATCACGCCGTAAACACCAACAAGATTACTCCGCCAGCCTTGTTGGTAACGGTGACTGGGGGCACTAACTAACTTGTCGCTTAACTTAGCACGTGTCAGAGGAGGAGAGGGAGCGAATAGTTTGTCCTCCCGGTCGAAAAATGTGCGTCCTCCTTGCTGAGTGTTGATATAACGTATGTGAAAACCCAAAGAAAAGAAAAGAAAAGAGGAGGAAAAGAGGAAGATTCGCCTTTTTCATTGTTGTTGTTTAGATCTTCCATGTCCGTGACGTCATATCCACCTGCTGCGTAAACAAGGTTTATTGCATTAGAGTTGTCACATTCAAAAGTGCTATTAAGTTGAAAACAGCTCTAAGAAGCACTAAGTAGGTTCCTTCTAAGAATGTAATGATATGCATTAGTTTTGGCAGAAAGTGCGCCTACAGTGGGGAGGTTGTTAGGAGAGAACTACAACGTTTACTAATTGCAAGGGAGATGGAATGAACTATATATTTCTGAAATGCTACAGCTGTTTCATTTTTTTCAATAGCCTGTCGAAAGCCCTCATAATAGACTTTGGCAAACAGTAATTAACAAAAGTATGTTTTGAGTTGGAAAGACTTTAAGTCGTGAATAATTTTGTAAAGATGAACCATTTTCATTATTTTCTTAATTTTTAGTTATCAAGAATGGTTGCTTGCTGCAAATATTTGGTTGTAAAAGCTTATCTTACTGCTAACCATGATTTTCTCTGTGCGTGACTGATAATATCATTGCAGAGATTAAAATGTATTTTTGCTTGCCTCAGAAGGAAATTACTATACTGGTGGGTTTAACAGTCCAGTTAACACTAATTGTAAAGCAACACTGATATGATTTCACGAGAAACCACTTTAAGTCGTTTTTTGTCCTTGATCAAGGTCTAAGAAGCACAGCCCATTTCATTATGAAAGACATTACTGTACATCTTTATTTTTTTTCTCCATGGCTACAGCTGAGAGAACTGCTTCAGAACCTTCGCAGTGTGTTCCTTAGTAGACAGCGCCACCCTTTGTTTAAGAGCTGTGAAAGCATAGTTTTAATAACGCTCATATGTTGACGTTCATTTACTTATACGGAAGTTTAATGATAATCTAAAATTGAATGATCATAAACATTTATAAACCCTGAGAAGTACTAGGTGAGTTTTGTGAGCATTGCTAAATTCCCAAGTGTAAAGGCTCTCTAATTTGATGACGTTGTGAACATACTCAAACATACAGTATTGATAGAAATGAACCCCTTAGATTCCCTAACATCATTTTTTGTTTTTTGTTTTGTTTGTTTTGTTTTGTTTAATCTCTGTTTTACTGCCCCAATTACCTGATACAATTTGTGTCCTCTTATTTTTTTGACAGATGAAATGTTCACAGTCAAAGTTGCCTACAGATGCCAATCAATTGATAATGGGGACCACTATTTCTCAGCAAGAGCCTGCACCAATTAGATCAAAAGTCATAATGAATTCAAGTCATACAAATTTCTGTTTATAATTTGGTGATGTAATTATGTCCCATGCCTAGGTTTGGATGTACACGTGCATGTCCAAGTTCCCGAATTCTATTTTAACGCCTACACATTACATTTCAAGTCACAAGTCATTGAAAGAACACAAATGAAACCTGAAAATTGGCAAAAAAAAATTCATTCGAGTAGTGCCATAGGTTTAAACACATAGCAGTGACAATACAAAAGTAAACAGCAATATCAACATAAGATGAATGGAGGAAACCTGATTCTTCTCTGTTGTTTAAAAATAAAATCCCCATTAACAAGTTGTTCCTTCAGGCCAGTGTTTGAGATGTTTACTGTTCTACTATGTGAAAATGACTGCTGTAAAGCAAGATATTTACCAAAACAGCATCAACGTGTAAAAGTAGAGGATCACTCAAAGACAGCAAACTTCTGCCTAAGCAGCCAAAGTCAAAGCACTGTCATATCTCTGGCCTTTGACCCTTTGTCTTCTCGTCATATCACCTACCTGGAAATTTGAGTTAAATGGGCTTATCTGTTATCAAGTTATTGCAAAATTCCTTTTCTGACCTCTCTGACCGTTGACCTAATTACCTCAAAATGTAATCAACTCTTTTGTATATTACAAACATCTCCTGCACGTTTGGTTATAATTCCTTTATTCGTTCTTATCGTTAACACAAGCACATGGAACTAATTACATATCTTTTGCTATCTGTAATACATACAGTAACGTCTGCCATCTGTAAGTTTCGACTACTGGCAGAGACAATGGAAGTGAGTGTAAGCACTCAAGCCACCTTTGAATTTTGATTTCTAAAAAGCATATATAGAATCATTCATTCATTTTCCATGCTGCTTATTCTCATGTGGAGTCGCAGGGAGGCTAGAGCACATCTCAGCGAATATGAACAGTAGGTCATAGACTTCACTATCAGTTGACAAGACAAATATTGCGCCGCACCTTCCCGTTGGGGGCCGAACCTAGGCAGAGCTAAGTTGGCTTTTACTGTGATAAATACAAGCTGCGTTCAAACGCCGGATTTAGGTGGAAACAGGACAAATGTTTTACCGCGTACAAACAAGCCGGGTTGTCTCAAGAGTGATTTGGTCGAGGGTTCAAGGTAATTATCATATAAAAGACCCCCATGCATGAACTTTCAACTTAAAAAGCTTTGTTCTATGAAAGCTGCCGTCGCCACATTGGATTACACAATAGCGTAATTTTAGCTCGAAATATTTACGTAAAATGAATGATAACTGCTCGGTTTTTGGCTTTTAACCAAGAATCTAGACTGTTCTATGTTCATATCTATAGAAATTGCGGTGATGTTCGCATTTATTTACAAGAATTTTCAACTTAAAAAGCTCTTTCTTTTGCGATGGCCGCAATGTTGTATCCATACACAGTAGCGTAACTTTATATTCAAATGATCATGTAATTTTCGGCCAACTGCCCATTTTTGGGCAAAAAAGTAGTAATTTAGACATTTCTGCGTCCATACAAAACATTTTTTACCTTTTACGTGTTTTATTTTATGTAACATTTCAATCTAAATACGACGAGGGCCAGATGCCGGCAAGACGTGCCTCCGTGATGAGGCAACAGTAACATCAGAATTAAACCTAAATAGGTTGTGATTGTAAATAGAAAAATGCAAATTTGACTTTTGTTGAGTAAAATTAAGATGATTCTGCATGCTTTCCTCAAGGATTAAGTTTCTGATGTGAAAATTGAGTGATTTCTTAGCTGTTGAAACTTGCGCCAAATAAAATGAAGTTGCTATTTTGGGCAAAAAACTTATATGATATGTTAAATATTGTTATCTATCCTGAAAATATTGGTAATTATCTCTGCATTTGGTGATTGTTGTGCATTTAGCGTAAAATCTGAGAATTTTATAGCCATTTAAAGTTTATTTTTTATTAGGGAACGACTTTGAATTTTATGATGTCGCTGCTCATGGAGACTCATATATGCCTAAGGGAGGTGCCTGTTTTGGTTTTAGGTCGCTAGTGGCTTTGGTTTTGAAAATATTTTAAGTTTTTAAAAATAGGCCTCCTACGGATCGGCACTGAGCCACGTGTCCCGTCAACTGATAATGTAGTCTATGAGTAGGCAGGGATGTACAGAGTCGTTTATATACAAATTCAAAATGAGAGAAACTTATAAAACATACCCTAAAGTCCTTTTGTTTGTCCATTTGAATAGAAAACAATCTTACATTTTGTAATAACTCAGTTCTTTCTCATTTGGTCACACTCAATTGGTTTAATCAAAACAATTTAGATGTACGTGCATGTTGCATGAAGTAAATCTTGCATATAATCTCGTCTCTCTAATACTCAAGTGACCTGATCTGCATGTCAATATAGGATCTTTCGGCTCAGTGGAGCCTAACAAGCAAATGTTGGTCTCAATTTATTAGCATGTTCCTCAGTGACACTATGCAAGTGTTCTGCGGATTGAGGGCACGACTTCATTGGGTGCAGTTGTAAACTAATTGAGGATCGCAATCAGTTGTGTGATAGCCTCTCTATCGTAAGTACACGGACAACAAGCAATTACCATTTTGTTAATTAGGTAATTAAGCTAATGAATAGGGGCTTCTATAATTTCTGAAAGCGTCTGAATGGCTTGCACTGGAGTATTTTCTCCCATTGTGGTGGAATGAAGCATTCCAATGTAAGCCAAAAGAAATTATGTTATCTTGTGAGTACTTCTAATTCCAGAATTCAGATCATTTCATCCAACTTTTCCAGCGTGGATAAAGAGAAGTTCCTCGGCCAACCCAGTGACATATTCTCACCATCGTGTCCTTGTTGCTCCCCTGGCCTCTTCAGCTTGGACATGCCTGAAACACCTCACCATTTTAAAGGCACTATGCTGTGGGTTAATACCTTAAAGCAGGAGTTGGGAACCTATGGCTCGCGAGTTAGATCTGGGTGTTTTGACGGCTGCATCTGGCTCGCAGACAAATATTTAATTATTTTTTAAAAAATTTTTTTGTTTTACTCCTTTGCGCACTGCGCGAAACGGCGACAATCACCGGTCATACGCTGGTGTTGTGCAGTAATGACCAAACGTGACTTTTGTGGCATTTGTTAACTTTTTTAATGCTCAGACAGCACTCCCGCACTTTGCAGTAGATATCATCAAATAGCAACCTAGATGTGCTACGTTAGATCCCCCCACGTCCCATGCCATTGGCTGCGTGAGCCCAGGGTGATCATGGTCCATATACTACAACAGGCAACAAGAAATCCGGTTCGCAGTAATTTTAGTGGGAAATTGGCAAACATATATGTCGTTGTGTGTATATATCTATTTATCAATCGCGTAGGCAACGCAGATGAGGCAGAGACACTGTTCAAGTGGGGTTGCCGTATTTTGCTGTCGAAAACAGTGGCCAATGTGTGCGTGTGTGTGAGATCAGGAAGAAAACTTTCCTCGTTTTCAGTTTCGTTTCGGACATACCGTATTGGCCCAAATATTAGACGGTGTTTTTTGCGTTGAAATAAGACTGGAAAAAGTGGGGGTCATCTTATATTCGCGGTCGAGACGTTATACCCATTCACGATGCTAGATGGCGCCAGATATCATTGAAGCGATGTTCTGTCATGACAGATCTCAGCTACTCTCAAGTTTAACCTGTTTGCATTATTTTATTGCAATGTTTTTCCCTATTCAGATTTGTTTCAAGACTACAGTTACAGTTAGACTTCACTTTGATGGTTAATGCAGTTATTGCCATTTTGTTGTTTTATCATAATAGATTGGTTTATTTACATTTCATAAACCAGAAGCCATTCATTTACGAATGTGATTGCACTTTAGTTTATACATATTTAAATGTTCAGATATTAAGATTTGAATGAGACAAAATTACATGCTTTTTCTCTGAAATATATTATAATCATTTGTTTCAGATGTACTGTAATTATTTTCTGTATAAAAATTAATTTAGTGTTCAAAAAGTCTTTTTCAAACTTGAGTCTTGAAAAAGAGGGGGTCGTCTTATAATCAGGGCCGTCTTATATTTGGGCCAATACGGTAAATGCGGCAACGTTTTTGCTCTCGCTTTAGATGTGTCAACAGACGTAAGCTGTTTATCGCAGTAAAGCGTGATTGCAAGGTTTTGACTATGAAAGGGACAAGAGGGGAGGATTTACAGGGTGACCCAAAAAAAAAAGTTTACACTCAGTTGACTGCTTGTTTAAAAGCCATTGAAACATATCTAAATAGGTTGTCATGGTTAAGTGATACATTAAGGTCACTCAATGCAGCTGGTAATCTCTCGTCTCTACAATTCCTGTGCTTCTGCTGAAAATGAAAACTTTAGCTGTACCTGAATTGCTGCGTGCCGGTCTGACACCTACTGAGATTGCAGCAAATCTGAGAATATCCAGATGTGCAGTCTACAAAGTTAAAAAGAAGCTGAAAGATACTGGAACAGCCTCACGAAAACCTGGGTCTGGAAGTGACGATCTGTGCGGACCAAAAAGTTGATTGACAAGGTGATATGTGGCCACCCCAGAGTCCAGATCTCAATCCCCTGGATTATAGCATATGGGCAACTGTGGAGGACAGTGCCTGTAAGAAGCCACAAACGTCTGTGGCAGCCTTGGAGAGGTCCATTGTTAGATCTTGGGAAAAGATGACAGCATCCTACATAAAGAAGACCTGTCAAGCGTTCCGCAGGCGCCTGGAGGCTGTTGTGACACTTAAGGGGGGGACATTGAAAAATAGAGTGTACTGTACATGTTCTTTACAATAATGTATAATTTGTGATTCAATTCTAATTCTAAGATGAATAAACATGGCATTTAAGTTGTATTATGGCAGTGTAAACTTTTTTTTGGGTCACCCTGTATTCAAGTCCTTCACTGAGTTCGGTAGAGAAAAAAATTTACCGATGGATAAACTTGTTTCGGTGTGCACTGATGGTGCTCCGTGCATAAGTTTCTCAACGCCTGCAAAGCCATCAGCAAAAACATGCAGCAGTTACGCTCTAATGGTAAGAAATACTCATCATTGATTAGCAACAGCATAATTATGTTATTGAAAAGAATTCAGAGACTTATTGTACTTTAAAAATGTTGAAATTAAACAAAATGCACGCATTACTTGTAATTTTAAACATATAGCATGGCTCTCACGGAATTACATTTAAAAATATGTGGTGTTCATGGCTGTCAGGCAAAAAGGTTCCCGACCCCTGCCTTAAAGTATACTCACAACTTTCACTGGGAACAACTTTAGAATGGAAGATACATACCCTATCAAGAGGATTGGTAGCTTGGTCCAAGCTGGGTGTGAACCAGTGACAGGTGGTGTGTTTTGGGAGTGTGCCTTCAATGTGGACTTGTGTGGCCTAATCCACCTCGTAACATCTCCAATACATCACAAAGTAATCAACAAAAAGACAATATACAGTAAATGTGTGGTATTACAAAGAGGGAGAGAGAGCAAACATCTGTATATTTGAGAACTCATTGTAACTCCAAGTTTTTCATTTTTTTAATTTAGTGAGGCAAAATAATGACCTAATTACCTTGGTCTTTCCAAGGGAAAGAACAAGGTAATGTTATTACCTTGGTCTTTCCTATGGAAAGAACAAGGTATTGTTATTCTGCAACTTTATTCGCCTTATTATTACCTTGGTCTTTCCAAAGGAAAGAACAAGGTTATGTTATTCTACAACTTTATTATTATTACCTTGGTCTTTCCTATGGAAAGAACAAGGTATTGTTATTCTGCAACTTTATTCGCCTTATTATTATTATTATTATTATTTATTATATCATCATCTTATTCTCCGCGTTTTTTCGGCGCGCCGCGCAGCCCGAACCATACCACCGATCGGCACCATTCAAGTATTGACACGACCGGATTTTTCGCGCGACGCGGGGACTTTTTCAAAATCCCCCGAAAAATTTTCCGTTCGCCCGTAAACGGCAATTTTCCGGAAAAAAAAAAAAGTTTAAAAATGTATCTAGTCCTACAATTTTTGACCAAATCACATAATTTGGGTATCAAAAATTCCGGGACGGTGAGGGGCATAAAAGTTGTATACAGAATTTGGCAAAACTTTACGGTTCCCCGGAAATTTGCCAAAAACTCTCCCATTCATTTCTAATGGGAAAAGTTCCCATTCACTTACAATTGGATTTCAATGGAATTTACATTGCATTGATGCCATTGACGGCCATGCATGTCAAATCTATTGATGCCAATGTACTTGGATTCTATTGACTATATGGATGTCGATGCCATTGACGGCCATGGACGTCCAAAATTTTTCCCATTCATTTTCAATGGGGACAAAATACAATTTCCCCTAATCAACAGAAAATGACCAGATATCAATAGGACGTAAACCCCAAACGTCCCCAACTCCATTGACGCTTATGAAGGGTGCCGCCATTGACTTCGATGAACGTCCCAAAATTTTCCCATTCATTTTCAATGGGGAAAAAACTAAATTTCCCCAAATCAACAGAAAATGACCAGATATTAATAGGACGTAAACCCCAAACGTCCCCAACTCCATTGACGCTTATGGGGGTTGCTGCCATTGACGTCCATGGACGTCCAAAATTTTTCCCATTCATTTTCAATAGGATTTTTTTTTTTTTTCCCAAAATCAAAACAAAATGACCAGATGTCAATAGGACGTGTCCCCCAAATGTCCCCAATTGCATTGCCGCTAATGGAGGGTGATGCCATTGACGTTCATGGACGTCCAAACTTCCCATTCATTTCCAATGGCATTTCTTCATGTTTGTTCATTCTATTGATGCCAATGTACTTGGATTGCCGCTAATGGAGGGTGATGCCATTGACGTTCATGGACGTCCAAACTTCCCATTCATTTCCAATGGCATTTCTTCATGTTTGTTCATTCTATTGATGCCAATGTACTTGGATTCCATTGACGCTTATGTAAGTTGATACCATTGACGTCCATGGACGTCCAGAATTTTTCCCATTCATTTTCAATGGGAATTTTTTTTTTTTCCCCAAAATCAACAAAAAATGACTAGATATCATTAGGACGTGTCCCCCAAATGTCCCCGATTGCATTGCCGCTTACGGAGGGTGATGCCATTGACGTTCATGGACGTCCAAACTTCCCATTTATTTCCAATGGCATTTCTTCATGTTTGTTCATTCTATTGATGCCAATGTACTTGGATTCCATTGACGCTTATGTAAGTTGATACCATTGACGTCCATGGACGTCCAAAATTTTTCCCATTCATTTTCAATGGGAAATTTTTTTTTTTCCTCAAATCAACAGAAAATGACTAGATATCATTAGGACGTGTCCCCCAAATGTCCCCGATTGCATTGCCGCTTATGGGGGGTGATGCCATTGACGTCCATGGACGTCCAAACTTCCCATTCATTTCCAAAGGCATTTCTTCATGTTTGTTCATTCTATTGATGCCAATGTACTTGGATTCCATTGACGCTTATGTAAGTTGATACCATTGACGTCCATGGACGTCCAAAATTTTTCCCATTCATTTTCAATGGGATTTTTTTTTTTTTCCCAAATCAACAGAAAATGACTAGATATCATTAGGACGTGTCCCCCAAATGTCCCCGATTGCATTGCCGCTTATGGAGGGTGATGCCATTGACGTTCATGGACGTCCAAACTTCCCATTCATTTCCAATGGCATTTCTTCATGTTTGTTCATTTTATTGATGCCAATGTACTTGGATTCCATTGACGCTTATGTAAATTGATACCATTGACGTCCATGGACGTCCAAAATTTTTCCCATTCATTTTCAATGGGAATTTTTTTTTTTTTCCCAAATCAACAGAAAATGACTACATACCAATAGGACGTGTCCCCCAAACTTCCCCGATTCCATTAACAATTATGGAGGGTGCTGCCATTGACGGACATGGACGTCCAATTCTCCCAATCTTTTCTAATGGCTTTAACTTTGTTTAGTGCCAATGACTGGCATTATGGTCCATTCTATTGATAGACCTGAGTGGGGCTAAGATTTGTATCTCCACAGAGGAAAGACCAAGGTGTAATTTCTCCCGAAATTGCAGTTTCTAGTTACCTTGGTCTTTCCAAGGGAAAGAACAAGGTTATGTTGTTGTACAACTTTATTGTACTTTTTATTACCTTGGTCTTTCTGAAAGAAAGAACAAGGTATTGTTATTGTGCAACTTTATTATTTTTTATTATTACCTTGGTCTTTCCTATGGAAAGAACAAGGTATTGTTATTCTGCAACTTTATTCGCCTTATTACCTTGGTCTTTCTGAAAGAAAGAACAAGGTATTGTTATTGTGCAACTTTATTACCTTGGTCTTTCTGAAAGAAAGAACAAGGTATTGTTATTGTGCAACTTTATTGTACTTATTATTTATTCATCTTATTCTCCGCGTTTTTTTGAGCCAACGCACAGCCCAAACCGTAGCACCGATCGGCACAGTTCAAGTATCGGCACGACCGGAATTTTCGCGTGACGATGGGAATTTTTCAAACCGCCACGAAAAATTTTCCGTTCGCCCGTAAACGGCAATTTTCCGAAAAATAAAAAAAGTTTCAAAATGTATCTAGTCCTACAATTTTTGACCAAATCACATAATTTGGGCATCAAAAATTCCGGGACGGTGAGGGGCATAAAAGTTGTATACAGAATTTGGCAAAAATTTACGGTTCCCCGGAAATTTGCCAAAAACTTTCCTATTCATTTTGAATGGAAAAAAAACGCGCGCTTCACAGCCCGAACCGTTAGACCGATCGGCACCGTTCAAGTATCGGCACGACCGGAATTTTCGCGTGACACAGGAAACTTTACAAATGGCCCCGAAAAATTTTCCGTTCGTCCGTAAACGGCAATTTTCCGTGAAAAAAAAAAAAGTTTCAAAATGTATCTAGTCCTACAATTTTTGACCAAATCACATAATTTGGCCATCAAAAATTCCGGGACGGTGAGGGGCATAAAAGTTGTATACAGAATTTGGAAAAAAATTACGCTTCCTCGGAAATTTGCCAAAAACTATCCCATTCATTTCGAATGGGAAAAGTCCCATTCACTTCCAATGGGATTTCCAATGGAATTTACATTGCATTGATGCCATTGACGGCAGTTCATGTCGAATCTACTGATGCCAATGTACTTGGATTCAATTGACTATATGGATGTCGATGCCATTGTCTGCCATGGACGTCCAAAATTTTTCCCATTCATTTTCAATGGGGAAAAAACAAAATTACCCCAAATCAACAGAAAATGACCAGATATCAATAGGACGTGTCCCCCAAACTTCCCCAATTCCATTGACGCTTATGAAGGGTGCCGCCATTGACTTACATGGACGTCCAAAATTTTTCCCATTCATTTTCAATGGGGAAAAAACTACATTTCTCCAAATCAACAGAAAATGACCTGATATCAATAGGACGTATATCCCAAACGTCCCCAATTCCATTGACGCTTATGGGGGGTGCTGCCATTGACGTCCATGGACGTCCAAAATTTTACCCATTCATTTTCAATGGGAAATTTTTTTTTTTCCCCAAATCAACAGAAAATAACTAGATATCAATAGGACCTGTCCCCCAAATGTCCCCGATTGCATTGCTGCTTATGGAGGGTGATGCCATTGACGTCCAGGGACGTCCAAACTTCCCATACATTTCCAATGGCATTTCTTCATGTTTGTTCATTCTATTGATGCCAATGTACTTGGATTCCATTGACGCTTATGTAAGTTGACACCATTGACGTCCATGGACGTCCAAAATTTTTCCCATTCATTTTCAATGGGAAATTTTTTTTCTTCTCCCAAATCAAAAGAAAATGACTAAATATCAATAGGACGTGTCCCCCAAATGTCCCCGATTGTATTGCTGCTTATGGAGGGTGATGCCATTGACGTCCATGGACGTCCAAACTTCCCATTAATTTCTAATGGTATTTCTTCATGTTTGTTCATTCTATTGATGCCAATGTACTTGGTATCCATTGACGCTTATGTAAGTTGATACCATTGACGTCCATGGACGTCCAAAATTTTTCCCATTCATTTTCAATGGGAATTTTTTTTTTTTCCCCAAATCAACAAAAAATGACCAGATATCAATAGGACGTGTACCCCAAATGTCCCCGATTGTATTGCTGCTTATGGAGGGTGATGCCATTGACGTCCATGGACGTCCAAACTTCCCATTAATTTCTAATGGCATTTCTTCATGTTTGTTCATTCTATTGATGCCAATGTACTTGGTATCCATTGACGCTTATGTAAGTTGATACCATTGACGTCCATGGACGTCCAAAATTTTTCCCATTCATTTTCAATGGGATTTTTTTTTTTTTTCCCAAATCAACAAAAAATGACCAGATATCAATAGGACGTGTACCCCAAATGTCCCCGATTGTATTGCTGCTTATGGAGGGTGATGCCATTGACGTCCATGGACGTCCAAACTTCCCATTAATTTCTAATGGCATTTCTTCATGTTTGTTCATTCTATTGATGCCAATGTACTTGGTATCCATTGACGCTTATGTAAGTTGATACCATTGACGTCCATGGACGTCCAAAATTTTTCCCATTCATTTTCAATGGGAAATTTTTTTTTTTCCCCAAATCAACAGAAAATGACTAGATATCATTAGGACGTGTCCCCCAAATGTCCCCGATTGCATTGCCGCTTATGGGGGGTGATGCCATTGACGTCCATGGACGTCCAAACTTCCCATTCATTTCCAAAGGCATTTCTTCATGTTTGTTCATTCTATTGATGCCAATGTACTTGGATTCCATTGACGCTTATGTAAGTTGATACCATTGACGTCCATGGACGTCCAAAATTTTTCCCATTCATTTTCAATGGGAATTTTTTTTTTTTCCCAAATCAACAGAAAATGACTAGATATCATTAGGACGTGTCCCCCAAATGTCCCCGATTGCATTGCCGCTTATGGAGGGTGATGCCATTGACGTTCATGGACGTCCAAACTTCCCATTCATTTCCAATGGCATTTCTTCATGTTTCTTCATTTTATTGATGCCAATGTACTTGGATTCCATTGACGCTTATGTAAGTTGATACCATTGACGTCCATGGACGTCCAAAATTTTTCCCATTCATTTTCAATGGGAATTTTTTTTTTTTTCCCAAATCAACAGAAAATGACTAGATATCATTAGGACGTGTCCCCCAAACTTCCCCGATTCCATTAACAATTATGAAAGGTGCCGCCATTGACGTCCATGGACGTCCAATTCTCCCATTCATTTCTAACGGCTTTTACTTTGTTTTTTGCCAATGACTGGCATTATGATCCATTCTATTGATAGACCTGAGTGGGGCTAAGATCTGTATCTCCACAGAGGAAAGACCAAGGTGTGTAATTTCTCCCGAAATTGCAGTTTCTAGTTATTATTATTATTATGCAATGGTTTCTCCGCGTTTTTTCGGCGCGCCGCGCAGCCCGAACCGTCCCACCGATCGGCACCGTTCAAGTATCGACACGACCGGAATTTTCGCGCGACGATGGGAATTTTTCAAACGACCCCGAAAAATTTTTCGTTCGCCCGTAAACGGCAATTTTCCGATTTTTTACAACTTTTTCAAAACGCTACTTGTCCTACAATTTTTAACCAAATCACATAATTTGGACATCAAAAATTCCGGGACGGTGGGGGGCATAAAGATTGTATACAGAATTTGGAAAAAATTTACGGTTCTCCGGATATTTGCCAAAAACTATCCCATTCATTTCCAATGGGAAAAGTTCCCATTCACTTTCAATAGTATTTCCAATGGACTTTACATTGCATTGATGCCATTGACGGCCATGCATGTCGAATCTATTGATGCCAATGTACTTGGATTCATTTGATTGTATGGATGTCGATGCCATTGACGGCCATGGACGTCCAAAATTTTTCCCATTCATTTTCAATGGGGAAAAAACTAAATTTCCCCAAATCAACAGAAAATGACCAGATATTAATAGGACGTATACCCCAAACGTCCCCAACTCCATTGACGCTTATGGGGGGTGCTGCCATTGACGTCCATGGACGTCCAAAATTTTTCCCATTCATTTTCAATGGGGAAAAAACTAAATTTCCCCAAATCATCAGAAAATGACCAGTTATCAATAGTACGTCTCCCCCAAACGTTCCGAACTCCATTGACGCTTATAGGGGGTGCTGCCATTGACGTCCATGGACGTCCAAAAATTTCCCCATTCATTTTCAATGGGGAAAAAACTAAATTTCCCCAAATCAACAGAAAATGACCAGATATTAATAGGACGTATACCCCAAACGTCCCCAATTCCATTTACGCTTATGGAGGGTGATGCCATTGACGTTCATGGACGTCCAAAATTTTTCCCATTCATTTTCAATGGGGAAAAAACTAAATTTCCCCAAATCATCAGAAAATGACCAGTTATCAATAGGACGTCTCCCCCAAATGTCCCCAACTCCATTGACGCTTATGGGGGGTGCTGCCATTGACGTCCATGGACGTCCAAAAATTTTCCCATTCATTTTCAATGGGAAATTTTTTTTTTTCCCCAAATCAACAGAAAATGACTAGATATCATGAGGACGTGTCCCCCAAATGTCCCCGATTGCATTGCCGCTTATGGAGGGTGATTCCATTGACGTCCATGGACGTCCAAACTTCCCATTCATTCCCAATGGCATTTCTTCATGTTTGTTCATTCTATTGATGCCAATGTACTTGGATTCCATTGACGCTTACGTAAGTTGATACCATTGACGTCCATGGACGTCCAAAATTTTTCCCATTCATTTTCAATGGGAATTTTTTTTTTCTCCCCCAAATCAACAGAAAATGACTAGATATCAATAGGACGTGTCGCCCAAATGTCCCCGATTGCATTGCCTCTTATGGAGGGTGATGCCATTGACGTTCATGGACGTCCAAACTTCCCATTCATTTCCAATGGCATTTCTTCATGTTTGTTCATTCTATTGATGCCAATGTACTTGGATTCCATTGACGCTTATGTAAGTTGATACCATTGATGTCCATGGACGTCCAAAATTTCCATTCATTTCCAATGGCATTTCTTCATGTTTGTTCATTCTATTGATGCCAATGTACTTGGATTCCATTGACGCTTATGTAAGTTGATACCATTGACGTCCATGGACGTCCAAAATTTTTCCCATTCATTTTCAATGGGAATTTTTTTTTTCCCCAAATCAACAGAAAATGACTAGATATCAATAGGACGTGTACCCCAAATGTTCCCGATTGCATTGCTGCTTATGGAGGGTGATGCCATTGACGTTCATGGACGTCCAAACTTCCCATTAAATCCCAATGGCATTTCTTCATGTTTGTTCATTCTATTGATGCCAATGTACTTGGATTCCATTGACGCTTATGTAAGTTGATACCATTGACGTCCATGGACGTCCAAAAATTTTCCCATTCATTTTCAATGGGAATTTTTTTTTTTTTTCCCCAAATCAACAGAAAATGACTAGATATCAATAGGACGTGTCCCCCAAATTTCCCCGATTGCATTGCCTCTTATGGAGGGTGATGCCATTGACGTCCACGGACGTCCAAACTTCCCATTCATTCCCAATGGCATTTCTTCATGTTTGTTCATTCTATTGATGCCAATGTACTTGGTATCCATTGACGCTTATGTAAGTTGATACCATTGACGTCCATGGACGTCCAAAATTTTTCCCATTCATTTTCAATGGGAATTTTTTTTTTTCCCCAAATCAACAAAAAATGACCAGATATCAATAGGACGTGTCCCCCAAACTTCTCCAATTCCATTGACGCTTATGAAGGGTGCCGCCATTGACGGCCATGGACGTCCAATTCTCCCAATCTTTTCTAATGGCTTTTACTTTGTTTAGTGCCATTGACTGGCATTATGGTCCATTCTATTGATAGACCTGAGTGGGGCTAAGATCTGTATCTCCACAGAGGAAAGACCAAGGTGTAATTTCTCCCGAAATTGCAGTTTCTAGTTACCTTGGTCTTTCTGAAAGAAAGAACAAGGTATTGTTATTGTGCAACTTTATTATTTATTATTATTATTATTATTCAATAATTCTCCGCGTTTTTTTGAGCCAACGCACAGCCCAAACCGTAGCACCGATCGGCACCGTTGAAGTATCGGCACGACCGGATTTTTCGCGTGACGATGGGAATTTTTCAAACCGCCACGAAAAATTTTCCGTTCGCCCGTAAACGGCAATTTTCCGAAAAATAAAAAAAGTTTCAAAATGTATCTAGTCCTACAATTTTTGACCAAATCACATAATTTGGGCATCAAAAATTCCGGGACGGTGAGGGGCATAAAAGTTGTATACAGAATTTGGCAAAAATTTACGGATCCCCGGAAATTTGCCAAAAACTTTCCTATTCATTTTGAACGGAAAAAAAACGCGCGCTTCACAGCCCGAACCGTTAGACCGATCGGCACCGTTCAAGTATCGGCACGACCGGAATTTTCGCGTGACACAGGAAACTTTACAAATGGCCCCGAAAATTTTTCCGTTCGTCCGTAAACGGCAATTTTCCGTGAAAAAAAAAAAAGTTTCAAAATGTATCTAGTCCTACAATTTTTGACCAAATCACATAATTTGGGCATCAAAAATTCCGGGACGGTGAGGGGCATAAAAGTTGTATACAGAATTTGGAAAAAAATTACGCTTCCTCGGAAATTTGCCAAAAACTATCCCATTCATTTCGAATGGGAAAAGTCCCATTCACTTCCAATGGGATTTCCAATGGAATTTACATTGCATTGATGCCATTGACGGCCATGCATGTCAAATCTACTGATGCCAATGTACTTGGATTCAACTGATTATATAGATGTCGATGCCATTGACTGCCATGGACGTCCAAAATTTTTCCCATTCATTTTCAATGGGGAAAAAACAAAATTACCCCAAATCAACAGAAAATGACCAGATATCAATAGGACGTGTCCCCCAAACTTCCCCAATTCCATTGACGCTTATGAAGGGTGCCGCCATTGACTTACATGGACGTCCAAAATTTTTCCCATTCATTTTCAATGGGGAAAAAACTACATTTCTCCAAATCAACAGAAAATGACCAGATATCAATAGGACGTATATCCCAAACGTCCCCAATTCCATTGACGCTTATGTAAGTTGATACCATTGACGTCCATGGACGTCCAAAATTTTTCCCATTCATTTTCAATGGGATTTTTTTTTTTTTTTCCCAAATCAACAGAAAATGACTAGATATCATTAGGACGTTTCCCCCAAATGTCCCCGATTGCATTGCCGCTTATGGAGGGTGATGCCATTGACGTTCATGGACGTCTAAACTTCCCATTCATTTCCAATGGCATTTCTTCATGTTTGTTCATTTTATTGATGCCAATGTACTTGGATTCCATTGACGCTTATGTAAGTTGATACCATTGACGTCCATGGACGTCCAAAATTTTTCCCATTCATTTTCAATGGGAAATTTTTTTTTTTCCCCAAATCAACAGAAAATGACTAGATATCAATAGGACCTGTCCCCCAAATGTCCCCGATTGCATTGCTACTTATGGAGGGTGATGCCATTGACGTCCAGGGACGTCCAAACTTCCCATTCATTTCCAATGGCATTTCTTCATGTTTGTTCATTCTTTTGATGCCAATGTACTTGGATTCCATTGACGGTTATGTAAGTTGATACCATTGACGTCCATGGACGTCCAAAATTTTTCCCATTCATTTTCAATGGGAATTTTTTTTTTTTCCCCAAATCAACAGAAAATGACTAGATATCATTAGGACGTGTCCCCCAAATGTCCCCGATTGCATTACCGCTTATGGGGGGTGATGCCATTGACGTCCATGGACGTCCAAACTTCCCAATCATTTCCAAAGCCATTTCTTCATGTTTGTTCATTTTATTGATGCCAATGTACTTGGATTCCATTGACGCTTATGTAAGTTGATACCATTGACGTCCATGGACGTCCAAAATTTTTCCCATTCATTTTCAATGGGATTTTTTTTTTTTTTTCCCCAAATCAACAGAAAATGACTAGATATCATTAGGACGTTTCCCCCAAATGTCCCCGATTGCATTGCCGCTTATGGAGGGTGATGCCATTGACGTTCATGGACGTCTAAACTTCCCATTCATTTCCAAT
The DNA here is from genome assembly GCF_030265065.1 of Corythoichthys intestinalis. NCBI lineage: Eukaryota > Metazoa > Chordata > Actinopteri > Syngnathiformes > Syngnathidae > Corythoichthys > Corythoichthys intestinalis. The sequence continues at coordinate 30,605,604 of NC_080403.1, read as the reverse complement.
GGCATTTCTTCATGTTTGTTCATTTTATTGATGCCAATGTACTTGGATTCCATTGACGCTTATGTAAGTTGATACCATTGACGTCCATGGACGTCCAAAATTTTTCCCATTCATTTTCAATGGGAATTTTTTTTTTTTCCCCAAATCAACAGAAAATGACTAGATATCATTAGGACGTGTCCCCCAAACTTCCCCGATTCCATTAACAATTATGAAAGGTGCCGCCATTGACGTCCATGGACGTCCAATTCTCCCATTCATTTCTAACGGCTTTTACTTTGTTTTTTGCCAATGACTGGCATTATGATCCATTCTATTGATAGACCTGAGTGGGGCTAAGATCTGTGTCTCCACAGAGGAAAGACCAAGGTGTGTAATTTCTCCCGAAATTGCAGTTTCTAGTTGTACTTATTATTTATTCATCTTATTCTCCGCGTTTTTTTGAGCCAACGCACAGCCCAAACCGTAGCACCGATCGGCACAGTTCAAGTATCGGCACGACCGGAATTTTCGCGTGACGATGGGAATTTTTCAAACCGCCACGAAAAATTTTCCGTTCGCCCGTAAACGGCAATTTTCCGAAAAATAAAAAAAGTTTCAAAATGTATCTAGTCCTACAATTTTTGACCAAATCACATAATTTGGGCATCAAAAATTCCGGGACGGTGAGGGGCATAAAAGTTGTATACAGAATTTGGCAAAAATTTACGGTTCCCCGGAAATTTGCCAAAAACTTTCCTATTCATTTTGAATGGAAAAAAAACGCGCGCTTCACAGCCCGAACCGTTAGACCGATCGGCACCGTTCAAGTATCGGCACGACCGGAATTTTCGCGTGACACAGGAAACTTTACAAATGGCCCCGAAAATTTTTCCGTTCGTCCGTAAACGGCAATTTTCCGTGAAAAAAAAAAAAGTTTCAAAATGTATCTAGTCCTACAATTTTTGACCAAATCACATAATTTGGGCATCAAAAATTCCGGGACGGTGAGGGGCATAAAAGTTGTATACAGAATTTGGAAAAAAATTACGCTTCCTCGGAAATTTGCCAAAAACTATCCCATTCATTTCGAATGGGAAAAGTCCCATTCACTTCCAATGGGATTTCCAATGGAATTTACATTGCATTGATGCCATTGACGGCCATGCATGTCGAATCTACTGATGCCAATGTACTTGGATTCAATTGATTATATGGATGTCGATGCCATTGACTGCCATGGACGTCCAAAATTTTTCCCATTCATTTTCAATGGGGAAAAAACTACATTTCTCCAAATCAACAGAAAATGACCAGATATCAATAGGACGTATACCCCAAACGTCCCCAACTCCATTGATGCTTATGGGGGGTGCTGCCATTGACGTCCATGGACGTCCAAAATTTTACCCATTCATTTTCAATGGGAAATTTTTTTTTTTCCCCAAATCAACAGAAAATGACTAGATATCAATAGGACGTGTCCCCCAAATGTCCCCAATTGCATTGCTGCTTCTGGAGGGTGATGCCATTGACGTCCAGGGACGTCCAAACTTCCCATTCATTTCCAATGGCATTTCTTCATGTTTGTTCATTCTTTTGATGCCAATGTACTTGGATTCCATTGACGCTTATGTAAGTTGATACCATTGACGTCCATGGACGTCCAAAATTTTTCCCATTCATTTTCAATGGGAATTTTTTTTTTTTCCCCCAAATCAACAGAAAATGACTAGATATCAATAGGACGTTTCCCCCAAATGTGCCCGATTGCATTGCTGCTTATGGAGGGTGATGCCATTGACGTCCACGGACGTCCAAACTTCCCATTAATTTCCAAAGGCATTTCTTCATGTTTGTTCATTCTATTGATGCCTATGTGCTTGGATTCCATTGACGCTTATGTAAGTTGATACCATTGACGTCCATGGACGTCCAAAATTTTTCCCATTCATTTTCAATGGGAATTTTTTTTTTTTCCCCAAATCAACAGAAAATGACTAGATATCATTAGGACGTGTCCCCAAAAGGTCCCCGATTGCATTGCCGCTTATGGGGGGTGATGCCATTGACGTCCATGGACGTCCAAACTTCCCATTCATTTCCAAAGGCATTTCTTCATGTTTGTTCATTCTATTGATGCCAATGTACTTGGATTCCATTGACGCTTATGTAAGTTGATACCATTGACGTCCATGGACGTCCAAAATTTTTCCCATTCATTTTCAATGGGATTTTTTTTTTCTTCCCAAATCAACAGAAAATGACTAGATATCATTAGGACGTGTCCCCCAAATGTCCCCGATTGCATTGCCGCTTATGGAGGGTGATGCCAGTGACGTTCATGGACGTCCAAACTTCCCATTCATTTCCAAAGGCATTTCTTCATGTTTGTTCATTCTATTGATGCCAATGTACTTGGATTCCATTGACGCTTATGTAAGTTGATACCATTGACGTCCATGGACGTCCAAAATTTTTCCCATTCATTTTCAATGGGAATTTTTTTTTTTTCCCAAATCAACAGAAAATGACTAGATATCATTAGGACGTGTCCCCCAAATGTCCCCGATTGCATTGCCGCTTATGGAGGGTGATGCCATTGACGTTCATGGACGTCCAAACTTCCCATTCATTTCCAATGGCATTTCTTCATGTTTGTTCATTCTATTGATGCCAATGTACTTGGATTCCATTGACGCTTATGTAAATTGATACCATTGACGTCCATGGACGTCCAAAATTTTTCCCATTCATTTTCAATGGGAATTTTTTTTTTTCCCCAAATCAACAGAAAATGACTAGATATCATTAGGACTTGTCCCCCAAATGTCCCCGATTGCATTGCCGCTTATGGAGGGTGATGCCATTGACGTTCATGGACGTCCAAACTTCCCATTCATTTCCAATGGCATTTCTTCATGTTTGTTCATTTTATTGATGCCAATGTACTTGGATTCCATTGACGCTTATGTAAGTTGATACCATTGACGTCCATGGACGTCCAAAATTTTTCCCATTCATTTTCAATGGGAATTTTTTTTTTTTTCCCAAATCAACAGAAAATGACTAGATATCATTAGGACGTGTCCCCCAAATGTCCCCGATTGCATTGCCGCTTATGGAGGGTGATGCCATTGACGTTCAAGGACGTCCAAACTTCCCATTCATTTCCAATGGCATTTCTTCATGTTTGTTCATTTTATTGATGCCAATGTACTTGGATTCCATTGACGCTTATGTAAGTTGATACCATTGACGTCCATGGACGTCCAAAATTTTTCCCATTCATTTTCAATGGGAATTTTTTTTTTTCCCCAAATCAACAGAAAATGACTAGATATCAATAGGACGTGTCCCCCAAACTTCCCCAATTCCATTAACAATTATGGAGGGTGCTGCCATTGACGGACATGGACGTCCAATTCTCCCAATCTTTTCTAATGCCTTTAACTTTGTTTAGTGCCAATGACTGGCATTATGGTCCATTCTATTGATAGACCTGAGTGGGGCTAAGATTTGTATCTCCACAGAGGAAAGACCAAGGTGTGTAATTTCTCCCGAAATTGCAGTTTCTAGTTATTATTATTATTATATCATCAAATTATTCTCCGCGTTTTTTCGGCGCGCCGCGCAGCCCGAACCGTACCACCGATCGGCACCATTCAAGTATTGACACGACCGGATTTTTCGCGCGACGCAGGGACTTTTTCAAAATCCCCCGAAAAATTTTCCGTTCGCCCGTAAATGGCAATTTTCCGAAAAAAATAAAAAGTTAAAAAATGTATCTAGTCCTACAATTTTTCACCAAATCACATAATTTGGGTATCAAAAATTCCGGGACGATGAGGGGCATAAAAGTTGTATACAGAATTTGGCAAAAATTTACGGTTCCCCGGAAATTTGCCAAAAACTTTCCTATTCATTTTGAATGAAAAAAAAACGCACGCTGCACAGCCCGAACCGTTTGACCGATCGGCACCGTTCAAATATCGGCACGACCGGAATTTTCGCGCAACGATGGGAATTTTTCAAACGGACCCGAAAATGTTTCCCTTCGCCCGTAAACGGCAATTTTCCGGGAAAAAAAAAAAGTTTCAAAATGTATCTAGTCCTACAATTTTTGACCAAATCACACAATTTGGGCATCAAAAATTCCGGGACGGTGAGGGGCATAAAAGTTGTATACAGAATTTGGAAAAAAATTACGCTTCCTCGGAAATTTGCCAAAAACTATCCCATTCATTTCGAATGGGAAAAGTCCCATTCACTTCCAATGGGATTTCCAATGGAATTTACATTGCATTGATGCCATTGACGGCCATGCATGTCGAATCTACTGATGCCAATGTACTTGGATTCAACTGACTATATAGATGTCGATGCCATTGACTGCCATGGACGTCCAAAATTTTTCCCATTCATTTTCAATGGGGAAAAAACAAAATTACCCCAAATCAACAGAAAATGACCAGATATCAATAGGACGTGTCCCCCAAACTTCCCCAATTCCATTGACGCTTATGAAGGGTGCCGCCATTGACTTCCATGGACGTCCAAAATTTTTCCCATTCATTTTCAATGGGGAAAAAACTAAATTTCTCCAAATCAACAGAAAATGACCAGATATCAATAGGACGTATATCCCAAACGTCCCCAATTCCATTGACGCTTATGGGGGGTGCTGCCATTGACGTCCATGGACGTCCAAAATTTTACCCATTCATTTTCAATGGGAAATTTTTTTTTTTCCCCAAATCAACAGAAAATGACTAGATATCAATAGGACCTGTCCCCCAAATGTCCCCGATTGCATTGCTACTTATGGAGGGTGATGCCATTGACATCCAGGGACGTCCAAACTTCCCATTAAATCCTAATGGCATTTCTTCATGTTTGTTCATTCTATTGATGCCAATGTACTTGGATTCCATTGACGCTTATGTAAGTTGATACCATTGACGTCCATGGACGTCCAAAATTTTTCCCATTCATTTTCAATGGGATTTTTTTTTTTTTTTCCCAAATCAACAGAAAATGACTAGATATCATTAGGACGTTTCCCCCAAATGTCCCCGATTGCATTGCCGCTTATGGAGGGTGATGCCATTGACGTTCATGGACGTCTAAACTTCCCATTCATTTCCAATGGCATTTCTTCATGTTTGTTCATTTTATTGATGCCAATGTACTTGGATTCCATTGACGCTTATGTAAGTTGATACCATTGACGTCCATGGACGTCCAAAATTTTTCCCATTCATTTTCAATGGGAAATTTTTTTTTTTCCCCAAATCAACAGAAAATGACTAGATATCAATAGGACCTGTCCCCCAAATGTCCCCGATTGCATTGCTACTTATGGAGGGTGATGCCATTGACGTCCAGGGACGTCCAAACTTCCCATTCATTTCCAATGGCATTTCTTCATGTTTGTTCATTCTTTTGATGCCAATGTACTTGGATTCCATTGACGGTTATGTAAGTTGATACCATTGACGTCCATGGACGTCCAAAATTTTTCCCATTCATTTTCAATGGGAATTTTTTTTTTTTCCCCAAATCAACAGAAAATGACTAGATATCATTAGGACGTGTCCCCCAAATGTCCCCGATTGCATTACCGCTTATGGGGGGTGATGCCATTGACGTCCATGGACGTCCAAACTTCCCAATCATTTCCAAAGCCATTTCTTCATGTTTGTTCATTTTATTGATGCCAATGTACTTGGATTCCATTGACGCTTATGTAAGTTGATACCATTGACGTCCATGGACGTCCAAAATTTTTCCCATTCATTTTCAATGGGATTTTTTTTTTTTTTTCCCAAATCAACAGAAAATGACTAGATATCATTAGGACGTTTCCCCCAAATGTCCCCGATTGCATTGCCGCTTATGGAGGGTGATGCCATTGACGTTCATGGACGTCTAAACTTCCCATTCATTTCCAATGGCATTTCTTCATGTTTGTTCATTTTATTGATGCCAATGTACTTGGATTCCATTGACGCTTATGTAAGTTGATACCATTGACGTCCATGGACGTCCAAAATTTTTCCCATTCATTTTCAATGGGAATTTTTTTTTTTTCCCCAAATCAACAGAAAATGACTAGATATCATTAGGACGTGTCCCCCAAACTTCCCCGATTCCATTAACAATTATGAAAGGTGCCGCCATTGACGTCCATGGACGTCCAATTCTCCCATTCATTTCTAACGGCTTTTACTTTGTTTTTTGCCAATGACTGGCATTATGATCCATTCTATTCATAGACCTGAGTGGGGCTAAGATCTGTGTCTCCACAGAGGAAAGACCAAGGTGTGTAATTTCTCCCGAAATTGCAGTTTCTAGTTATTATTACCTTGGTCTTTCCAAGGGAAAGAACAAGGTTATGTTGTTGTACAACTTTATCGTACTTATTTTTATTATTTTTAATTTTATTATTACCTTGGTCTTTCTGAAAGAAAGAACAAGGTTATGTTATTCTACAACTTTATTATTACCTTGGTCTTTCTGAAAGAAAGAACAAGGTTATGTTATTCTACAACTTTATTATTATTATTATTATTATGCAATGGTTTCTCCGCGTTTTTTCGGCGCGCCGCGCAGCCCGAACCGTACCACCGATCGGCACCGTTCAAGTATCGACACGACCGGAATTTTCGCGCGACGATGGGAATTTTTCAAACGACCCCGAAAAATTTTTCGTTCGCCCGTAAACGGCGATTTTCCGATTTTTTACAACTTTTTCAAAACGCTACTTGTCCTACAATTTTTGACCAAATCACATAATTTGGACATCAAAAATTCCGGGACGGTGGGGGGCATAAAGATTGTATACAGAATTTGGAAAAAAGTTACGGTTTTCCGGATATTTGCCAAAAACTATCCCATTCATTTCCAATGGGAAAAGTTCCCATTCACTTTCAATAGTATTTCCAATGGACTTTACATTGCATTGATGCCATTGACGGCCATGCATGTCGAATCTATTGATGCCAATGTACTTGGATTCATTTGACTATATGGATGTCGATGCCATTGACGGCCATGGACGTCCAAAATTTTTCCCATTCATTTTCAATGGGGAAAAAACTACACTTCCCCAAATCAACAGAAAATGACCAGTTATCAATAGTACGTCTCCCCCAAACGTTCCGAACTCCATTGACGCTTATGGGGGGTGCTGCCATTGACGGCCATGGACGTCCAAAATTTTTCCCATTCATTTTCAATGGGGAAAAAACTAAATTTCCCCAAATCATCAAAAAATGACCAGTTATCAATAGTACGTCTCCCCCAAACGTTCCGAACTCCATTGACGCTTATAGGGGGTGCTGCCATTGACGTCCATGGACGTCCAAAAATTTTCCCATTCATTTTCAATGGGGAAAAAACTAAATTTCCCCAAATCAACAGAAAATGACCAGATATTAATAGGACGTATACCCCAAACGTCCCCAATTCCATTTACGCTTATGGAGGGTGATGCCATTGACGTTCATGGACGTCCAAACTTCCCATTCATTTCCAATGGCATTTCTTCATGTTTGTTCATTCTATTGATGCCAATGTACTTGGATTCCATTGACGCCTATGTAAGTTGATACCATTGACGTCCATGGACGTCCAAAAATTTTCCCATTCATTTTCAATGGGAATTTTTTTTTTTTCCCCAAATCAACAGAAAATGACTAGATATCATTAGGACGTGTCCCCCAAATGTCCCCGATTGCATTGCCGCTTATGGAGGGTGATTCCATTGACGTCCATGGACGTCCAAACTTCCCATTAATTTCCAATGGCATTTCTTCATGTTTGTTCATTCTATTGATGCCAATGTACTTGGATTCCATTGACGCTTATGTAAGTTGATACCATTGACGTCCATGGACGTCCAAAATTTTTCCCATTCATTTTCAATGGGATTTTTTTTTTTCTCCCCCAAATCAACAGAAAATGACTAGATATCAATAGGACGTGTCGCCCAAATGTCCCCGATTGCATTGCCTCTTATGGAGGGTGATGCCATTGATGTTCATGGACGTCCAAACTTCCCATTCATTTCCAATGGCATTTCTTCATGTTTGTTCATTCTATTGATGCCAATGTACTTGGATTCCTTTGACGCTTATGTTAATTGATACCATTGACGTCCATGGACGTCCAAAATTTTTCCCATTCATTTTCAATGGGAATTTTTTTTTTTCCCCAAATCAACAGAAAATGACTAGATATCATTAGGACGTGTCACCCAAATGTCCCCGATTGGATTGCCGCTTATGGAGGGTGATGCCATTCACGTCCATGGACGTCCAAACTTCCCATTCATTTCCAATGGCATTTCTTCATGTTTGTTCATTCTATTGATGCCAATGTACTTGGATTCCATTGACGCTTATGTAAGTTGATACCATTGACGTCCATGGACGTCCAAAATTTTTCCCATTCATTTTCAATGGGAATTTTTTTTTTTCCCCCAAATCAACAAAAAATGACCAGATATCAATAGGACGTGTCCCCCAAACTTCTCCAATTCCATTGACGCTTATGAAGGGTGCCGCCATTGACGGCCATGGACGTCCAATTCTCCCAATCTTTTCTAATAGCTTTTACTTTGTTTAGTGCCATTGACTGGCATTATGGTCCATTCTATTGATAGACCTGAGTGGGGCTAAGATTTGTATCTCCACAGAGGAAAGACCAAGGTGTAATTTCTCCCGAAATTGCAGTTTCTAGTTATTATTATGCAATGGTTTCTCCGCGTTTTTTCGGCGCGCCGCGCAGCCCAAACCGTACAACCGATCGGCACCGTTCAAGTATCGACACGACCAGAATTTTCGCGCGACGATGGGAATTTTTCAAACGACCCCGAAAAATTTTTCGTTCGCCCGTAAACGGCGATTTTCCGATTTTTTACAACTTTTTCAAAACGCTACTTGTCCTACAATTTTTGACCAAATCACATAATTTGGACATCAAAAATTCCGGGACGGTGGGGGGCATAAAGATTGTATACAGAATTTGGAAAAAATTTACGGTTCTCCGGATATTTGCCAAAAACTATCCCATTCATTTCCAATGGGAAAAGTTCCCATTCACTTTCAATAGTATTTCCAATGGACTTTACATTGCATTGATGCCATTGACGGCCATGCCTGTCGAATCTATTGATGCCAATGTACTTGGATTCATTTGACTATATGGATGTCGATGCCATTGACGGCCATGGACGTCCAAAATTTTTCCCATTCATTTTCAATGGGGAAAAAACTAAATTTCCCCAAATCAACAGAAAATGACCAGATATTAATAGGACGTATACCCCAAACGTCCCCAACTCCATTGACGCTTATGGGGGGTGCTGCCATTGACGTCCATGGACGTCCAAAATTTTTCCCATTCATTTTCAATGGGGAAAAAACTAAATTTCCCCAAATCATCAGAAAATGACCAGTTATCAATAGTACGTCTCCCCCAAACGTTCCGAACTCCATTGACGCTTATAGGGGGTGCTGCCGTTGACGTCCATGGACGTCCAAAAATTTTCCCATTCATTTTCAATGGGAAATTTTTTTCCCCCCCCAAATCAACAGAAAATGACTAGATATCATTAGGACGTGTCCCCCAAATGTCCCCGATTGCATTGCCGCTTATGGAGGGTGATTCCATTGACGTCCATGGACGTCCAAACTTCCCATTCATTTCCAATGGCATTTCTTCATGTTTGTTCATTCTATTGATGCCAATGTACTTGGATTCCATTGACGCTTATGTAAGTTGATACCACTGACGTCCATGGACGTCCAAAATTTTTCCCATTCATTTTCAATGGGAATTTTTTTTTTTTCCCCAAATCAACAGAAAATGACTAGATATCAATAGGACGTGTCGCCCAAATGTCCCCGATTGCATTGCCTCTTATGAAGGGTGATGCCATTGACGTTCATGGACGTCCAAACTTCCCATTCATTTCCAATGGCATTTCTTCATGTTTGTTCATTCTATTGATGCCAATGTACTTGGATTCCATTGACGCTTATGTAAATTGATACCATTGACGTCCATGGACGTCCAAAATTTTTCCCATTCATTTTCAATGGGAATTTTTTTTCCCCCCCAAATCAACAGAAAATGACTAGATATCATTAGGACGTGTCCCCCAAATGTCCCCGATTGGATTGCTGCTTATGGAGGGTGATGCCATTGACGTCCATGGACGTCCAAACTTCCCATTTATTTCCAATGGCATTTCTTCATGTTTGTTCATTCTATTGATGCCAATGTACTTGGATTCCATTGACGCTTATGTAAGTTGATACCATTGACGTCCATGGACGTCCAAAATTTTTCCCATTCATTTTCAATGGGAATTTTTTTTTTTCCCCCCCAAATCAACAGAAAATGACTAGATATCATTAGGACGTGTCCCCCAAATGTCCCCGATTCCATTAACAATTATGAAAGGTGCCGCCATTGACGTCCATCGACGTCCAATTCTCCCATTCATTTCTAACGGCTTTTACTTTGTTTTTTGCCAATGACTGGCATTATGATCCATTCTATTGATAGACCTGAGTGGGGCTAAGATCTGTATCTCCACAGAGGAAAGACCAAGGTGTGTAATTTCTCCCGAAATTGCAGTTTCTAGTTATTATTCATCTTATTCTCCGCGTTTTTTCGGCGCGCCGCACAGCCCGAACCGCTGCACCGATCGGCACCGTTCGGATATCGAAACGTCCGGAATTTTTGCGCGACGATGGCTTTTTTAAAAAGGGCCCCGAAAAATTTTCCGTTTTCCCGCAAACGGCAATTTTCCAGATTTTTTTTTTTTTTTTCAAAATGTATCTAGTCCTACAATTTTTGACCAAATCACATAATTTGGGTATCAAAAATTCCGGGACGGTGAGGGGCATAAAAGTTGTATACAGAATTTGGAAAAAATTTACGGTTCCCCGGAAATTTGCCAAAAACTCTCCCATTCATTTCTAATGGGAAAAGTTCCCATTCACTTACAATGGGATTTCAATGGAATTTACATTGCATTGATGCCATTGACGGCCATGCATGTCGAATCTATTGATGCCAATGTACTTGGATTCAATTGACTATATGGATGTCGATGCCATTGACGGCCATGGACGTCCAAAAATTTTCCCATTCATTTTCAATGGGGAAAAAACTACATTTCCCCAAATCAACAGAAAATGACCAGATATCAATAGGACGTGTCCCCCAAACGTCCCCAACTCCATTGACGCTTATGGGGAGTGCTGCCATTGACGTCCATGGACGTCCAAAAATTTTCCCATTCATTTTCAATGGGAATTTTTTTTTTTCCCCAAATCAACAGAAAAGGACTAGATATCATTAGGACGTGTCCCCCAAATGTCCCCGATTGCATTGCCGCTTATGAAGGGTGATTCCATTGACGTCCATGGACGTCCAAACTTCCCATTCATTTCCAATGGCATTTCTTCATGTTTGTTCATTCTATTGATGCCAATGTACTTGGATTCCATTGACGGTTATGTAAGATGATACCATTGACGTCCATGGATGTCCAAAATTTTTCCCATTCATTTTCAATGGGAACATTTTTTTTTTCCCCCAAATCAACAGAAAATGACTAGATATCAATAGGACGTGTCCCCCAAATGTCCCCGATTGCATTCCCGCTTATGGAGGGTGATGCCATTGACGTTCATGGACGTCCAAACTTCCCATTAAATCCCAATGGCATTTCTTCATGTTTGTTCATTCTATTGATGCCAATGTACTTGGATTCCATTGACGCTTATGGGGGTTGCTGCCATTGACGTCCATGGACGTCCAAAAATTTTCCCATTCATTTTCAATAGGAATTTTTTTTTTTTTCCCAAAATCAAAAGAAAATGACCAGATGTCAATAGGACGTGTCCCCCAAATGTCCCCAATTGCATTGCCGCTAATGGAGGGTGATGCCATTGACTTTCATGGACGTCCAAACTTCCCATTCATTTCCAATGGCATTTCTTCATGTTTGTTCATTCTATTGATGCCAATGTACTTGGATTGCCGCTAATGGAGGGTGATGCCATTGACGTTCATGGACGTCCAAACTTCCCATTCATTTCCAATGGCATTTCTTCATGTTTGTTCATTCTATTGATGCCAATGTACTTGGATTCCATTGACGCTTATGTAAGTTGATACCATTGACGTCCATGGACGTCCAAAATTTTTCCCATTCATTTTCAATGGGGAAAAAACTACATTTCTCCAAATCAACAGAAAATGACCAGATATCAATAGGACGTATACCCCAAACGTCCCCAACTCCATTGACGCTTATGGGGGGTGCTGCCATTGACGTCCATGGACGTCCAAAATTTTACCCATTCATTTTCAATGGGAATTTTTTTTTTTTCCCCAAATCAACAGAAAATGACTAGATATCAATAGGACCTGTCCCCCAAATGTCCCCAATTGCATTGCTGCTTATGGAGGGTGATGCCATTGACGTCTAGGGACGTCCAAACTTCCCATTCATTCCAATGGCATTTCTTCATATTTGTTCATTCTATTGATGCCAATGTACTTGGATTCCATTGACGCTTATGTAAGTTGATACCATTGACGTCCATGGACGTCCAAAATTTTTCCCATTCATTTTCTATGGGAATTTTTTTTTTTTTCCCAAATCAACAGAAAATGACTAGATATCATTAGGACGTGTCCCCCAAATGTCCCCGATTGCATTGCCGCTTATGGAGGGTGATGCCATTGACGTTCATGGACGTCCAAACTTCCCATTCATTTCCAATGGCATTTCTTCATGTTTTTTCATTTTATTGATGCCAATGTACTTGGATTCCATTGACGCTTATGTAAGTTGATACCATTGACGTCCATGGACGTCCAAAATTTTTCCCATTCATTTTCTATGGGAATTTTTTTTTTTTTTCCCAAATCAACAGAAAATGACTAGATATCATTAGGACGTGTCCCCCAAACTTCCCCGATTCCATTAACAATTATGAAAGGTGCCGCCATTGACGTCCATGGACGTCCAATTCTCCCATTCATTTCTAACGGCTTTTACTTTGTTTTTTGCCAATGACTGGCATTATGATCCATTCTATTGATAGACCTGAGTGGGGCTAAGATCTGTATCTCCACAGAGGAAAGACCAAGGTGTGTAATTTCTCCCGAAATTGCAGTTTCTAGTTATTATTATTATTATTATGCAATGGTTTCTCCGCGTTTTTTCGGCGCGCCGCGCAGCCCGAACCGTACCACCGATTGGCACCGTTCAAGTATCGACACGACCGGAATTTTCGCGCGACGATGGGAATTTTTCAAACGACCCCAAAAAATTTTCCGATCGCCCGTAAACGGCGATTTTCCGATTTTTAAAAATTTTTTCAAAACGCTACTTGTCCTACAATTTTTGACCAAATCACATAATTTGGACATCAAAAATTCCGGGACGGTGGGGGGCATAAAGATTGTATACAGAATTTGGAAAAAATTTACGGTTCCCCGGATATTTGCCAAAAACTATCCCATTCATTTCTAAAGGGAAAATTTCCCATTCTTTTCAATGGGATTTCCAATGGAATTTACATTACATTGATGCCATTGACGGCCATGCATGTCGAATCTATTGATACCAATGTACTTGGATTCAATTGACTATATGGATGTCGATGCCATTGACGGCCATGGACGTCCAAAATTTTTCCCATTCATTTTCAATGGGGAAAAAACTACATTTCCCCAAATCAACAGAAAATGACTAGATATCAATAGAACGTGTCCCCCAAACGTCCCCAACTCCATTGAGGCTTATAGGGGGTGCTGCCATTGTCGTCCATGGACGTCCAAAATTTTTCCCATTCATTTTCAATGGGGAAAAAACTAAATTTCCCCAAATCAACAGAAAATGACCAGATATTAACAGGACGTATACCCCAAACGTCCCCAACTCCATTGACGCTTATGGGGGGTGCTGCCATTGACGTCCATGGACGTCCAAAAATTTTCCCATTCATTTTCAATGGGAAATTTTTTTTTTCCCCAAATCAACAGAAAATGACTAGATATCATTAGGACGTGTCCCCCAAATGTCCCCGATTGCATTGCCGCTTATGGAGGGTGATTCCATTGACGTCCATGGACGTCCAAACTTCCCATTCATTTCCAATGGCATTTCTTCATGTTTGTTCATTCTATTGATGCCAATGTACTTGGATTCCATTGACGCTTATGTAAGTTGATACCATTGACGTCCATGGATGTCCAAAAATTTTCCCATTCATTTTCAATGGGAAATTTTTTTTTTTCCCCAAATCAAAAGAAAATGACTAGATATCATTAGGACGTGTCCCCCAAATGTCCCCGATTGGATTGCTGCTTATGGAGGGTGATGCCATTGACGTTCATGGACGTCCAAACTTCCCATTGATTTCCAATGGCATTTCTTCATGTTTGTTCATTCTATTGATGCCAATGTACTTGGATTCCATTGACGCTTATGTAAGTTGATACCATTGACGTCCATGGACGTCCAAAATTTTTCCCATTCATTTTCAATGGGAATTTTTTTTTTTTCCCCAAATCAACAGAAAATGACTAGATATCATTAGGACGTGTCCCCCAAATGTCCCCGATTGCATTGCCGCTTATGGAGGGTGATGCCATTGACGTTCATGGACGTCCAAACTTCCCATTAAATCCCAATGGCATTTCTTCATGTATGTTCATTCTATTGATGCCAATGTACTTGGATTCCATTGACGCTTATGTAAGTTGATACCATTGACGTCCATGGACGTCCAAAATTTTTCCCATTCATTTTCAATGGGAAATTTTTTTTTTTCCCCAAATCAACAGAAAATGACTAGATATAAATAGGACGTGTCCCCCAAATGTCCCCGATTGCATTGCTGCTTATGGAGGGTGATGCCATTGACGTTCACGGACGTCCAAACTTCCCATTCATTTCCAATGTCATTTCTTCATGTTTGTTCATTCTATTGATGCCAATGTACTTGGATTCCATTGACGCTTATGTAAGTTGATACCATTGATGTCCATGGACGTCCAAAATTTTTCGCATTCATTTTCAATGGGAATTTTTTTTTTTCCCCAAATAAACAGGAAATGACTAGATATCAATAGGACGTGTCCCCCAAATGTCCCCGATTGCATTGCCTCTTATGGAGGGTGATGCCATTGACGTCCACGGACGTCCAAACTTCCCATTCATTTCCAATGGCATTTCTTCATGTTTGTTCATTCTATTGATGCCAATGTACTTGGTATCCATTGACGCTTATGTAAGTTGATACCATTGACGTCCATGGACGTCCAAAATTTTTCCCATTCATTTTCAATGGGAATTTTTTTTTTTCCCCAAATCAACAAAAAATGACCAGATATCAATAGGACGTGTCGCCCAAACTTCTCCAATTCCATTGACGCTTATGAAGGGTGCCGCCATTGACGGCCATGGACGTCCAATTCTCCCAATCTTTTCTAATGGCTTTTACTTTGTTTAGTGCCATTGACTGGCATTATGGTCCATTCTATTGATAGACCTGAGTGGGGCTAAGATTTGTATCTCCACAGAGGAAAGACCAAGGTGTAATTTCTCCCGAAATTGCAGTTTCTAGTTACCTTGGTCTTTCCGAAGGAAAGAATAAGGTATTGTTATGCTACAACTTTATTGTACTTATTATTTATTCATCTTATTCTCCGCGTTTTTTTGAGCCAACGCACAGCCCAAACCGTAGCACCGATCGGCACAGTTCAAGTATCGGCACGACCGGAATTTTCGCGTGACGATGGGAATTTTTCAAACCGCCACGAAAAATTTTCCGTTCGCCCGTAAACGGCAATTTTCCGAAAAACAAAAAAAGTTTCAAAATGTATCTAGTCCTACAATTTTTGACCAAATCACATAATTTGGGCATCAAAAATTCCGGGACGGTGAGGGGCATAAAAGTTGTATACAGAATTTGGCAAAAATTTACGGTTCCCCGGAAATTTGCCAAAAACTTTCCTATTCATTTTGAATGGAAAAAAAACGCGCGCTTCACAGCCCGAACCGTTAGACCGATCGGCACCGTTCAAGTATCGGCACGACCGGAATTTTAGCGTGACACAGGAAACTTTACAAATGGCCCCGAAAATTTTTCCGTTCGTCCGTAAACGGCAATTTTCCGTGAAAAAAAAAAAACTTTCAAAATGTATCTAGTCCTACAATTTTTGACCAAATCACATAATTTGGCCATCAAAAATTCCGGGACGGTGAGGGGCATAAAAGTTGTATACAGAATTTGGAAAAAAATTACGCTTCCTCGGAAATTTGCCAAAAACTATCCCATTCATTTCGAATGGGAAAAGTTCCCATTCACTTCCAATGGGATTTCCAATGGAATTACCTTGGTCTTTCCTATGGAAAGAACAAGGTATTGTTATTCTGCAACTTTATTCGCCTTATTATTATTATTTATTATATCTTCATCTTATTCTCCGCGTTTTTTCGGCGCGCCGCGCAGCCCGAACCGTACCACCGATCGGCACCGTTGAAGTATCGGCACGACCGGATTTTTCGCGCGACGCAGGGACTTTTTCAAAATCCCCCGAAAAATTTTCCGTTCGCCCGTAAACGGCAATTTTCCGAAAAAAAAAAAAAGTTAAAAAATGTATCTAGTCCTACAATTTTTGACCAAATCACATAATTTGGGTATCAAAAATTCCGGGACGATGAGGGGCATAAAAGTTGTATACAGAATTTGGCAAAAATTTACGGTTCCCCGGAAATTTGCCAAAAACTTTCCTATTCATTTTGAATGAAAAAAAACACACGCTGCACAGCCCGAACCGTTTGACCGATCGGCACCGTTTGAATATCGGCACGACCGGAATTTTCGCGCAACGATGGGAATTTTTCAAACGGACCCGAAAAATTTTCCCTTCGCCCGTAAACGGCAATTTTCCGGAAAAAAAAAAAAGTTTCAAAATGTATCTAGTCCTACAATTTTTGACCAAATCACACAATTTGGGCATCAAAAATTCCGGGACGGTGAGGGGCATAAAAGTTGTATACAGAATTTGGAAAAAAATTACGCTTCCTCGGAAATTTGCCAAAAACTATCCCATTCATTTCGAATGGGAAAAGTCCCATTCACTTCCAATGGGATTTCCAATGGAATTTACATTGCATTGATGCCATTGACGGCCATGCATGTCGAATCTACTGATGCCAATGTACTTGGATTCAATTGACTATATGGATGTCGATGCCATTGACTGCCATGGACGTCCAAAATTTTTCCCATTCATTTTCAATGGGGAAAAAACAAAATTACCCCAAATCAACAGAAAATGACCAGATATCAATAGGACGTGTCCCCCAAACTTCCCCAATTCCATTGACGCTTATGAAGGGTGCCGCCATTGACTTACATGGACGTCCAAAATTTTTCCCATTCATTTTCAATGGGGAAAAAACTAAATTTCTCCAAATCAACAGAAAATGACCAGATATCAATAGGACGTATATCCCAAACGTCCCCAATTCCATTGACGCTTATGGGGGGTGCTGCCATTGACGTCCATGGACGTCCAAAATTTTACCCATTCATTTTATATGGGAATTTTTTTTTTTTTCCCCAAATCAACAGAAAATGACTAGATATCAATAGGACGTGTCCCCCATATGTCCCCGATTGCATTGCTGCTTATGGAGGGTGATGCCATTGACGTCCACGGACGTCCAAACTTCCCATTAATTTCCAATGGCGTTTCTTCATGTTTGTTCATTCTATTGATGCCAATGTACTTGGGTTCCATTGACGCTTATGTAAGTTGATACCATTGACGTCCATGGACGTCCAAAATTTTTCCCATTCATTTTCAATGGGAATTTTTTTTTTTTCCCCAAATCAACAGAAAATGACTAGATATCATTAGGACGTGTCCCCCAAATGTCCCCGATCGCATTGCCGCTTATGGAGGATGATGCCATTGACGGCCACGGACGTCCAAACTTCCCATTAATTTCCAATGGCATTTCTTCATGTTTGTTCATTCTATTGATGCCAATGTACTTGGTATCCATTGACGCTTATTTAAGTTGATACCATTGACGTCCATGGACGTCCAAATTTCCCATTCATTTCTAATGGCATTTAATTATGTTTTTTCATTTTATTGATGCCAATGTACTTGGATTCCATTGACGCCTATGTAAGTTGATACCATTGACGTCCATGGACGTCCAAAATGTTTCCCATTCATTTTCAATGGGAATTTATGGGACGTCGGCGTCATCCGCACGTTGGACTTCGTCGACTGGACGTCGGCGTCATCCGCATGTTGGACGTCGGCGACGTTTGCTAGTTGGACGTCATCACCGTCCGCTCATTGGACGTCGGCGCCGTCCGCTCGTTGGAAGTCGGCGCCGTCTTTATGTTGGATGTCGGCAGCGTCAGCACTTTGGACGTCGGCAGCGACAGCAATTAGGACGTCGGTGACGTCCGCTCGTTGGACGTCGCCAAACTTTGGACGTCGGCGTCGTCCACTCTTTTGACATCGTCACCATCCGCTCGTTGGACGTAAGACGGCGCATTCTGCACTTTTGACGTTTGCTTGTTGAACGTCGTCATTGTCCCACGTTGGACGTCGGCACCGTCCGCTCGATGGACGTCGGCAGCGTCAGCACTTTGGACGTCGGTGACGTCCGCTCGTTGGACGGCGCATTCTGCACTTTTGACGTTTGCTTGTTGAACGTCGTCACTGTTCCACGTGAGATGTCGGCACCGTCCTCTCGATGGACGTCGGCGTCATCTGCTCTTTTGACGTCTTGGACGTTGGTGACGTCCGCTCGTTGGACGTCGCCAAACTTTGGACGTCGGCGTCGTCCACTCTTTTGACATCGTCACCATCCGCTCGTTGGACGTAAGACGGCGCATTCTGCACTTTTGACGTTTGCTTGTTGAACGTCGTCATTGTCCCACGTTGGACGTCGGCACCGTCCGCTTGATGGACGTCGGCAGCGTCAGCACTTTGGAAGTCGGTGATGTCCGCTCGTTGGACGGCGCATTCTGCACTTTGGACGTCGGTGACGTCCGCTCGTTAGACGGCGCATTGTGCACTTTTGACGTTTGCTTGTTGAACGTCGTCACTGTTCCACGTGAGATGTCGGCACCGTGCGCTCGATGGACGTCGGCGTCATCTGCTCTTTTGAGGTCTTGGACGTCGGTGACGTCCGCTCGTTGGACATCGTATTCTGCACTTTTGACTTTTGCTTGTTGAACGTTGTCACTGTCCCACATGGGATGTCGGCGTCATCTGCTCTTTTGACGTCGATGACGTCGGCCTCTCACGCTAACTTTTGACGTCGGCGCCGTTTGCTCGTTGGACGTCGTCACCATCCGTTTGTTGATCGTCGGGGACGTCGGCGTCATTGACGTCTTGGACATCGCATTCTGCACTTTTGACGTTTGCTTGTTGAACGTTGTCACTGTCCCACGTGGGATGTCGGCATCATCTGCTCTTTTGACGTCGGTGACGTCAGCCTCTCGCGCTAACTTTTGACGTCGGCGCCGTTTGCTCGTTGGACGTCGTCACCATCCGTTCGTTGATCGTCGGCGCCGTCCTCTCGATGGACGTTGGCGTCATCCGCTCTTTTGACGTCGGCGACGTCCAATCCACTCTGAGGTATACGCATAAAGTAGGAAACTGACCGGGGATCGAACCACCATCCTCTCGTACCAAGGTCAGCGATATTAACACTGAGCTATCCATCTGCTAAATGCAGTGTTGTGTGATATGTATATAAAGTTATCATGTATGTGATACAGGCATTGACAAAAGCTAACTTGGTATTGACAGAGGTTCGACCCTACGACCTCCCGCATCAAAGTCATTTTCAATTGGAATTTTTTTTTTTCCAAAAATCAAAAGAAAATGACTAGATATCAATAGGACGTGTCCCCCAAACTTCCCCAATTCCATTTACACTTATGGAGGGTGATGCCATTGACGTCCATGGACGTCCAAATTTCCCATTTATTTTTAATTATGTTTTTTCATTCTATTGATGCCAATGTACTTGGATTCCATTGTAAGTTGATACCATTGACGTCAATGGACGTCCAAAATTTTTCCCATTCATTTTCAATGGGAATTTTTTTCCCCCCCAAATCAACAAAAAAACGACCTGATATCAAAAGGACGTGTCCCCCAAACTAGTCCAATTCCATTGACGCTTATGAAGGGCGCCGCCATTGACGGCCATGGACGTCCAAATTTCCCATTCATTTCTAATGCCATTTAATTATGTTTTTTCATTCTATTGATGCAAATGTACTTGGATTCTATTGACGCTTATGTAAGTTGATACCATTGACGTCCATGGACGTCCAAAATTTTTCCCATTCATTTTCAATGGGAATTTTATTTTTTTCCCCAAATCAACAGAAGATGACTAGATATCAATAGGACGTGTCCCCCAAATGTCCCCGATTGCATTGCTGCTTATGGAGGGTGATGCCATTGACGTTCATGGACGTCCAAACTTCCCATTCATTTCCAATGGCATTTCTTCATGTTTGTTCATTCTAGTGATGCCAATGTACTTGGATTCCATTGACACTTATGTAAGTTGATACCATTGACGTCCATGGACGTCCAAAATTTTTCCCATTCATTTTCAATGGGAATTTTTTTCCCCCCCAAATCAACAAAAAAACGACCTGATATCAAAAGGACGTGTCCCCCAAACTAGTCCAATTCCATTGACGCTTATGAAGGGCGCCGCCATTGACGGCCATGGACGTCCAAATTTCCCATTCATTTCTAATGCCATTTAATTATGTTTTTTCATTCTATTGATGCAAATGTACTTGGATTCTATTGACGCTTATGTAAGTTGATACCATTGACGTCCATGGACGTCCAAAATTTTTCCCATTCATTTTCAATGGGAATTTTATTTTTTTCCCCAAATCAACAGAAGATGACTAGATATCATTAGGACGTGTCCCCCAAATGTCCCCGATTGCATTGACGCTTATGGAGGGTGCTGCCATTGACGGACATGGACGTCCAATTCTCCCAATCTTTTCTCATGGCTTTTACTTTGTTTAGTGCCATTGACTGGCATTATGGTCCATTCTATTGATAGACCTGAGTGGGGCTAAGATCTGTATCTCCACAGAGGAAAGACCAAGGTGTGTAATTTCTCCCGAAATTGCAGTTTCTAGTTTACATTGCATTGATGCCATTGACGGCCATGCATGTCGAATCTACTGATGCCAATGTACTTGGATTCAATTGACTATATGGATGTCGATGCCATTGACGGCCATGGACGTCCAAAATTTTTCCCATTCATTTTCAATGGGGAAAAAACAAAATTTCCCCAAATCAACAGAAAATGACCAGATATAAATAGGACGTGTCCCCCAAACTTCCCCAATTCCATTGACGCTTATGAAGGGTGCCACCATTGACTTCCATGGACGTCCAAAAATTTTCCCATTCATTTTCAATGGGGAAAAAACTAAATTTCTCCAAATCAACAGAAAATGACCAGATATCAATAGGACGTATATCCCAAACGTCCCCAACTCCATTGACGCTTATGGAGGGTGCTGCCATTGACGTCCATGGACGTCCAAAATTTTTCCCATTCATTTTCAATGGGAAATTTTTTTTTTTCCCCATATCAACAGAAAATGACTAGATATCAATAGGACGTGTCCCCCAAATGTCCCCGATTGCATTGCTGCTTATGGAGGGTGATGCCATTGACGTCCAGGGACGTCCAAACTTCCCATTCATTTCCAATGGCATTTCTTCATGTTTGTTCATTCTTTTGATGCCAATGTACTTGGATTCCATTGACGCTTAAGTAAGTTGATACCATTGATGTCCATGGACGTCCAAAATTTTTCCCATTCATTTTCAATGGGAAATTTTTTTTTTCCCCCAAATCAACAGAAAATGACTAGATATCATTAGGACGTGTCCCCCAAATGTCCCCGATTGCATTGCCGCTTACGGGGGGTGATGCCATTGACGTCCATGGACGTCCAAACTTCCCAATCATTTCCAAAGGCATTTCTTCATGTTTGTTCATTCTATTGATGCCAATGTACTTGGATTCCATTGACGCTTATGTAAGTTGATACCATTGACGTCCATGGACGTCCAAAATTTTTCCCATTCATTTTCAATGGGATTTTTTTTTTTTCCCAAATCAACAGAAAATGACTAGATATCATTAGGACGTGTCCCCCAAATGTCCCCGATTGCATTGCCGCTTATGGAGGGTGATGCCATTGACGTTCATGGACGTCCAAACTTCCCATTCATTTCCTATGGCATTTCTTCATGTTTCTTAATTTTATTGATGCCAATGTACTTGGATTCCATTGACGCTTATGTAAGTTGATACCATTGACGTCCATGGACGTCCAAAATTTTTCCCATTCATTTTCAATGGGAAATTTTTTTTTTTTCCCAAATCAAGAGAAAATGACTAGATATCATTAGGACGTGTCCCCCAAACTTCCCCGATTCCATTAACAATTATGAAAGGTGCCGCCATTGACGTCCATGGACGTCCAATTCTCCCATTCATTTCTAACGGCTTTTACTTTGTTTTTTGCCAATGACTGGCATTATGATCCATTCTATTGATAGACCTGAGTGGGGCTAAGATCTGTATCTCCACAGAGGAAAGACCAAGGTGTGTAATTTCTCCCGAAATTGCAGTTTCTAGTTATTATTTATTATATCTTCATCTTATTCTCCGCGTTTTTTCGGCGCGCCGCGTAGCCCGAACCGTACCACCGATCGGCACCGTTGAAGTATCGGCACGACCGGATTTTTCGCGCGACGCAGGGACTTTTTCAAAATCCCCCGAAAAATTTTCCGTTCGCCCGTAAACGGCAATTTTCCGAAAAAAAAAAAAAGTTAAAAAATGTATCTAGTCCTACAATTTTTGACCAAATCACATAATTTGGGTATCAAAAATTCCGGGACGATGAGGGGCATAAAAGTTGTATACAGAATTTGGCAAAAATTTACGGTTCCCCGGAAATTTGCCAAAAACTTTCCTATTGATTTTGAATGAAAAAAAAACGCACGCTGCACAGCCCGAACCGTTTGACCGATCGGCACCGTTCAAATATCGGCACGACCGGAATTTTCGCGCAACGATGGGAATTTTTCAAACGGACCCGAAAAATTTTCCCTTCGCCCGTAAACGGCAATTTTCCGGAAAAAAAAAAATGTTTCAAAATGTATCTAGTCCTACAATTTTTGACCAAATCACACAATTTGGGCATCAAAAATTCCGGGACGGTGAGGGGCATAAAAGTTGTATACAGAATTTGGAAAAAAATTACGCTTCCTCGGAAATTTGCCAAAAACTATCCCATTCATTTCGAATGGGAAAAGTCCCATTCACTTCCAATGGGATTTCCAATGGAATTTACATTGCATTGATGCCATTGACGGCCATGCATGTCGAATCTACTGATGCCAATGTACTTGGATTCAATTGACTATATGGATGTCGATGCCATTGACGGCCATGGACGTCCAAAATTTTTCCCATTCATTTTCAATGGGGAAAAAACAAAATTTCCCCAAATCAACAGAAAATGACCAGATATCAATAGGACGTGTCCCCCAAACTTCCCCAATTCCATTGACGCTTATGAAGGGTGCCGCCATTGACTTCCATGGACGTCCAAAATTTTTCCCATTCATTTTCAATGGGGAAAAAACTAAATTTCTCCAAATCAACAGAAAATGACCAGATATCAATAGGACGTATACCCCAAACGTCCCCAACTCCATTGACGCTTATGAAGGGTGCTGCCACTGACGTCCATGGACGTCCAAAATTTTTCCCATTCATTTTCAATGGGAATTTTTTTTTTTCCCCAAATCAACAGAAAATGACTAGATATCAATAGGACGTGTCCCCCAAATGTCCCCGATTGCATTGCTGCTTATGGAGGGTGATGCCATTGACGTCCACGGACGTCCAAACTTCCCATTAATTTCCAATGGCGTTTCTTCATGTTTGTTCATTCTATTGATGCCAATGTATTTGGATTCCATTGACGCTTATGTAAGTTGATACCATTGACGTCCATGGACGTCCAAAATTTTTCCCATTCATTTTCAATGGGAATTTTTTTTTTTTCCCCAAATCAACAGAAAATGACTAGATATCAATAGGACGTGTCCCCCAAATGTCCCCGATTGCATTGCCTCTTATGGAGGGTGATGCCATTGACGTCCACGGACGTCCAAACTTCCCATTCATTTCCAATGGCATTTCTTCATGTTTGTTCATTCTATTGATGCCAATGTACTTGGTATCCATTGACGCTTATTTAAGTTGATACCATTGACGTCCATGGACGTCCAAATTTCCCATTCATTTCTAATGGCATTTAACTATGTTTTTTCATTTTATTGATGCCAATGTACTTGGATTCCATTGACGCCTATGTAAGTTGATACCATTGACGTCCATGGACGTCCAAAATTTTTCCCATTCATTTTCAATGGGAATTTATGGGACGTCGGCGTCACCCGCACGTTGGACTTCGTCGACTGGACGTCGGCGTCATCCGCATGTTGGACGTCGGC
The DNA here is from genome assembly GCF_030265065.1 of Corythoichthys intestinalis. Classification (NCBI taxonomy): domain Eukaryota; kingdom Metazoa; phylum Chordata; class Actinopteri; order Syngnathiformes; family Syngnathidae; genus Corythoichthys; species Corythoichthys intestinalis. The sequence continues at coordinate 30,580,947 of NC_080403.1, read as the reverse complement.
GACGTTTGCTAGTTGGACGTCATCACCGTCCGCTCATTGGACGTCGGCGCCGTCCGCTCGTTTCGAAGTCGGCGCCGTCTTTATGTTGGATGTCGGCAGCCTCAGCACTTTGGACGTCGGCAGCGACAGCAATTAGGACGTCGGTGACGTCCGCTCGTTGGACGTCGCCAAACTTTGGACGTCGGCGTCGTCCACTCTTTTGAAATCGTCACCATCCGCTCGTTGGACGTAAGACGGCGCATTCTGCACTTTTGACGTTTGCTTGTTGAACGTCGTCATTGTCCCACGTTGGACGTCGGCACCGTCCGCTCGATGGACGTCGGCAGCGTCAGCACTTTGGACGTCGGCGACGTCCGCTCGTTGGACGGCGCATTCTGCACTTTTGACGTTTGCTTGTTGAACGTCGTCACTGTTCCACGTGAGATGTCGGCACCGTCCTCTCGATGGACGTCGGCGTCATCTGCTCTTTTGACGTCTTGGACGTTGGTGACGTCCGCTCGTTGGACGTCGCCAAACTTTGGACGTCGGCGTCGTCCACTCTTTTGACATCGTCACCATCCGCTCGTTGGACGTAAGACGGCGCATTCTGCACTTTTGACGTTTGCTTGTTGAACGTCGTCATTGTCCCACGTTGGACGTCGGCACCGTCCGCTTGATGGACGTCAGCAGCGTCAGCACTTTGGACGTCGGTGACGTCCGCTCGTTGGACGTCGGCGCCGTCAGCAGTTTGGAAGTCGGTGATGTCCGCTCGTTGGACGTCGGCGCCGTCAGCAGTTTGGAAGTCGGTGATGTCCGCTCGTTGGACGGCGCATTCTGCACTTTGGACGTCGGTGACGTCCGCTCGTTAGACGGCGCATTCTGCACTTTTGACGTTTGCTTGTTGAACGCCGTCACTGTTCCACGTGAGATGTCGGCACCGTGCGCTCGATGGACGTCGGCGTCATCTGCTCTTTTGAGGTCTTGGACGTCGGTGACGTCCGCTCGTTGGACATCGTATTCTGCACTTTTGACTTTTGCTTGTTGAACGTTGTCACTGTCCCACATGGGATGTCGGCGTCATCTGCTCTTTTGACGTCGATGACGTCGGCCTCTCACGCTAACTTTTGACGTCGGCGCCGTTTGCTCGTTGGACGTCGTCACCATCCGTTTGTTGATCGTCGGGGACGTCGGCGTCATCTGCTCTTTTGACGTCTTGGACATCGCATTCTGCACTTTTGACGTTAGCTTGTTGAACGTTGTCACTGTCCCACGTGGGATGTCGGCATCATCTGCTCTTTTGACGTCGGTGACGTCAGCCTCTCGCGCTAACTTTTGACGTCGGCGCCGTTTGCTCGTTGGACGTCGTCACCATCCGTTCGTTGATCGTCGGCGCCGTCCTCTCGATGGACGTTGGCGTCATCCGCTCTTTTGACGTCGGCGACGTCCAATCCACTCTGAGGTATACGCATAAAGTAGGAAACTGACCGGGGATCGAACCACCATCCTCTCGTACCAAGGTCAGCGATATTAACACTGAGCTATCCATCTGCTAAATGTGGTGTTGTGTGATATGTATATAAAGTTATCATGTATGTGATACAGGCATTGACAAAAGCTAACTTGGTATTGACAGAGGTTCGATCCTACGACCTCCCGCATCAAAGTCATTTTCAATTGGAATTTTTTTTTTTCCAAAAATCAAAAGAAAAAAATGACTAGATATCAATAGGACGTGTCCCCCAAACTTCCCCAATTCCATTTACACTTATGGAGGGTGATGCCATTGACGTCCATGGACGTCCAAATTTCCCATTTATTTTTAATTATGTTTTTTCATTCTATTGATGCCAATGTACTTGGATTCCATTGTAAGTTGATACCATTGACGTCAATGGACGTCCAAAATTTTTCCCATTCATTTTCAATGGGAATTTTTTTTCCCCCCAAATCAACAAAAAAACGACCTGATATCAAAAGGACGTGTCCCCCAAACTAGTCCAATTCCATTGACGCTTATGAAGGGCGCCGCCATTGACGGCCATGTACGTCCAAATTTCCCATTCATTTCTAATGCCATTTAATTATGTTTTTTCATTCTATTGATGCAAATGTACTTGGATTCTATTGACGCTTATGTAAGTTGATACCATTGACGTCCATGGACGTCCAAAATTTTTCCCATTCATTTTCAATGGGAATTTTTTTTTTTTCCCCAAATCAACAGAAAATGACTAGATATCAATAGGACGTGTCCCCCAAATGTCCCCGATTGCATTGCTGCTTATGGAGGGTGATGCCATTGACGTTCATGGACGTCCAAACTTCCCATTCATTTCCAATGGCATTTCTTCATGTTTGTTCATTCTATTGATGCCAATGTACTTGGATTCCATTGACACTTATGTAAGTTGATACCATTGACGTCCATGGACGTCCAAAATTTTTCCCATTCATTTTCAATGGGAATTTTTTTCCCCCCCCAAATCAACAAAAAATGACTACATATCATTAGGACGTGTCCCCCAAATGTCCCCGATTGCATTGACGCTTATGGAGGGTGCTGCCATTGACGGACATGGACGTCCAATTCTCCCAATCTTTTCTCATGGCTTTTACTTTGTTTAGTGCCATTGACTGGCATTATGGTCCATTCTATTGATAGACCTGAGTGGGGCTAAGATCTGTATCTCCACAGAGGAAAGACCAAGGTGTGTAATTTCTCCCGAAATTGCAGTTTCTAGTTGTACAACTTTATTCTTCTTCTTATTATTATTATTCAATAAATTCTCCGCGTTTTTTTGAGCCAACGCACAGCCCAAACCGTAGCACCGATCGGCACCGTTGAGGTATCGGCACGACCGGATTTTTCGCGTGACGATGGGAATTTTTCAAACCGCCACGAAAAATTTTCCGTTCGCCCGTAAACGGCAATTTTCCGAAAAATAAAAAAAGTTTCAAAATGTATCTAGTCCTACAATTTTTGACCAAATCACATAATTTGGGCATCAAAAATTCCGGGACGGTGAGGGGCATAAAAGTTGTATACAGAATTTGGCAAAAATTTACGGTTCCCCGGAAATTTGCCAAAAACTTTCCTATTCATTTTGAATGGAAAAAAAACACGCGCTTCACAGCCCGAACCGTTTGACCGATCGGCACCGTTCAAGTATCGGCACGACCGGAATTTTCGCGTGACACAGGAAACTTTAAAAATGGCCCCGAAAATTTTTCCGTTCGTCCGTAAACGGCAATTTTCCGTGAAAAAATAAAAAGTTTCAAAATGTATCTAGTCCTACAATTTTTGACCAAAACACATAATTTGGGCATCAAAAATTCCGGGACGGTGAGGGGCATAAAAGTTGTATACAGAATTTGGAAAAAAATTACGCTTCCTCGGAAATTTGCCAAAAACTATCCCATTCATTTCGAATGGGAAAAGTCCCATTCACTTCCAATGGGATTTCCAATGGAATTTACATTGCATTGATGCCATTGACGGCCATGCATGTCGAATCTACTGATGCCAATGTACTTGGATTCAATTGATTATATGGATGTCGATGCCATTGACTGCCATGGACGTCCAAAATTTTTCCCATTCATTTTCAATGGGGAAAAAACAAAATTACCCCAAATCAACAGAAAATGACCAGATATCAATAGGACGTGTCCCCCAAACTTCCCCAATTCCATTGACGCTTATGAGGGGTGCCGCCATTGACTTACATGGACGTCCAAAATTTTTCCCATTCATTTTCAATGGGGAAAGAACTAAATTTCTCCAAATCAACAGAAAATGACCAGATATCAATAGGACGTATATCCCAAACGTCCCCAATTCCATTGACGCTTATGGGGGGTGCTGCCATTGACGTCCATGGACGTCCAAAATTTTACCCATTCATTTTCAATGGGAATTTTTTTTTTCCCCCAAATCAACAGAAAATGACTAGATATCAATAGGACCTGTCCCCCAAATGTCCCCGATTGCATTGCTGCTTATGGAGGGTGATGTCATTGACGTCCAGGGACGTCCAAACTTCCCATTCATTTCCAATGGCATTTCTTCATGTTTGTTCATTCTTTTGATGCCAATGTACTTGGATTCCATTGACGCTTATGTAAGTTGATACCATTGACGTCCATGGACGTCCAAAATTTTTCCCATTCATTTTCAATGGGAATTTTTTTTTTTTCCCCAAATCAACAGAAAATGACTAGACATCATTAGGACGTGTCCCCCAAATGTCCCCGATTGCATTGCCGCTTATGGGGGGTGATGCCATTGACGTCCATGGACGTCCAAACTTCCCATTTATTCCAATGGCATTTCTTCATGTTTGTTCATTCTATTGATGCCAATGTACTTGGATTCCATTGACGCTTATGTAAGTTGATACCATTGACGTCCATGGACGTCCAAAATTTTTCCCATTCATTTTCAATGGGAATTTTTTTTTTTTCCCCAAATCAACAGAAAATGACTAGATATCAATAGGACGTTTCCCCCAAATGTGCCCGATTGCATTGCCGCTTATGGAGGGTGATGCCATTGACGTCCACCGACGTCCAAACTTCCCATTAATTTCCAATGGCATTTCTTCATGTTTGTTCATTTTATTGATGCCAATGTACTTGGATTCCATTGACGCTTATGTAAGTTGATACCATTGACGTCCATGGACGTCCAAAATTTTTCCCATTCATTTTCAATGGGAAATTTTTTTTTTTTCCCAAATCAACAGAAAATGACTAGATATCAATAGGACCTGTCCCCCAAATGTCCCCGATTGCATTGCTGCTTATGGAGGGTGATGCCATTGACGTCCAGGGACGTCCAAACTTCCCATTCATTTCCAATGGCATATCTTCATGTTTGTTCATTCTTTTGATGCCAATGTACTTGGATTCCATTGACGGTTATGTAAGTTGATACCATTGACGTCCATGGACGTCCAAAATTTTTCCCATTCATTTTCAATGGGAAATTTTTTTTTTTCCCCAAATCAACAGAAAATGACTAGATATCATTAGGACGTGTCCCCCAAATGTCCCCGATTGCATTGCCGCTTATGGGGGGTGATGCCATTGACGTCCATGGACGTCCAAACTTCCCATTCATTTCCAAAGGCATTTCTTCATGTTTGTTCATTCTATTGATGCCAATGTACTTGGATTCCATTGACGCTTATGTAAGTTGATACCATTGACGTCCATGGACGTCCAAAATTTTTCCCATTCATTTTCAATGGGATTTTTTTTTTTTCCCCAAATCAACAGAAAATGACTAGATGTCATTAGGACGTGTCCCCCAAACTTCCCCGATTCCATTAACAATTATGAAAGGTGCCGCCATTGACGTCCATGGACGTCCAATTCTCCCATTCATTTCTAACGGCTTTTACTTTGTTTTTTGCCAATGACTGGCATTATGATCCATTCTATTGATAGACCTGAGTGGGGCTAAGATCTGTATCTCCACAGAGGAAAGACCAAGGTGTGTAATTTCTCCCGAAATTGCAGTTTCTAGTTAGACCACTGTTTTCATCTTTTGCACAACTTTTGATCAGCAGCTACCTCTCAAGTTAAGGGGATAATGAACAAACAGGAACCACCATTATGAATTTGAGGTTGACATTCACCCATTCATCCTCCATGCAACCTGCATAACGTAATGTTTGGACTGTAAACTGATACTTTTTCGCCAATTTTGAACCTTGTCCAATATGTCTTATTTGTAGAATTTTACATTTTTGATGTAATTATTATATAGTAATAAAATGTGGACACCGCAAGTTTATAGGCCAGAGCAGCTTTTATTTGAACAAATTCAGTTCTGTCATATTTTGTGGGTGCTGCTCAGTGTGGTCAGTAACGCTTTATTGTAATCTGATTACTTTCTTTCCGTAACGGGCAATCTAACGCACTCATTTTTCCAAGCCAATAATCTGATTAGTTTCCTTAGTATCTGTGCGGTAATATTTTGTTATTGCCTCATAATATATGTAGTATGAAGAATATTGTAGTCATCTACAAAGAGCGTTTTGAATAAAAATTTTAGAAAGGTTCCGACTACGAATTCGTTTCTGTGGTAACCGCTCATAGTTCCTTCCCGTTTTGGTCTCAAGTCACACACGCTAAGAGTTTTGGGACTGAGAAAGGCGTGACAAACGCGGGTACGCATTTGAGCTAAGTGCAGCCACCTGTTGAAATGCGCAAGGGAATGTTGATCTGTGTGTGTCCATGTATGAACGTGACTATTTTTCCTTCATTCAGTAGGGTTCCAGCGATAGGTTGGAGCCGCTTAATGCACGGCCACTTCGTAGCTTTGCCGTTGCAACGGCGGGTAGTCATCGCTCCAAGTCGGCAAGCATTGTTTACATCATATTCGTGTTGCACATTTATGCCGTGAGGTGACGTGTTCGTTTAGCATCTGTGGGATGTGTTGTAAGTCCTACTGAGTGTAAAGTGCTTAGTTGCCGCCACGTTTTGTGGCCAATTTGAGCGCACGTGTGTACGATATACTTCCAGGTTGCAATTCATTTTTGTGTTATTGACAGTCAGCTTGCCTCGTTTTACATTAGAACTGATATGCTGTAATCCAAACCCGAAGTTCAGAATTTTTTTACATTAGGCTTAATCTTTGAGTTAGCAGGGTTTAATTAGTCGGTGGAGGTGATTCCTACAAATTCCATGCAGTTTATCAGTTTTTTTGTTAGTTTCAGGGCTCCTGGATGGCTAAGCTAGTGCAAGTCAATGGTGGTTGAAATGAACTCCATCAACTAATTAAACCCCTGCTAACTCGAAGATTACACCTTATGTGAAAAATTCTGATCTTCCACTTTAAATTCAATTATCGGAAAGTCAATTACATGTGATGACATTTTTCTGTTGTCATTCCTATGACGACGCAGCAAAGGGAGAAAAATTAGTAAAAAGTAATCGATAAATTACTTTTAAAGTAAGTTACTTTGATAATAATCAGTAAAGTAACTAATTATTTTTTCAGTGAATTACTTTTTAAGTACCGGTAATCTGTGACAACACTGGTGCTGCTCATAGTCAGGTGCAACTTGTAGTCCAAGTATTATATATTTATGGAAGCAACCCTTTTGTGTCGATATCTTGTGCAAGTTTAGTCTGAAATATGTGAAGCTTGTCAAAAATTAACAAAGGTATAGGAGAAACTTTGCACTGCAATGTAATGGTATGTTCAGTATGTACAGCAGAAATGTAAACTAGCATAATGAAATGACCTTTGATCTTTAACAAATAGGGTTTTGAGATGGTGAATGCCAAGTTTCTTTTTCTTGGTAAATTGCGGTTGACACTAAATTTGGAAAGCTATTGTCACTTGGAAAAAACAAAAAAAACACTTTGCCAACACAAATAGTACTTTACATAGCTTTGTTTTACAAGAAGTAAAGTCTAAGTTTACTGGTCATGGGTATTCAGGCCACAAAGTAAAACAAGGATTTATTGGGTTTGTGAACTAGTACAGACAAGTAGAACAGACAGAAAATATTCCATTCCTCTTTACTTCAATAAATCAAATGATCTGTGACTCAAAATGGAAAGTGGAGTTCTACAGTACTTTTACTGCTTAGAATAAAAAGATATGTGTTGCGTTTGAAGCATTCAAACAGACATTTCACTGTAGAATTGTGTGCTGCTGTGTATGGCTTTAAAACTGAGGGAGACTCAGTGAAATGATTATTACAGTGTTGATTTTACATTTCACAAAAAAACACATGAAGATGCAGGGCACTTGTTTGGACATTCATTCCATGTCTTAAAATTGGACAATTTCATCATTTGTGACACAAACGTACGAAACACCTAAATATACAATATAATTAAAACACTGCATGAATAGATAAAAGCTAGCATTTGTTGAACAGGTATGAACAGATAGCAGCCACCGAAGCAGCTGTGTGAGCTGTGGTTGATAAGGGACAGTGACATGACAAAACCATTATGAATAAAAAATGCTGAATGCTTAAATGTCCACTCTTTAAACTGTCCCAAAAAAAAAAAAAAAAAAAAAAAAAAAAAAAAAAAACAACAACAAGGCATCAGTCATTCAATAGTTATAAAAATATATAGATAATACCCTTAATTCTTTTGTGGACAGTGTCTTTTAGTCAAGGCAGGTACAGTTCAGATAAACAAAAAAATAATAATAAAATTAAAGTGCATCATCTAATGTCTTGAGCGTCCTCCTTCAAAGGCATGATGTTCCATGTGAGCTGTAAAAAATAATATTCAAGGTGAATAAAATCACAGAAAAAAAGACAAAAAAAAAAAAAAAACATTTCTGTACGAGTGGCCCTTCAGTAAAACGCGGTTTATTTAGTGCACCGGTTAAAACCAGGTATTCACGGTACATGGAATATACAAGAAGATACAAGACCTTTTCTTTTTTAATCACTTTCTAACAAAAAAATATCCTGATAAACATTCTGTCAATTACAATTACCCATAATACAGTTGGGCAAACAAGTATATAGTCAACCACCAATTGTGTAAGTTCTCCTACTTGAAAAGATTAGAGAGGCCTGTAATTGTCAACATGGGTAAACCTCAACCATGAGAGACAAAATGTGGGAAAAAAAAAAACAGAAAATCACATTGTTTGATTTTTAAAGAATTCATTTCCAAATTAGAGTGGAAAATACAGAAGGTATTTGGTCACCTACAAATAAGCAAGATTTCTGGCTGTCAAAGAAGTCTAACTTCTTCTAACGAGGTCTAACGAGGCTCCACTCGTTACCTGTATTAATGGCACCTGTTTTAACTCATTATCGGTATAAAAGACACCCGTTCACAACCTCAGTCGGTCACACTCCAAACTCCATTATGGCCAAGACCAAAGAGCTGTCGAAGGACACCAGACACAAAATTGTAGACCTGCACCAGGCTGGGAAGACTGAATCTGCAATAGGTAAAACGCTTGGTGTTAAGAAATCAACTGTGGGAGCAATTATTAGAAAATGGAAAATGGAAGACATACAAAACCACTGATAATCTGTCTCCGTGGCATCAAAATAACAAGAACGGTGAGCAAAAATCCCAGAACCACACGGGAGGACCTAGTGAATGACCGACAGAGAGCTGGGACCACAGTAACAAAGGCTACTATCAGTAACACAATGCGCCGCCAGGGACTCAAATCCTGCACTGCCAGACATGTCCCCCTGCTGAAGCGAGTACACGTCCAGGCCCGTCTGCGGTTCGCTAGAGAGCATTTGGATGATCCAGAAGAGGACTGGGGGAATGTGTTATGGTCACATGAAACCAAAATAGAACTTTTTGGTAGAAACACAGGTTCTCGTGTTTGGAGGAGAAAGAATACTGAATTGCATCCGAAGAACATCATACCCACTGTGAAGCATGACGGTGGAAACATCATGCTTTGGGGCTGTTTTTCTGCAATGGGACCAGGACGACTGATCCGTGTAAAGGAAAGAATGAATGGGGCCATGTATCGAGAGTTTTTGAGTGAAAATCTCCTTCCATCAGCAAAGGCATTGAAGATGAGACGTAGCTGGGTCTTTCAGCATGACAATGATCCCAAACACACAGCCAGGGCAACAAAGGAGTGGCTTCGTAAGAAGCATTTCAGGGTCCCGGAGTGGCCTAGCCAGTCTCCAGAGCTCCACCCCATAGAAAATCTGTGGAGCGACTTGAAAGTCCGTGTTGCCCAACGACAGCCCCAAAACATCACTGCTCTAGAGGAGATCTGCATGGAGGAATGGGCCAAAATACCAGCAACAGAGTGTGAAAAGCTTGTGAAGAGTTACAGAAAACGTTTGGCATCAGTTATTGCCAACAAAGGGTACATAACAAAGTATTGAGATGAACTTTTGGTATTGACCAAATACTTATTTTCCACCATGATTTGCAAATAAATTATTTAAAAATCAAACAATTTGATTTTGTTTTTGTTTTTTTCCCAACATTCTGTCTCTCATGGTTGAGGTTTACCCATGTTGACAATTATAGGCCTCTCTAACATTTTCAAGTGGGAGAACTTGCACAATTAGTGGTTGACGAAATACTTATTTGCCCCACTGCATTTTTAATTGCAAAATGCCCAATAATGAGAGCATTTTAAAGACAATTTGAAATTACAATCTTGAAATACACACAATAACATTGGTATGCCTTTAAGCAATTTAGGAAAACTCAAATTGCATTTTCATGTATTTGGAAGCTTCTGAATGTTTTAATTTGTATTGTTTGAGGACATACCTGTAACACTTTGCTTCTTTGTGTGTTCATGCAACAAAGGTTAGTTAGTGCAGCAATAGCCTGGTTTCAACAGTATAAATTGCACCCATTACTCAAACTCGCAGAAAACAGATTTGAGACACTTCACCATTCAGTAGCATTGTTGTTTTTTGTCAACGATGACAATAACAAATATTTTGTCAATGAGCAATTTTGTTTATGATAAGAAAACAAGCTAAAACGTGTCTTGGGAGACTAAAACATAGTTTTCCTCTAAAGAGACGAGAACGAGACAAAAATGCGCCATAGTTTCTGTCATGTTCACAATGTGTGACATTTTCTTATTGTAGGTGTCAGCCTGCATCGTAGCAGTGTTAGGTTGTGTTATTCATGTGAAGTGCTTGTGTGCTCCTTGTGTGTACGACTCTCACCAAGCACGGGAAGTTTGGTGCAGATATGTTGTATGTCTGCCAAGTTATGACTTCAAAATTTGTGGTGAGACAAAATGGCAACCGTTTCACCTTCCTGTTTGGACCCCTCTGCTTCAACAAAATCTCAATATTTTTCATCAGACACCTGAACACACGTCTTAAGGCTTCCCTGATGCCAGTTTGAGGTCAATAGATTTTTTTGCACTTGTAGGAGGAGCCTGTCTATTAAAAAAGGGTGTTTCCTGTTCCTAGCAGGGTGCGCCAAGTCTGTACTGAGTTATCATCACACACTGAATGTAACTCATAGCGTTAGCACAGGGTTTGCTTTAGCATCAGCATTTAGCATGGTGAGTGTTGGAGAAGTTGTACAATATGTTTACTCATTTTACGCTTTACTTAATTGCTAAAATGAAAGGAAAGGTTTATAAAACTGTGGTGAGACCAGTGATGTTGCTTGTTCTGGAGACAGCGCCACTAAGGAAAAGACAGGAGGCAGAGCTGGAGGTGGCAGAGAGGAGGATGTTGGATTCTCTTTGGGAGTGACCAGGATGGATAGGATCAGGAATGAGCATATCAGAGGGACAGCACATGTTAGAGGAGATCAGTCAGAGAGGCCAGACTGAGATGGTTTAGGCATGTCCAGAGGAGAGATAGTGAGTATATTGGCAAAAGGATGCTGAATTTCCACATGCCAGGAAGGAGGTCTAGAGGAAAGAGGAGGTCTATGGATGGAGTTAAAGAGGACATGAAGGTAGTTGGTGTGAGAGCAGAGGATGCAGAGGGCAGGGTTAGATATTGGAGACAACTGATTCACTGTGGTAACCCCTGAAGGGAAAAGTCCAAACGAAAAGAAGAATAATTTCTGATTTGATATATCCCTTATAGATTAATGTAACATGAAACTGTTCCAATAATCTTTGTATGTGGCACAGTTCTTGTACTTTTGAACTGACTGTGTATGACCACTTTGTGATGAGAGTGGTTGGAAGTTTGAGCTGATGAATCAATGATTATATCAATCAAGGCCTGAGGGTAGCTCAGTCCTTTGTAAACATGTATGAGTGAGTATTCTGTAGACCTGCCCAGACACAAATGAGTGTATTGCATGTTAATTTGCTTCAGCCACTTATCGAAAAAAGGAGTAGCGGCTAGTGGCACTGTTCAGAGAAAGCTGTGAGATAAACCTAACAGTGAGCGTCATCTTAAAATCTCAGACAACTTTTTACATACAGTTTGTGGCGTCCTGGTGGGTATAATTAATCGAAAATAATGTAATGTTTTCCTGCTGAGTGTGTATTATGTATAGGGATGGGAATTGATACGATTTTTACGATTCCGATTCCATTATCGATATTGCTTAACCATTAGATTCTTTATCGATTCTCTTATCGATTCTAATTTCAGGAAAAAGAAGAACAAACATTTTGATTGGCATCAAGTTTGTTTAATCAGAAGTCACAACCTTACAAACTCACAACGAGGTCAAAAGAGGCCCAAAGCCTCAATGTTAACTGTGGCAATAAGTGGCAAATGCACAAGAATGTGTAACATTTTACTGAAACATTTTTCTAATAAATAAAAAATATTGGTATATTTTGGCATATAGGTTATTGTTCTGTCTTTGGCAATGTCCCCAAACTTTTTCCTGTGAGGGCCACATAACTTTTCCCTTCTCTGATGAGAGGCCGGGGTCAGTTTGTAACAGAAAAAGTGTGACGATTGCAGGAGTGCGTAAATTTTAAAAAAATTATTGTTTTTCAGAAAGCCACAATCAAATAACCCTCTGTGGGTTCTTCACGGAACAAAAGTAAATAAAATAAAAATAATAATTCATTCATTCATTCATTTTCCATGCCGCTTTTCCTCACGAGGGTCGCGGAGGTGCTGGAGCCTATCCCAGCCAACTACGGGCAGTAGGCAGGGGACACCCTGAACTGGTTGCCAGCCAATCGCAGGGCACAAGGAGACGTACAACCATTCATGCACACATTCATACCTACGGACAATTTAGAGTGTTCAATCAGCCTACCATGCATGTTTTTGGGATGTGGGAGGAAACCGGAGTTCCCGGAGGAAACCCACGCAGGCACGGGGAGAACATGCAAACTCCACACAGGAAGGCCGAAGCCCGGGATTGAACCCTTGATCTCAGAACTGTGAGGCAGATGTGCTAACCACTAAGCCACCGTGCCGCCTAAAAATAATAATATAATATAATAATAATAATAAATAATAAGAGCACTATTAATTAAATAGATAATAACCAAATAACCCTCTCTGAGTTATTCACTGAAAAAGGCCAGGAAATAAATGACACTACTGAGGGAGAAAAAAACAAAAAAAATTCAAAATGCTCTCTGAAATTGTTCAGGGGGTCGGACCAAATCTGGAGCCGCAGGCCGTAGTTTGAGAACCCTTGTTTTTATTTACTAGTATATTGAAACGCATGCCTTTTAGTTTTTATGGCGCTTTCACGCTCATGTGGTGGCGCCCTTGCGCTTCCTCACGCGAAGAAGAACGCACTCACGTGAAAAAGAAGAAATGCCGCATCCAAGCGAGTGAGAGAGTTAGTGAGAAAGGGAAACACTGCCACGAGCCTACGTTCTTTGTTAATGTTTGTAAAATATCTAAAGAGCCAACGCCTGTATGTATCATCTTCTGTGTTGTTGTTGTGTGTTTCCACTCGCGATCGGACACTTAAATCCAGTTGTGTAGTGGTTTAAACGATGTGCTAATGCAAGCGAACGCATGCTAACTGTTATTACTGTGTTAGCAGCTAATCATCGTTGATTTACGTTGATGCAATCCTGTTTGTTATTGGGGACGAAATTGATTTGTTTCATTTCTATTTTTAGTTTCAAGTGATGGTTGAATAAAGTCAGCAAATCATACCAACGTCTTCTGCATCGTCATTTGGGAGTTTAGCTAGCTGTATAGCCAGGACTGAGCCTTAGCGTCTCGGTGAGGACAGTGCAGTCTATTCCCTCCCGATGCAGTTATTTCCATCTCGCAATGACTGCAAGTCGCTTCGTTGTAATTTTTCATCGTGAAGTGAAGACACACTTTCGAGCGTTCGAACCTACGTGCTGTCACTGTTATGTTTACGGCGGCAATGCTCGTGCTAAACTATCATAACCTTTCATTTTCACCCTTTTTCCTGGTGAAGTGTAGCCAAACTTTGGAGCTAGTGGTTCTTGGCGCCATGCTAGTTTGATGCGTCTGGACAACAAGACACATCACGATGCAATATGCGTCTTTAGGGATCGTTAAAGCTTTTTCATTGTGATGTCGAGGCCTCGAAACACTCGGAACCGGTTCCGAATTGGAATCGGATTTCAATTCCCATCCCTAATTATGTATGTATTGAATCATGTATAATCACGAAGATGCCGTTGTCCTTGTAGATGCTACAATATGTGCTCGTCTACTAATGTTTATTTGAAGTTGTTGGAATCCTTTATTTTTGGACTAAATCTTTTAAATTTTAGAGACGAAAACATTTTGGCTAATCATCGACAAAAACAGACGAGATTTGTCTGAGAAAATGTAAAGGAAAACTAGACAAGGACAAACACATTTTGAAATGACTAAAATATGACTAACAGTAATAAATATTTTCATCCAAAGACGAAGACTACGACAAATTAAAAGGGCTGCAAAAAACAACACCGTTCAGTAGTATGAGAAAGTGTCTCAAAACTTATGACTGCAGAAAATTGTGCAGCACATTGTAGACTAAAAATACTGAAATATTGCTATATTAATAGTTGTTTCTAAAATCTCACAATTATACGCTGTCATTACCATTTAAGAAGTGAAATAAAATCAAAAATTGAAAATAAAAGGCATACTTACATTTGTAAAACACAGCTTTAAAAGATATGGACGGGAGGAGCTCATTGATTTTTCCCAAGATACTTGCTTCACTAGCAAGAGATGCATTTTTATTCCAAACTTGTACGACATCCTCACGATCTCGAACACTTACACTGACCCCTACAACCTCATCATCTAAAGTATATATAAAAAAAGAACAAACAGACAAGTCTATCAATGTTGCAGTGAGTTAATTAAAATCAATAGCAGCATTATAACCAGGGGTGAAAGTGGACGGGAACGGTCAGGAACGCAGTTCCGGTATAAGATTCAGGGCCGGAACGCAGTTCCAGTACACGGTGCTTTGATTCAAAAAATATGACGGCAACTGTCAAAACGCTATGTAAAAAAAATAAAAATACAAAGCTGCACCACATGCATTTCATCTCCAAGAAGAAACAATCTACCAACATCAGATTTACATACACAAGTGTGTTGATTTTATTCCACGGACGGCATGGAGGTTTCCCCAGCTGTTGCAGTTATCTGAGTCTGACGATGACGAGTCACGTCAATGAAAAAATGAAAAGAGAAAAAAAATGAATGAATCAATGAAAAAATGAATCAATCAATCATAAAAATGGGCAATGCAAAAGAAAATGGATCAAATCTTTATGAGGAAGGAAAGAGTTAAGGTGGCTTATTTATCATATTTAGTTTTATTTGCTTTGATGGGGTGGTTCAGAACATCTTAATTGTCAATGTGCACTTTGGAGTTATATTTGTTCATTTATATTAGGCTAATTATTCATTTCCTTATTTAAAAAAGTCAATGTTTGGCGATCTCCAAAATGTATTCCATTTCACTCTGCATAATATAGTCATCCGTACTTATTTTTCTGAATGTATGTTAATGATATCTTATTTTGAAAAAAAAAAAATAATAAGGTAAATGTTTACATTAACTTACATTTTAATTTACATCCTATGTTCTTAAGTACTTAAAATTGAGATTTGGCGTTTAGTATGTGAGGAAATGAGGGAAAATAAAATTAGGAGATGGAGGTTGGGGTTATAGCTGTTTTTGTTAACTTTTATTTTCCAAATCATTGAAAAAATACAATTTTGAATGAAAATCAGTTTTCATTTCAGCCTCCCCGTGCAAAATAAATAAATAAATAAATAAATAAATAGATAAAATTTCTGGCTCCGTGGCAACCTTCACGTCGGGGAGTTCCGGCAAGAAATTCTAATCACTTTCACCCCTGATTATAACTTGAAAAAGTATATAATGTGTACCTGATGCACAGTAGTCTGCAAACTGCTCCCCAATCGTAGCAAGTAATAATTCTTTCCAGACTGCAGACTGTAACAAAATCAACATGAGAATATTTTCAGCATATCACAATGTTGTTCCTTTTCATGTCAACCACATTTCCATTGTGAGCTAATGGTCACAACAAATTCTAACAAACCATTTTAACGGGATACGTTTACATGAAGCCAAAAAAACATTCATAATCGCATTTTTGTCGATCACTCGGTTATGCAAGGTCATGTAATCATGTTCAAAAAGCTGAATATATTTGTATTGCAATTTTTTAAAACTCGATTATTAACTCGTTTCCAAATCAAATATCTGGCGATGTTAACTAACAGCATAGCTCCTTTCAAAGGAGCATTATGTGCATGTTTAATTCATATTAAATGATGATCATTTGAATACAGGAAGAAGTTATTGTTTTATTCTGGCAAAAAGAACCGCAAAAGGATTTTTAAGTGAGGAAGAAGCTTCTGACTTCATTATTGACTTGAACATTAGGCTTTTTTATTGGCTATATTAAGTTTCATCATAGCAAGATTTAAAGGGAAAGCAAAAAGTTACAGGTTCGTAGACCATCAAAATGGGGAAATGACGCCATTTACGGTATGATGTTGCATATATGTAATGATGTTGCTGTATGTCAGACTTTGGAAAGAAAAATGCTGAATGAGAGAATGAGAATTTCAAATGTCTTGCTCTTAAATGTTTACTTTTGCAGTTGGTAAATTTAACCTATTAACGCATTGGCCTGAATATCACACTGTGTTTTTTGCATTGAAATAAGACTGAAAAAGTAGGGGGTCGTCTTATATTCGCAGTCTATACATTATACCCATTCACGACCCTAGATGGCGCCAGATATCATTGAAGCGATGTTCTGTCATGACAGATCTCAGCTACTCTCAAGTTTAACCAGTTTGCATTATTTTATTGCAATGTTTTTCCTTATTCAGATTTGTTTCAAGACTACAGTTACAGTTAGACTTCACTTTGATGGTTAATGCAGTTATTGCAATTTTGTTGTTTTATCACAAGATTGGTTTATTTACATTTCAAAAACCAGAAGCCATTCATTTACGAATGTGATTGCACTTTACACATTTAAATGTTCAGATATTAAGATTTGAATGAGGCAAAATAACATGCTTTTTCTCTCAAATATATTGTTATAATCATTTATTCCAGATGTACGGTAATTATTTTCTGTATAAAAATGAATTTGGTGTTCAAAAAGTCTTTTTTCAAACTTCAGTCTTGAAAAAGAAGGGATCATCTTATAATCAGGGCCGTCTTATATCCGGCCCAATATCGTATTAAGTGTCCTTCGTTATGACAACAAAGATCTCAAGCAACATTTGCACAGACACCTACAGTGTTTTCTTTCGGTACTTTCATCTTCCATACACCTCCTTTTGCATTGCTCTCCTCTTCCCTATCAGAGGTAAAAGACAAAAATAAAAACAGACTTTGTTACCTGCATGGAAGAACAACAGTAACAAAAGTACGCAGTAGTCCACAAATAAAAACTACAATAGCCTTGGTCATGTCTGTCAATACTGAATGTTTTATCTTTAATGTTATTGGATTTTGTTAGATTGTGCTGGTGTATCTAATGAAGCATCATCTATGTTTTCTAACAGATCGTACCGTTTTATTAGCTACTTCCTTCAATATGTGAAGTGAAGCTTAATTCAAGAGTATACTCCTCTAAACATGAGTTACGTGCCAAGAAAATACATATGACAGTTTTATGAACATACCAGAGTGGCCTCCGTTCGCCACGCATTAGGTGATAGCTACATCTCAAAGGAAGGGCTGTGACTGCAGGGATGTTATTGTACACACTCCAGAAGAGCTGCAAACAACCAAAGAAAGTGACTTTTTCGGAAACTCCTATGAATACATATGATGTTGAAACTGTCAGTGGACACTAATGCCTACCTGAACACTTTGCACTGTGTAGATCTTCTTCAGATTGGATTCGCATTCTGCAGCAGTTGTGCCTGGTAATGACCTGGACCAAGGATTAATCTACACTTGAACAAGCACTTTCCAAGAAAGATTTTTTTTTAAACTTCTTTTTTTAGTTCTGGTATTCTACAGAGAATAGCATTGTCCCCCTATATAATGTTATATTTGAAATATGATTTCTCCTCACTGCTCTTCAAGGAAGGAAATGTGGAGCAGAAGTTTCAGAATGTACATAAAAGCTCTAAAACTGATTCCCCTTCTGAAAAGAAAGCTGGATTTGTAAACAAAGGTGGAAAAAAAAAATAATAATATTTGCTACATTCCGTCGCACCTAGATTTGGAAAGATACTGATGATAAAGCGGAGGTTCAGAATTTTTGACATAAGGCTTAATCTTCGAGTTCGTGGGGATTAAATTAGTCGGTGGAGTTGATTTCCACAAAGTCCGTGCAGTTTGTTATTTATTTACTAATTTCAGGGCTCCGGAGTGGCTAAGCTAGCGTGAGACAATGGTCCCTTCCTAGCATACCAATAAAAAATGATATTAACAGATTTTAACATAGTCAAATAAATTTAAAATGCAGATCGTTGTTCAAAATATCCATGCGGCCAAAACAATGTCACACCAAACTATTCTAAGTCATTTATTTTTGCGGGACTATTTTTTTTAGATGTGTAATATGACAATAGAGAGGAGTGCTTCGGCCACTCGTGCTCATGTCGCATGTGAGGAAGTTGGTAGGTCAGACTTATCCCACTTGGATGGTACCAGTTCTTCCAGTGAAAATGGCTGGGAGTGAATGAGTTAAACCCCGCTAACTCGAATATTAAGCCTAATGTCAAAAATTCTGAACTTCCCCTTGAATTTACCCAGAACAAAAATTAAAACAGTTTCTTTCACATTACCTTACGTGCAGTGGAGGATTATATTACAACTCTACAAGCTAACGACAACATTGAGGTCAAGCTATCAATTTCCAATGTGACATCTTCAGAGGTGGCTAGTAACGTGTTCCATTTACTCAGTTACATTTACTTGAGTAACTTTTTGAGAAAAATGTACTTCTTAGAGTAGTTTTACCTCACAATGCTTTTTACTTTTGCTTGAGTAGATTTGTGAAGAAACAATACTCTTACTCCACTACTTTGGGCTACACTAGATTAGTTACATTTTTCGTCTTTATTCTTCATATTGATTTTATTTTTGTCAGAGATGCCGACAGTGACCGTCTCCAGTTTTACCAATCAGACGTCACAACAATAACCACATGACTCCATTATACCAATCAGAAGTAACAATATTTTTTTTCTCTACTAGAGGGCACTAATGCTCTTTAGACAAGTGAATCATAGTGTTGTTCTGGTTGAACTCAATGATTTTTTTGACATCTTTTTGGCCTAGTATGGTCATGTAATAAGTTAGAGTATAATTATGACAACAGTTGTGCTGAAAAAATATATTCTTTTTTCAAAACAGACATTGTAAACGGTTACTCGCAATGTTCTCATTACTTGAATATTCTTTTCAAATACGAAATGAAAACTTTTTTACTTGTTTTTACTTTCGGTTTGACACAATTCGCATTATCAAATCAGAAACATAGGATAAAAATCCCGTTTCATAACTTTGTAGTACAGTGATCCCTCGTTTTTCGCGGGTAATGAGGCCCAGCACCCGCCGCGATAAGTGAAAAACTGCGAAGTAGGTAGCGCACTATGGGGCGCCGTTTGTAAAGCAGCACATGCTGAAAATTACGGCAACATTTTCTCACATTTAGCGCCACACAGTGTTTAAAATGGTGTGAAATTTTTAGAGTCACTCCCCCCCCCCCCCCCCCATTTACATTATTTAGCAACTTAAATATTTGTTTTTAAATTAGAAGTTTTGGACCTGATTCTTTTAAATCCAGAACTAAATATTTAATTTAAATCATAAATTTATATCCTAAATTTTAAATCAGGAAGTGAGAAAGGCAACAATAATCACATGACTCCATTATACCACTGGGACGCAAGCTTGCTGTTCTATGCTCACGCAAGCCTGTTCAATCATGTGGTGTCTTTAAAGCACCTTAAAAAATGAAGTATTTGACACAGAACGCTACCCTAAACATGACCCGAAAACACAGATTTTAACCTCTCTCCCAGTTTTTATTTGGCACCGATAAACCATGGAAAACCGGAGATATGATCATTTTAATTTCATAATAATAATTATAAAGAACTATTCACTATTCAAACTTTGAACAATGTTCTCCACCAGAGGGCACTCGTGCTCTTTGGATAGATAATGTAAACGGTGTAAACGGTTACTCGCAATGTTCTCATTACTTGAATATTCTTTTCAAATACGAAATGAATACTTTTTTACTTGTGCTTGAGTAAATTTTTGGATGACTACTTTTACTTGTGTAATATTATTCAGAGGTAAAACTAGCCTTACTTGAGTAAAATTTTTGCGAATCTACCCATCTCTGACCATTTTAAAATACTGACACAATGGATCAAAGTAGGGCTTGCAAGTGAAAATTGAACATTGTTAGTAGAGGTGTTTAACCCTTTAACACCTAAGCCTATTTTGGCCGAATTTGCATGCATTTGATGTTGCCTTTATATTTCAAAGAAAAAATTGTTCACAATGGCCAAGTTGGGTCCCTTTTTTCAGGACACCTTGAACTTAATGTCCAAACTGTTGTTTTCTTCACTGACCAATTATAATCCACATTTTGGACCCAAAAAGACAACAAAATCCCAAAATATTTTTTCAAAATTTGTAATGTTGGTGTCCCATTGACAACCAAACATGCTCGACCAACCGTTTTGAAGCTTGATAATATTTATTCAACTTGTTAGGATAAACATTCAATAGAAAAAAATAAGATTGAATAGTTTTATGTTTGACTGTTCAACACAAACAGCAGGTATGGTCATAGGCGTTTTTGGCCTTTACACATACTATGGTCAAAACAGGTTATATACAGTGCAAAATAGTGAGAAAAAAATTATATATATCATCTAACACAAAAAAGGTTTGGAGGATATCTCTTTGTGAAGTTAGGTATTATACCCATCACCTTATCTAAAGTATACGTACATGCAATCAAGCTTCTCGAACACACATCTATATAAAAATTGAAAAGATTCATAGAGAAAAAAAAATATTTATAACATTGAAAAAAAGTATTTTCAAAAATATTGACAAGTAGTTCAGTTCAATTCAATTTTTTCAGGCATGCAACCCGATAAAGTTTTTTTTTTTTTTTTTGCGCACTCAATAAAGTTTGTTTTGAACAGGTCACTGAGCTGCGTCACATACAACGTCACACAGCCTACTCTTCTGCCGTTTGAGCGCTGCTGTCACTTCTACTCGCCGAGACGCCGACTAATCCGAGGAAAACAACGACAAATGCAGCTAATCCTATTCCTTGAGTTGATGAAAAAATGCATTAGGTTGCGCTAAATTTAGTTTTCGATTCATTCTGCACATTTCTAAGTCGCTCGCGTAATCCAACCGGTGTTCATGCCTCCTTTTCCTTAGTTGGCGCCTAGCTCAGCAATTTATTAAAAATGTTCACATTCGGTTCGTCCTTCTTGACATCACAACGGATCTTGGGATATGTAGTCTTTTGTGCTGCTTTCGGTTTTGAAAAAGGACAAGAAATGATGGAAATATGGAGATAGATACATGGTACATGCAGCGTTTTAATGCATAGTTATGAGTGCAATAAAACTATAAAACTCAAATGACATTATCTCCCGTTTTTCTTGGTCGATTGACTTCAAATAAAAACTGGCGTGGACATCAACTTCCGCACTTTCAAATGAGACCAACCAGCGGCACGTGGGTCACGTAATTACAGCGTGACGAAGCTTCAAAGACGACATGCATAAACGCGTCGCTGCCGACACGTTCGGTGTTAAAGGGTTAATATTAGTAGGGACAATATAACAGCATAACCAGCATGTACACTTTTCGCTGGGGACGGGACATTATTAAGACCAAACATATTTGGTGAAAGGGGGTCAGGGCTATATTTCTCACCAATATGAACGTAATTAATTGATAGGCTAAATGATTAATGCAAAATAAATCTGTATGGACCTGTACTACCTTTCGCACTGCAAATTTATAACGTCTTAATTCAATAATTTTTGTTAAATCTAGTCAAATCATTTTCTCCAATCTTTTTTATCAGTGTTAAAGGCTAGTTAACAGATGAATGTGTCAGATTCTTCCACTTACTACAAGTAAATATTACTATTTGTTCATATTGAACCCATACATCTAAATGTTGGTCAATTTTCACATAAATCAAGAAAAAGTTTCTTTCAAATAATGTTTTGAACAATATTCTTGAATTAAGAACATTTCTGACAAACAAGTTTTTCTTTTAAGATTAAATATACAAACTTTTTGCTTAAAATACATCTGTTAAACTTATTTTCAGCTAGCTGTTTTTCTTATTTCAAGAAATCTGAGTAAAATCGACTTGAAGCACTGTAGCAGTAGCAAAATTAGTGGAGGTTTCCCCACCCCCACAACATTGACGTCTTTTTACATTACTTACAGTGGCTGCTGCTGGCGGAAAAAACATCTAATATCCCTCATCTTTGAAGGAGGCGGGGGAGGCAGCATGTTGTATTTCTGTCAGGCTGTGAACGCTTGTGTGTGTGTGTTGTTCAGTCTCATTGTTCAGAGAAACAAATCGTAAATGATATTAATTGATTGTGATTGACTCAAATAATATTTATTTGAGAAAATAAATATGGGCACTTTATTCGAAGTCAAAACTGTTCTCGTCTTTGTTTTGTTCATTATAATAATGTTCATGTCATTGTGAAATTTCTGTTAAGTCAAAGGCAAATCTATGAATCCACCACTAGTATTTTTGACCTAAAGCAGTACTTCTCAAATGGTGGGGCGCGCCCCCCCAGGGGGGCGCAGAGCGATGCCAGGGGGGGCGCGAGTGACCTCGGGGAACATGCTTTTTTTTTTTTTTTTTTTTTTTGCCGTACTAGAATAAAGTGTACTTGCACATCCACTCCGTGGGTGGCAGTGGCGCTCTCATTTTCAAAGTGCGTGCAGTATTTTTGAAGTAAGCAAGAGCACACGGAAGAGACTCATGCAGAGCTGGACTCAGTCTCACGCAGCGACCCACTGTCTTTCTCACGTGTCCGGCCGAGAAGTGCCGTTTTCGGCTTGGGATCGTCACGACCACCGCCCTCACCTACGGTTCTCCCTCGGCCGCCGAGAATGCGCTTTTTTCGGGCCGTTTGCCTTTGACTTTTAATATAGTGGGAAATGAGGAAAGACCACTGTTTACTGAGTCTAAAAATGATTATAGCGGAGAAGCCAAATCAGTTAAGACGCCACTTAAAGACATTAGACCTCAATCTCATTGATAAGCCGCTTGATTGTTTTTCAGCGAAAATGTGCCGAATATTGCCAATTGTCACAATCGTCCCGCTTTGTCAGTGTTATATCAGTAAACCAGTGAGCACTGTGGTGAATCAGCGAAAATAAAAACTTTCCTTCTGTCCAGAGACCTTTTTCCCCCCTTCTATTCAGTTTTTTTTTTTTTCGGTCAAATTTTTTGGCATGTTGTCCTGAAGAGTAAATGTTTCTAATCAATTTGAATTTGTTATTATTTACTGATTTTATTACATTTTATTTTTCAGTATCAAATGGTCAAAAATGTACCTTGAGTGTATTTTTACAGTTTGGATGTGACTTTTTTTTTTTTTTTTTTTTTTTTTTTAACTTCAGGCAAATTGATGCGCATTAAGTCTTTTCTGTTACAAGCAACACAATGTTAAAAAAGTTATACTTTATTATAAGTTGATCTGTTACTTTTTTTCTTTAATAGAAAAAAAAGGACACAATGTCAGGCTGAGGCGTACTTATAATAGTAATATAGACGAATGATACTATTTACAGTGGCGGCAGAGAGTTGGGGGGGGGGCGCGAAACATTTACGTCTTCCTTGGGGGGGCGTAACAGAAAATAATTGAGAAGCACTGACCTAAAGTGTTCAAAAACTCAGGTGAATATACATTTAACAATTATATATATATTATCGGTTACCGTATCGGTACCGGCCTTGAGGAGCAGGAAGTTATCGATATCGGTTTCAAAAAATGAATATCGTGCACCCCTAATTTTTAGTAAATTAAACAATGTACATCACCAAATTAAAATCTGAAAACACAATCAAAAGGAAACTGCTGCAAGACAGTTTTTAGCATCATATAATTTTAAAAAATTAACCAAACTCATGGACAAATTTTGAATGCTTGGAACTTGTGGAAAACTATGATAATGGTCAATTTTAATTTTCAAACCTTGGATCATTATCAATGTACAAAGCACGTGTCAATAGAGCAGGCAAATGGGAAAAAAGCTCTTGGTTAACGGTGTACTGTCACAAGTACTTAACACTTTGGCTCCAGGGAGGAGTGCTAAATTTCATTTAATCCCATACAAGTGGTAAAATACAGAGGTCCTAAATTGACATGGAAGAAAAAACTTGTTTTTCACTAAACTGGGAGGACTTGGATGCGAACAATCGAGACGAGTCCAGTCAAAATTGACTGGACGTCGATCACCGTCGATGGCTGTGAATAAGTGTAAAGTTTCCGACGCCAAGTACAAATCCAAATGCAGAATTCGATATTATTACTACTACGTAAGATTTACCATAAAGGAAGAAAGTTGACAAATGAAAATCAAACATCCGATGATGTACTGTACTTTGTTTTAAGCCCAAAGTAAATAGTTACACTCCATTGCCTCGGGGCGACCTATCAACACGACCATGAACGCGACTGCTTGTCTACAGTTCCAGAGAAAGTAGGACAAGGGAGAACTCGAATAACATCCCGCAAAATTTGCCCCCCGAGGCCTGCTTGATAGCTTGTAGCCTTGAAAAATTATTTCTCCCCAGATAAGCTTTGCTCTTCTTGGGACCTAAAGTTAGCGTCAATACTTAAGACGGCGATAAATCCGATACCTGTCCAACCAAAATGTCCAGGATGAGTGCAACGGCAGTTTCGAGTTGTCGTCTCCTCGGTGTTTCTTTGTGATATTATCCAACTCTTTCTCGTCGATATCGATGCTATTTTCAGACGAAACGCTCTGACCGCTCAGGGCTCCTCTGTCCACTTGAAGGTCAGCTTTACCCGCAGAAACAGCCATTAGAGCAGGTAAAATGAGAAAGCTCTCGTTTGAAACTGGATGAATCGCCTGAATAAAAACACCCGGTTTGATTTTCTCGCCAGCTACAGAAACACTCTTTCCGCACACCGACGATGACGTAAGTGCGTACTACGTCACCGACCAGCCGTAGCTGTCGGCAAAGAGCATGAAGAGAGAACGAAGATGTATTACTCTGCTAGAATATTCGTCAGCTCAAAAAGAGGTTTTCGAGTTCAACGTTACTGCTCCCGAGTTAGCATCTTCTTATTTTCATTACTCTAGTTACCCTGTGGTAGACACTTTTTTTAGCGTTTTTAGCATCTTTTTTACAAGCTTCAACAAGTGAGCCGTCATGTAAAACAGTAAGCGAATATCACTTGATAAGTCTTGGAACAGCTTTCGGTTTGACACAATTCGCATGATCAAATCAGAAACAAAGGATAAAAATCCCGTTTCATAACTTTGTAGTACAGTGATCCCTCGTTTTTCACGGTTAATGAGGCCCAGCACCCGCTGCGATAAGTGGAAAAACTGCGAAGTAGGTAGCGCACTATGGGGCGCCGTTTGTAAAGCAGCACATGCTTTAAATTACGACAACATGTTCCCACATTTTGCGCCACACCGTGTTTAAAATTGTGTGAAATTTTTAGAGTCACTTTTTTTTTTCTTCCCTATTTACATTATTTAGCAACTTAAATATTTGGTTTTAAATTAGAAGTTTTGGACCTGATTCTTTAAATCCAGAACTAAATATTTAATTTAAATAATAAATTTATATCCTAAATTTTAAATCAGGAAGTGAGACGCGGCAACAATAATCACATGACTCCATTATACCAATGGGAGGCAAGCTTGCTGTTCTATGCTCACGCAAGCCTGTTCAATCATGTGGTGTCTTTAAAGCACCTTAAAAAATGAAGTATTTGACATAGAACGCTGCCCTAAACGTGACCCGAAAACACAGATTTTAACCTCTCTCCCAGTTTTTATTTGGCACCGATAAACCACGGAAAACCGGAGATATGATCCTTTTAATTTCATAATGATAATTATAAAGAACTATTCACTATTCAAACTAGGAACTATTTTCTCCACCAGAGGGCACTCATGCTCTTTGGATTGATAATGCTTCATTTATGTATTTTTTTTTTCTCGTCAGAATTCAGTGATTTTTTTTTTTTTTTTTTTTTTTTTTTTAAGGGCTGTGAAAATTATCGCGTTAACGGGCGGTAATTATTTTTTTAAATTAATCACATTAAAATATTTGATGCAATTAATGCACATGCCCCGCTCAAACAGATTAAAATGACAGTGTCATGTCCATTTGTTATTTGTTTTTTTGTTTTGTTTTGTCATCCTCTGCTGGCGCATGGGTGCGACTGATTTTATGGGTTTCAGCACCATCCATGAGCATTGTGTAATTATTGACATCAACAATGGCGAGCTACTAGTTTATTTTTTGTTTGAAAATTTTACAAATTTTATTAAATCGAAACCATTGAGAGGGGTTTTAATATAAAATTTCTATAACTTGTACTAACATCTTTCTTTCTATCTTTTAAGAACTACAAGTCTTTCTATCCACAGATCGCTTTAACAGAATGTTAATAATGTTAAAGTCATCTTGTTGATTTATTGTTATAATAAACAAATACAGTACTTATGTACAGTATGTTGAATGTATATATCCGTCTTGTGTCTTATCTTTCCATTCCAACATTAATTTACAGAAAAATATGGCATATTTTAGAGATGGTTTGAATTGCGATTAATTACGAATAATTAATTTCTAAGCTGTGATTAGCTCGATTAAAAATTTTAATCGTTTGACAGCCCTATTTTTTATTTATTTTTTTGTATATATGTATTTCTTTGGCTTATTGTGGTTATGTAATGGGTTATTGTACAGTATCATTATAACAACAGTTGCGCGTAGTATCATTATAACAACTTTGTGCTCAGAAAAAAATGCCATTGTTTGAAAAAAAGAAAAAAAGGTGAGCATTTACTCACAGTGTTACTCATTACTTGAGTATTCTTGTTACCAAATACATTTTTTACATGTACTTGAGTACATTTTTGGACGACTACTTTTACTTTTACTTAAGTAATATCATTTTGAAGTAACACTACTTATACTTGAGTAAATTTTTTGGCTACTCTACCCACCTCTGCATATTAACCAAGGAAACAGAAAATTAACATGGACTCTCCCAAAATGGTTAAATTAAAGTTAGGGCGGTATTTGCCGACCAATCAGCTCGCCACTTTCTTGCAGCAGTACTAATTTCTTTTCCAGGTCATTCTCACTGCATACAAAGATGGATGTGCTCTGTAATGCCAAGCATCTGCGAGATCCGCCTACAGATAGACGTGACACCAGTGCTCCCCAGTGAGTGAGCCTGCCACCAACCGTTTCATCATTTGAACAGCGAATGGGATGCGTAATTGTGCTGTATCACTTTTCTATCTGCTGAAACAACGGGTCAAGATGGATAGCAACCACTAGGCGGTCGCCATTCAACATGGGGTGGAACAGACAGACAAAACATGGCATTTGTTTTTCAATGCAAGGGGTGATGCTTTCCTTATTTTATTTTTTTGTGTGTCAAAAAAAGTTCTTGATTTTTTATTTTTTTTAATTAAAATGCACTTTGCTTTCGGGCACAGTAGGCCCCACATTCGCTGAAGCGTGGATGCGGGGATATACGCACCACCACCCCGGCTGGCTGCGCAAATGGCAAACAGCAGCGAGTTCGGGGAAAGCGGTCCATCCTTCCAGAACTACGCATCCGCCACGGCTTCGGCTTTCAAACTCGCATCGCTGGCTCTCATCACAGGAGCAAGCTTGCTGGGCAACGCGGTGCTTTGCGTGCTTCTGCTAAAGGACAGCTCGCTGCACAGAGCTTCGTACTATTTCCTACTGGATCTGTGCCTGGCTGAGGTGCTTCGTTCCGCCGTGTGTTTCCCCTTCGTGATGGTTTCCATCGGCAGCGGCTCGGCGTGGCCGTACAGCACGCTCAGCTGCAAACTAGTCGCCTTCGCCTCGGTGCTCTTCTGCTTCCACGTCGCATTCCTGCTCTTCTGCGTCAGCGTCACCCGCTATATGGCCATCGCCCATCACAGGTTCTACTCCAAGCGGATGAACGTGTGTACGTGCGTGGCGGTCATCTGCATGGTGTGGACACTCTCCGCGGCCATGGCGTTTCCCCCGGTGTTCGGCGTGGGAACGTACCGCTACGTCCGCGAGGAGGATCAATGCATATTCGAGCACCGCTACGTGAAGGCGAACGACACGCTGGGCTTCGTGTTAATGCTGGCCGTCATCGTGGGGGCGACCCACGCTGTTTACATGAAGATGCTGTGCTTTGTTTATAATCACCGTAAAATGAAACCCACGCAACTCGTCCCGGCCATCAGTCAGAACTGGACCTTCCACGGTCCCGGAGCCACAGGGCAGGCTGCTGCCAACTGGATGGCCGGATTCGGCAGAGGACCCACCCCACCGACGCTTGTGGGCGTCAGACAAGCGGCGCACGCCGGCCACAGGCGACTGCTGGTCCTGGATGAGTTCAAAACGGAGAAACGAATCGGGAAGATGTACTACATGATCACATTGACTTTTTTAATTCTTTGGACACCTTACTTATGCACCTGCTACATGAGAATATTTGTGAGGGGAATCTCCATCCCTCAGCTCTACTTGTCTGCAGCAGTGTGGATGACATTTGTTCAGGCAGGGGCGAATCCCATTATCAGCTTCCTGTTCAACAAGGAGCTCCGGATGCGTTTCAGAGGCTGTTTGCTATGTTGCTTGGGCACACAAACCCCAATGCAGCCACTTTGTGTTATCTGAACTGTCTGAAGACACTCACTGCCCAAACGAAGATCCAAAAATCAATTTTTTAAACTAAAGACTTAGACAGTTGCCATCCATTAAAAACTAATAACTTTTAAACACTATTAAACACCAAGGGCGTAGGTTTTGTCTCAACATTATTAGGGACAGGGGTGCAAGTGGCTAGAATTTCTTGCCGGAACTCCCCGACGTGAAAGTCCCCACGGAGCCAGAATTTTTTTTTATTTATTTCATTTGGGGGGGGGGGGGGGGGTCTGGGAGAGATCAAACCTCTTAAACTACTTAAATGCAAAGAAAACTGTTTTAGCACAGTTATTTCTATATTTCTATAACACATACTGTATACACAAACTTATTTTCATTCAAAACTGTATTTTTTAATGATTTGCCAAATTAAAGTTAACAAAAACAGCAATAACCCCAACCTCCATCTCTTAATTCTTATTTTTCCCTCATTTCCTCGCATACTAAATGCCAAATATTTTAACTACTTAAGAACATAGGATATATATTAAAATTGAAGTTAATGTAAACATTTACTTTTTTTAAATAATAAAAGTAACATACAGTGGGGAGAACAAGTATTTGATACACTGCCAATGGGTTTTCCCATTAGCAGTGTATCAAATACTTGTTCTCCCCACTGTACATTCAGAAAAATAAGTACAAATGACATATTATGCGGAGTGAAATGGAATATATTTTGAAGATCGTGCAAACAATGACTTTTTTAAATCATAAGGAAATGAATAAGTAGCATAACACAAATGAACAAATATAAGTCCAAAGTGCACATTGACAGCTAAGATGTTCTAAACCTCCCAATCAAAGTAAATAAAACTAAATATGATAAATAAGCCTCCTCAATTCTTTCGTTGCTCTTAAAGATTTGATCCATTTTATGTCGCATTGCCCTTTTTTTGTCACATCAATTCAACAAGCTTTTTTTTTTTTTGCTGTTACAGAAAACATGCACATTTGAACCAATCAGAGTTAACCATCTCTGCTGATCACATGTCAGTATGTCAGCCAATTGAACGGATAAATGAGTCCAGGCGTTTTGCTTTGCTGCGTGCATTCGCACATTGACGCGACTCATCATCGTCAGACTCAGATAACAGCAGCAGCTGGGGAAACCTCCATGCCGTCCGTGGATTAAAATCAATAATAAATATAGGTGGAAACGGATTACGCTACACAAGCACTTTATTATGCTTGTTGTTAACACTTGTGTATGTAAATCTGATGTTGATAGATTGTTTTCTTGGAGCTGAAATGCATGTGTGGCAGCTTAGCATGTTTTTAAAAATTTTTTTTTTACATAGCGTCTTGACAGTTGCTGTCATACTTTCGGAATCAAAGCACCGTGTACCGGAACAGCATTCCGGCCCTGAATCTTATACCGGAACTGCGTTCTGGCCCTGAATCTTATACGGGAACTACGTTCCTGACCGTTCTGGCCCACTTTCACCCCTGGGTAGGGACGATATAACGGCATAACCTGCATGTACACTTTTTGCTGGGGACGGGATATTAGTAAAACCAAGCAGATTATTAAACAGTGGTCAGGGTCACATTTCTCACGAATATGAACCTAATTATTTTATAGGTGAATGATCGAAGCAAAAATAAATCTGCATTTACTTATACTATCTTTTATGTGAATTGGTTTACGTGATTCAACATTCGATTCAAACCTTTGTTTTCAAAACTACTAAAGAAACATTTTGAAGTGCAAGTCCCTTTATAATAAAAATAAAATGGGGAGCTATTCAAGAATGGGTCCACTTTTTGGGGGATACTGGATCACTCCTAGACTAAAACTAAAGTATTACAAAATAAAAGTGATTTGGGAAACAAATCTTGAGATATCCACGGACCAATCTACATCCGAGGCATCCTAGAGTACCCCAAGACTCGAACCAAAGTACTTTCATGATATTCTGATGTATGATTTCAATTCACAGAATTTTTTTTGTTTATTATTGTTTATTGTCATCATCATCGGTATCATTTACAGTTACAAGATAGCATTGTGATAAGATTAATTAACCCGAAGAAAAGTGTCCCTCTGAAGTGGACACATTCTTGGGACTTGCACTCTGAAGCCACCGTGTTGCATTAATACAAATAATGATCCAAATGAGGGACGGCCAGCTTGACTTTGTTATTCCTTGTAGAGGCGGGCTTGACCGCAGTAGTTAGCAACTTCACACAGATTAATGCTATGCTAACTCTGATTCCGGTCAGACTTTTAGTAACTCAAACATTGACGTCTTTTTACATTACTTACAGTGGCTCGTGCTGGCCGAAAAAAACTAATATCCCTCCTCTTTAAAAGGGGTGAGGGAGGCGGCATGATGCATTTCTGTCGGTGGGGTTGTGTGAGTGCGGGTCTGCGTCTGTGTAGCTGGACAAGGGGCCAGCGGGTCAGGTCATCAGCTAATCAAACTTGCGTTTGAGGGGAAAAAAAGGGATAAATGTAAGTCTGAACATGATGAAAATAATTTACTTAATAATGGAACTGTTTGGTCTATTCTATAATTAGAACATATGGGAAGACAATCTAAATTACCCATATAACTGAACTCATTATATACTGTAATGCAAATAATGTGGCTTAAAAGTTGGTGGGGACAATTTGAGCATCCTGAAAAATTGGTAGTGTTATGTCTCTACCGTCCTTATGCAAACCTACGCCCTTGACTATTACTATTAGAATTACTATTACAAGTGACTTTTTGGTAATTAAAAAAAAAAAAAAAAACTCGCTAAGGCTTGGCGTCAACATACATGGACATTTGGGGTCATATAAGTCACAACAATAGTCACAAGTCTGAACTTTATGACTCAAAATGTGATGTCCACATATGTGGATGCCAAGTCTCAATTAGAATTAGATACATATATTCTATTATTAATCATTATTTGTATATTTTTTTAATTCAGGAAATATGACTATAAAAATACACTCTGGTTATGATCACCAAAAACACTCTAAATTACATTTAAAAAGACAACAATTTCATTGTGTTTAAGTTATTGCCTGCCATTGAGAATGATGGATGGCCAATTCATTTTACCTGAGAGGATTGGCTGCGAATACTCATGTTTCAGTGCCATTAACGACGCTAGACGGCCAGTCCATTTTGACTGGGAGAGGCTGGCAGAGAATAATCACTCCCATGATTGGACTTCCAGCATTGTCAGTGGCAGTCAATGAGTTAAATGAGTGTTCTACAAAGGGTTACTAGTTAATTTAAATTAGTCAACCAAGTTATCACAGTGAATGACGCTTACTTTTTTTTTCTTTTTTTTTTTTTTTTTAATCAATTTTATATACCAGTATACATACAGTACTGTATATCTCTGGAATTGCGCCAAAACAAGGACTTTTGTAGTTGTTGTTAAACCTGCGTGTGATGATTCATGTATTGACAATGTTTATATGTTTGTTTGTTTGTTTGTTTTTTCAAAACTCCCGATTGAGTATTCGACCCATTCTGGCTTGAAAAAGCATAATGAATGTCATGATCATGAATAGATTTGGAAGTGAAATATCAACAGGCCCTCATATTTTTGCTGTTGCTTATCAAAAATGAAGACTAAGGCTTGTTCAAGTGACACAATACAAAAATTGGCTGTCAACTGGCACAACAGAAAAAAAAACACAATTGAATGTTTTCGGATTAATCAGCTCTTTACAGAATGAACGTCATATCAGATACAATGTGTCCCTATGCTTTGATTTATATTGTCAATAGTACATTGGATTAAAAAAACACATTCAAAATAGCCACTTTTGTTTTATGCATTCACTAAGTGTCATTACAGTCAGCAATACTGGAAACGTATCACTTAAATGTTCAGATATGGGCAAAATTGATAAACAAAAGTATTGCATTGGAATTCTAGGCATTTGAATCTGTGGTGTAAATTTAGGCTAACCAACACATACTGTGTTTTGAAATCTGATTTGAATCCTTGTTCTGTGTAAGTAACAAAACATTTGGATATTCAAAATATGAAGCTGGCTCCAATGAAATGTGAATGTACTAGTACATTTTGTGCTCACTTGTTTCACTTATTATACTCAACATGTTTCATCCTGACGGTATTCACTTTAAATGCATTTTGCAAATGTCTCATATCAATTTTTACGGGGAAAGGGAGGCAAGGTCAAAGAGAAATGGGAACTTTTCAAAACCTGGTGCTATTTCAGACAAGAATGGCTAAACTGTTTGTATGTCAGTACAAATAAATGAGAAATTCGTCATAAGTGGATTGGGCTGTGACTCATTCTTTGAAGAAGGTCAATAAAATAAAAAATACCTTCAGGAATACTTTCAAATGTGTGCAATTTATTAGTGTCATTAGTGTTAGATGCTTTAGGTTTTAGTCAGTGGTGCCTGAGGCCCTGCATAAACCGGACGTGTTCATGTGTATGTCTTACAACGATGACCATAACAATTTAGTAAATTTATGTGACAAAATTCCGTTGAAATCTGCATTTTCATGCTTCTGGATGGTTTCAACACACTAATACTTGGAGCTGACATCTCAGCGTCATTTTCTAGACATGCTGTCCCAAATTTTAAAGGCAACGGATGTGTACAGACATCCAGTGGCCACACGCTTGAGAAGAAATAAAACCAACAAAACATAGTCTTTTGGTAGTTGTTGGCTTCCTCAAATTTGTCAACGTTTTCAGTAATTCATTTCTCCTTCGTCTTCTCCAATGTCACTTCCAGTTCCATCACTTAAAACGTTCTTTCTGCCCAGCTCTTGAGAACATTCAACCATTGATTAGACTTTTTTAAATACAGTGGTCATCTGCAATATGAAGTCTTAGCAATGAGAATATTACAACACTAGTGTAATATGGTGTCAAAATTGCAACGTCCTTATTTGCAATGAGCAGTCTGTTGTTTTGGTTAGACACAACTATTTTGATGTTAATTTGGTCAGGTGCTAAATTCCAAAACCCACTTCTTTTTTTTTTTTTTTTTTAACAATTTTAATCAATTCATTAATCAATTTAAAGTAGGGCTTTCAAAATTATCGCGTTAACGGGCAGTAATAAATTTTTAAAATTAATCACGATAAAATATTTGACGCATTTACCACACATACCCCGCTCAAACAGATTAAAATGACAGCACAGTGTCATGTCCATTTGTTACTTGTGTTTTTTGGTGTTTTGTTGCCCTCTGCTGGCGCTTAGGTGCGACTGGTTTTATGGATTTCAGCACTATGAGCATTGTGTAATTACTGACATCACCAATGGTGAGCTACTAGTTTATTTTTTGTTTGAAAATTTTACAAATTTTATTAAAACGAAAACATTAAGAGGGGTTTTAATATAACATTTCTATAACTTGTACTAATATTTATCTTTTAAGAAGTACAAGTCTTTCTATCCATGGATCGCTTTAACAGAATGGTAATAATGTTAATGCCATCTTGTTGATTTATTGTTATAATAAACAAATACAGTACTTTTGTACAGTATGTTCAATGTTTATATCCGTCTTGTGTCTTATCTTTCCATTCCAACAATAATTTACAGAAAAATATGGGATATTTTATAGATGGTTTGAATTGCGATTAATTAATTTTTTAAGCTGTGATTAACTCGATTAAAAATTCTAATCGTTTGACAGCCCTAATTTAAAGTATTGTATCTTTTATTTTCATCAGTAATGTAAATGTGTAAATTTGTTTGATTAAATTAATGATTCAGATATCATTTTTATGTATTTATCTGTGTGTGGCTTAGGTCTGGTGTAATCAGTTTGTGTTTATTTCATTTGCCATGGAGCACAGAGCAGAGCAAAATCATTGTATTTGTATTTTGACAATACTGTGCCTTGCACTCTTCTACTGGTGTGCTGGCATAACTAAATACACGGCACTGAGTTTTAAAATCTCATCAGCATGATCTCGAGCAATACAAAAGCAGGTCAGGTATTTTTGGTACATTGCATTGTCTCTAGGGAAAGTGGGTATTATTTAGATGAATGAAAACTAAAATCTATTTATGTTGATGTATAGTGATGGAGCTTATTGTTCTTTTATATTGTTTCTCACTTGCAACTAATGACATCTACATTGGGGAGAACAAGTATTTGATACACTGCCAATGGGATACTTGTTCTCCCCACTGTACCATAAATGTGAAATTCTGACAATGATTTTAGATTAAAACAAAGATAATATCTACAAAAAAAATCATATGCACATTTTGAATTATTGATTAACGCCAACCAGTGTACTGTGAGAGCGCATCAGTTTTTCACCTAGTCAGATTAAGAATGATTTATTTACTGTACTTATAATACTTTGTAATGTCATGAGGGACGACGATGTTGGGAGCAGACCTTGAGAAAATATTGGACAAGGAAAGCATTTATAACCTTTTAGAGTGCACATCTAAAGGTCAGAGCATCACACCTCCAGATTTCGACTCCCTTTGAGTTGTGTGGAAAGAAATTTTCTAAAATGTGACTTTTAACTTCTACCGAGGTTATTTTTATAAGGCCGCTGTACTTTTACTCAACCATTGCTTGTCAGGTTCTTTACACAACACTGCTTTTAGGTCAATTGAGTGTTGCTTGGCAATTTAGAATCTTCAATGAATCTAACATGCTAAATGTAGGTGTGTGAGAAAAAGCAGGAAGTGCCCTTGACATAGGAAGGCTGGATCTGAAATTTGAACTCTGAACTTCAGAAACTTGAAGTGGAAATAGTCACAACTGTATCACACTGTTGGCATACTAAAGGGAACCTCGGACTTCAAGACTTGTAGGCTCTAATAAGTCACAATTGTTCTCTTTTACTGAAATGTGTTCTTAGAAACACAAATAAAATATTGCCATTGATTTAAAAATCTATAATATTTAGTACATCTTTTGACCTTCGGAGGGTGCCATGCTTTATGCACGCAATGAATGGCTTGGGGTGATAAAAGTAGTTTGTCACTGTCAATAGACGAACACTAACGGTGTTCTGCAATTCCTTCCTACGCGGCAAGACGTTCAACACGTGCGCACATCGGTTAAAAGCGCTGATTACCGTAATTACCCAAATATAACGCGCACCCGTGTATAACGCGCACCCGAAATTTACCTGTAAAATCTAGGGAAAATTCTTGTACTCGTGTATAAAGCGCACACTAATTTTAGCACCAATAAATATGAGTCTCGTGTCTCGAACTTTTATAAAGTAAGCAGTTGTTGCGTCTCTCGCCGCAGCATGCAAGACGTACGTTGTTACTTTGTGAGTTTCATTGTCAATAAAACAGCGCGGCTTGGCTCCGTGGTTCGACTCTCCTTCTCAGACTCCTGTTCTAGCTCGCCACACGGTCATCATTAACTAGTATAGGAAATGGATCACTTTCTCTTAAAGACAACATGGGTGTGTCAAGCCGGCATGTTGCGACAACAAGGTAGGAAAAATGAACCGGTGTTCTGCCAAAGTCTCCTACATCGGCGAAACTTTCTACATTAGTCGAATTTGACACCCAAAGTACAACCGTGCGCTCTAAACTTGTTTTGCTTAGATGCATACAGGCAGAACGTACTAAAAACATGCCATAAGAAAATACTTAAATGTAGTTATATCAAATAAGGACGGTTTTAAATACGCTACGTGACTAATGTGGTCAACTGCTTCAAAGCTAACACAAAATAGCAAAATGGTTAAAGGTATGAGAGGGTAATACATGCACAAACTATTTTTGAGGCAATGAAAAGGTTAAAAAAAACTAAATAAAAACGAAAATAGTGAGTACTCGCCACTTATAATCGTTGTGCGCATGCATGCGGATGCTTGCGCAAGCGTGCTGAGCATTGTGTAGGACGTTTCACCGCGTAGTGAGGAATGGCCGAACACCAGTAAATACCGGTAATAGACGAATAGTACAACAAAACATTTTAATTTTATTAGATGTGAAAAATATCATATGAAAACAATTATTTACAACATGAAAATGGATTATTATATCACTGTCGTTTGGATCAGGTAATATTGTGCTGGTCCATGCTGACACCGGAACACGAATCATGGTGAATCTTACTGTCTGCATCCCTGTACCTGTATATATATAGAGTTATATTCGGTAAATTACGGTTCTTAATATTTGTGTTTTTATTGAGTCTTTTATTACCTTTTCATTGCCTCAAAATACTTTTTGCAAGTGTTTCCCTCTCATACTTTTAAGCATTGTGGTTTCTTGTGGTAGCTTTCAAGCAGATTGGTTGACATGTTGACCACATTTGTCACATTAGTCACGTAGCATATTTAAAGCATCCTTATTTGATATTACTACGTTTAAGTATTTTCTTAAGGCATCTTTAGTACCGTATTGGCCCGAATATAAGACGGCCCTGATTATAAGACGACCCCTTCTTTTTCAAGACTCAAGTTTGAAAAAAGACTTTTTGAACACCAAATTAATATTTATACAGAAAATAATTACAGTACATACAAAACAAATGATAATAACAATATATTCGAGACAAAAAGCATGTTATTTTGCCTCATTCAAATCTTAATATCTGAACATTTAAATATGTAAACTAAAGTGAAATCACATTCTTAAATGAATGGCTTCTGGTTTTTGAAATGTAAATAAACCAATCTATTG
Organism: Corythoichthys intestinalis; assembly: GCF_030265065.1. NCBI lineage: Eukaryota > Metazoa > Chordata > Actinopteri > Syngnathiformes > Syngnathidae > Corythoichthys > Corythoichthys intestinalis. The sequence goes on along the minus strand of NC_080403.1, from coordinate 30,543,493 downwards.
TGATAAAACAACAAAATAGCAATAACTGTATAAACCATCAAAGTGAGGTCTAACTGTAACTGTAGTCTTGAAACAAATCTGAATAAGGAAAAACATTGCAATAAAGTAATGCAAACTGGTAAAACTAAAAAGAGTAGCTGAGATCTGTCATGACAGAACATCGCTTCAATGATATCTGGGCCCATCTAGCGTCATGAATGGGGAGAGTAGCTGAGATCTGTCATGACAGAACATTGCTTCAATGATATCTGGCACTATCTAGCGTTGTGAATGGGTATAATGTCTAGACCGCGAATATAAGACGACCCCCTCTTTTTCAGTCTTATTTCAATGCAAAAAACACCGTCTTATATTCGGGCCAATACGCTATGTTCTGTCTGTATGCGTCTAAACAAAACAAGCTGAAAGCGCATGGTAGTGCTATGGGTGTCAAATTTCTCTCTTCTAGACGTTTCCCCGGTGTAGCACAGAACACCGGTTTTGTCTTACTCTCGTCTCATCTCATCCTGTCTTTCCTGTTCATTTTGCTTTTGCTGCTCGTTTTATGAAATATCGACAGTGCCCTCATACATGTTCCTCTCAGGTTCAAATTGAAAGGGTTGAACAGATAACATGTTTATGTCGCTAGAGTCGTACCACAACATCAAGAGGGGTTTTAATATCAAATTATTTTAACTCATAATACCGTTTATCTTTTAAGAACTACAAGTCTTTCTATCCGTGGTTCCCTTGAAGGATACTGAAACATGTTTAAATGAACACATTAACAGTAGTATTTCAAATATTTACATTGGCACCAACAAATAGCACTTTATATGTAGTCTTTATCTCTCTTATATGGTGAGAGACATTTTGATCGTCCCTCCTCAATGGTGATGCATGACAGGTTGGGTAGACAGGGGCATGTATGATGAAGTCTTTTCCCAATGAAAGGAACCTGCGGACAAAGAAAATTTAAATCAGCCTTCTTTACTAGGTGGAATGTATGCAAAAGTAACAGCAGTGTTGAAAATCAGCTATGGAGTTGCTTTCAAAACCAAAATAACTACAACCTTATTAGTCTGTGATCACAATCATGAGATTCATAACACTGCAATAAAGTCAGTTTAAAGGTATTTAAGGCTTGAAACAAGAAATTCTCCTAAGATGGTCTCACATTTTGGCTCATGGGATGACAGTCGTCTCCTTCCGCTCCCATTGGCGTACACATTCGCAGGCTGCGAATCCACAAACTCACTGCACAGCACATTCCTCCTCCACACTGGAAGTCCTTCTCGCATGCCTTGACAAACACACACACAAACATACAGTACATGCATGCATCCAACATTGTTACATTACCATAAAGTACCATTACCACATACCACAGCCTTCTTGCTGTCATTTACATGTCGAATATGAACCTTGTCAGTAGTCCATTTTTATTACCTGATATTTGATGTACCAACAAAAATACTATAGTGATTTCTCTGTCTAGTAAGTGACAAGTACTTAATCTGAAAATAATAATATAAACAAGAAAAAACATATTTTTTCTGTCACATCATACTATAGAACATATGAAACAGTTGATTTATTGTTTTTAAAAGAGTGATACCTAGTCATGATTCAGGCTTTTGATGAGAACACAGAAGTGCCATATAGTAATAAATTGAATGGTTTGAAGTGTCGGGAATTTTTTTTACCTCTCACCCGGGCAGGTTTCATGTCAAACTACCTGATTCCGTTTGAAATACTGGGGAAAATTATCTTCAGCACTGAGTAAAAATATTTACAAAGAAAAGCTAAACAAATACTTTATCAAAGTCCTCTAAAAATCAAGTATCCGTTCATAAATTGAGGATTTTACTCTTACTATACGAAAAAATGTACAAAATATTCACTTATTAGAAAATGGTTGTGGTTCTAGTTTAATAATTTACAGCATGTATTCTAAAGATAATTCAAAATGTACATTTAAAATATTCTTCTTGAGTTCTTCTCTTATTGACCTCTAATAGATTATGAAATATTTGGCATAAATACGCATGATTATCATATTTAAAGCAATGTAAGCATTTTATTTGTTTTTTTCCTCAGTAGCAGATTCACCTGTTTGTTTCAACTTACCCCTGTGATGACCGCTGAAGACCCATGGGACACCAACAGCAAGACAAAGAGCAGCAGAAAAAAGGGCTTCATGATGAAGAGTTGTGCGAGTGCTGCCGTGTCCCTCAAGGAAACAACTTAAATCTGTCAAGGGAGTCAGACTTTGCCACATGTGCATACAAGACTGACTAAAGAGAAAAGTGAACTGGTGAACTGGGTTTATAAACCCAGCCCGTCATTCAGAATCAATGTGACTCACTCACATCAGCATAGCTTTTCAACAGCAACTAACACCAATCTCAATACAAATGTTTTTCGCTCTTAAAGCTTACACTGATAGTGAGAAGAGCATGCGTACATTTTGTCACATCAACTCTATATTGCTATTTCCCCCTCATTGTTACCTCTTCACATTTCAAGGCCATAGCTTTCATTCTTTCCATTGAAAACCACTTCATGCACATTCTTAATAAGAGTACCTTCATTTTCATGAGCATGAATGTAAGAGGCCATTTCTGTATATATTATTGTTGCGCTTACAATGGTGGCTCCCAACAGTAAGACTTCAAAAAGTAATGAAACATCTGATTTCTTAATACAGTAGTAGCAGTATGGCCTGGCGTTGCCAGGCATATTACTTGTGCTGGGTTGTTGGGGCTAAGGTTTGTTATATCAACACATAAGAAACCATGAAATCAATGCTTCCCCATGTTGTGGAGTACTTATAGCCACAACGTATCATCACAGCACATTTAAATGTGTACATGAAACGTAAATCTTGAAAGCCAATTGTGACATTGCAATTGCAAGAGACCGGTCTTTTGCTCTAAAGATGGCGTTGTCGCCTCGACAATCAGGTCGCATTTTCTTTGCCAATTTTTGGAGTTTCTTATTAATTTTCCACACAAAATGGAGTCCTACAGAGATCAAACTCATCCAAGAACACTCGCAGACGCATAATGTATAACTGTGTAAAATTTCGTCAAATTTCGGCCAGCCGTTTCGGAGTCCATAGGGAACGAACAGACACAAACACAAAGTTCCATTTATATACATATATACACTCACTGGCCACTTTATTAGGTACACCTGTCCAACTGCTCGTTAACACTTAATTTCTAATCAGCCAATCACATGGCGGCAACTCAGTGCATTTAGGCATGGAGACATGGTTTAAGACTCCTGCAGTTCAAACCAAGCATCAGTATGAGGAAGAAAGGTGATTTGAGTGACTTTGAACGTGGCATGGTTGTTGGTGCCAGAAGGACTGGTCTGAGTATTTCAGAAACTGCTGATCTACTGGGATTTTCTCGCATAACCATCTCAAGGGTTTACAGAGAATGGTCCGAAAAAGGAAAAATATCCAGTAAGCGGCAGTTCTGTGGGCGGAAATGCCTTGTTGATGCCAGAGGTCAGAGGAGAATGGCCAGACTGGTTCGAGGTGATAGAAAGGCAACAGTGACTCAAATAACCACCCGTTACAACCAAGGTAGGCAGAAGAGCATCTCTGAACGCACAGTACGTCGAACTTTGAGGCAGATGGGCTACAGCAGCAGAAGACCACGGCGGGTGCCACTCCTTTCAGCTAAGAACAGGAAACTGAGGCAACAATATGCACAAGCTCATCGAAATTGGACAATAGAAGATTGGAAAAACGTCGCCTGGTCTGATGAGTCTCGATTTCTGCTGCGACATTTGGATGGTAGGGTCAGAATTTGGCGTCAACAGCATGAAAGCATGGATCCATCCTGCCTTGTATCAACGGTTCAGGCTGGTGGTGGTGGTGTAATGGCGTGGGGAATATTTTCTTGGCACTCTTTGGGCCCCTTGGTACCAATTGAGCATCATTGGAACGCCACAGCCTACCTGAGTATTGTTGCTGACCATGTCCATCCCTTTATGACCACAATGTACCCAACTTCTGATGGCTACTCTGAGCAGGATAATGCGCCATGTCATAAAGCTGGAATCATATCAGACTGATTTCTTGAACATGACAATGACTTCACTGTACTCAAAAGGCCTCCACGGTCACCAGATCTCAAACCAATAGAGCATCTTTGGGATGTGGTGGAACGGGAGATTCGCATCATGGAAGTGCAGCCAACAAATCTGCACCAACTGTGTGATGCCATCATGTCAATATGGACCAAACTACTGTAGATTCCATGAAGAATTGAGGCAGTTTTGAAGGTAACAGGGTAGTGGTGGACCCAACCCGTTATATACATATACAGTGGGGAGAACAAGTATTTGAAACAATGGGTTTTCCCATTGGCAGTGTATCAAATACTTGTTCTCCCCACTGTGTGTGTATATATATATATATAATATATATATATATATATACATATATATATATATATATACAGTATATATATATATATATATATATATATATATATATATATATATATATATATATATATATATATATATATATATATATATATATATTAGGGCTGTTAAACGATTAAAATTTTAATCGAGTTAATTACAGCTTAAAAATTAATTAATTGTAATTAATCGAAATTAATCGCAATTCAAACCATCTATAAAATATGCCATATTTTTCTGTAAATTATTGTTGGAATGGAAAGATGACACAAGATGGATATATACATTCAACATACGGTACATAAGGACTGTATTTGTTTATTATAACAATAAATCAACAAGATAGCATTAACATTATTAACATTCTGTTAAAGCGATCCATGGATAGAAAGACTTGTAGTTCTTAAAAGAAAAATGTTAGTACAAGTTATAGAAATTTTATATTAAAACCTCTCTTAATGTTTTCGTTTTAATAAAATTTGTAAAATTTTCAATCAAAAAATAAACTAGTAGCCCGCCATTGTTGATGTCAATAATTACTTACACAATGCTCATGGTTGCTGAATCCTATAAAATCAGTCGCACCCAAGCGCCAGCAGAGGGCGGCAAAACTCCATAAAACACAAGTGAGCGTTTCACTGTACTGTCATTTAAATCTGTCTGAGCGGTCCATCTGCGTTAATTGCGTCAAATATTTTAATGTGATTAATTTAAAAAATTAATTAACGCCTGTTAACACGATAATTTTGACAGCCCTAATATATGTATATATATATATATATATATATATATATATATATATATATATATATATATATATATACATACATACATACATACATACATACATACATACATACATACACACACAGTGGGGCAAATAAGTATTTAGTCAACCACTAATTGTGCAAGTTCTCCCACTTGAAAATATTAGAGAGGCCTGTAATTGTCAACATGGGTAAACCTCAACAATGAGTGACAGAATATGGAAAAAAACAGAAAATCACATTGTTTGATTTTTAAATAATTTATTTGCAAATCTTGGTGGAAAATTAGTATTAGGTCAATACCAAAAGTTCATCTCAATACTTTGTTATGTACCCTTTGTTGGCAATAACGGAGGCCAAATGTTTTCTGTAACTCTTCACAAGCTTTTCACACACTGTTGCTGGTATTTTGGCCCATTCCTCCATGCAGATCTCCTCTAGAGCAATGATGTTTTGGGGCTGTTGTTGGGCAACACGGACTTTCAACTCCCTCCACAGATTTTCTATGGGGTTGAGATCTGGAGACTGGCTAGGCCACTCCAGGACTTTGAAATGCTTCTTACAAAGCCACTCCTTTGTTGCCCTGGCTGTGTGTTTGGGGTCATTGTCATGCTGAAAGACCCAGCAACGTCTCATCTTCAATTCCCTTGCTGATGGAAGGAGATTTTCACTCAAAATCTCTCGATACATGGCCCCATTCATTGTTTATTTTACACAGATCAGTCGTCCTAGTCCCTTTGCAGAAAAACAGCCCCAAAGCATGATGTTTCCACCCCCATGCTTCACAGTGGGTATGGTGTTCTTCGGATGCAATTCAGTATTCTTTCTCCTCCAAACACGAGAACCTGTTTCTACCTAAAATTCTATTTTGGTTTAATCTGATCATAACACATTCTCCCAGTCCTCTTCTGGATCATCCAAATGCTCTCTAGCGAACCGCAGACAGGCCTGGACGTGTATTTTCTTCAGCAGGGGGACACGTCTGGCAGTGCAGGATTTGAGTCCTGGCGGCGCATTGTGTTACTGATAGTAGACTTTGTTACTGTGGTCCCAGCTCTCTGTAGGTCATTCACTAGGTCCCCCGGTGTGGTTCTGGGATTTTTGCTCACCGTTCTTGTTATCATTTTAACGCCACGGGGTGAGATCTTGCATGGAGTCCCAGATCGAGGGAGATTATCAGTGGTCTTGTATGTCTTCCATTTTCTAATAATTGCTCCCACAGTTGATTTCTTGACACCAAGCATTTTACCTATTGCAGATTCAGTCTTCCCAGCCTGGTGCAGGTCTACAATTGTGTCTCTGGTGTCCTTGGACAGCTCTTTGGTCTTGGCCATAGTGGAGTTTGGAGTGTGACTGACTGAGCTTGTGGACAGGTGTCTTTTATACCGACAATGAGTTAAAACAGGTGCCATTAATACAGGTAACGAGTGGAGTCTCGTTAGACCTCGTTAGAAGAAGTTAGACCTCTGACAGCCAGAAATCTTGCTTGTTTGGAGGTGACCAAATACTTATTTTCCACGTTAATTTGGAAATAAATTATTTAAAAATCAAACAATGTGATTTTCTGTTGTTTTTTTTCCCCTCACATTCTGTCTCTCATGGTTGAGGTTTACCCATGTATACAATTACAGGCCTCTCTAATCTTTTCAAGTAGGGGAACTTGCACAATTGGTGGTTGACTCAATACTTATTTGCCCCACTCTATATATATAAGCATAGCTATAGATATAGACATACTGTAGATATCGATATACTAGTATATACAGTTTTGGACTTGACAAATGAGGAACGAATGAACCGATAAAATTATCACAGCTCAGCTTCTTTTCATAAATACTGCACAATTTATCTGAATGCACAGTTTAGAATAAAATGAACAGCACATTTTAAGTGAGCAAACAGAATGTAACTACTAGTTTCAACACTAAGGAAGCTTTCGCACTAGCACTGTTTGGTCCATTTTAAACGGACCAGAGTTCTTTTTCCCAGATAGTCCGCTTCGTTTTGTAAATGTGAACGTGCACTCAAACTCTAGTCCCGACCAATCATACAAACTCTGGTCTGCTGAAAATCGTGTGTCTCGGTCTGCTTTTAACGCATCCTGCTTCGTTCATGAATGGAACCGGAGCAGGGTGCGCTTTTGCTACTTTATGTGCAGCATTACAGCGTGGAACTCTGATACTCCAAGCTGTGACCATACACGCAGGGCATCCTTGGAAGCGGAAGTACAGCTCGCAGGCTGTGTTTTGTTTTGTTTGCAAGTTGAGAGTGGTTTGAGGTTTGTTTGTTTGTTTTCAGTAAAAGGATTAAGGTCTTTATTTATTTATTTATTTATTTCTGCTGCCCACCGCTCATTGTCATATTTTTGTACAGAAGCATGCCTGCAAAAATAACAAAATAACATCGGGTGTAGAAAAAGTTGAAGGTCATGAGAGCAGCTGCAGACCACACAGAAAAACTTTTCTCATTCATAGAGCGTGTTGAAAGTTCAATGCTAAATGAGAAAAGTATTGGTCCTGGAGCTGTTTCTTTTCCTTCCCTAAACAAAATTTTCTTAAAAGTGTGACTATACTTAAAACTGAGCTCCTTCCATTAAATCTGACCAAGGCGTCACTGCAAAATCTCGCTGTACCATTTAAGATATCCGAGCAAGACTTTACATACAGTGGGGCAAATAAGTATTTAGTCAACCACTAATTGTACAAGTTCTCCGACTTGAAAAGATTAGAGAGGCCTGTAATTGTCAACATGGGTAAACCTCAACCATGAGAGACGGAATGTGAAAAAAAAAAAACCAGAAAATCACATTGTTTGATATTTGAATAATTTATATGCAAATCATGGTGGAAAATAAGTATTTGGTCAATACCAAAAGTTCATCTCAATACTTGGTTATGTTCCCTTTGTTGGCAATAACGGAGGCCAAACATCTTCTGTAACTCTTCACAAGCTTTTCACACACTGTTGCTGGTATTTTGGCTCATTCCTCCATGCAGATCTCCTCTAGAGCAGTGATGTTTTGGGGCTGTCGTTGGGCAACACGGACTTTCAACTCCCTCCCTTAATAGGTCACCCCGTGTGGTTCTGGGATTTTTGCTCACTGTTCTTGTTATTATTTTGACGCCACGGGGTGAGATGTTGCATGGAGCCCCAGATCAAGGGAGTTTATCAGTGGTCTTGTATTTCTTCCATTTTCTAATAATTGCTCCCACAGTTGATTTCTTTGCACCAAGCGTTTTACCTATTGCAGATTCAGTCTTCCCAGCCTGGTGCAGGTGTACAATTTTGTCTCTGGTGTCCTTCGACAGCTTTTTGGTCTTGGCCGTAGTGGAGTTTGGAGTGTGACTGACTGAAGTTGTGGATAGGTGTCTTTTATACCGATAATGAGTTAAAACAGGTGCCATTAATACAGTTAACGAGCAGAGCCTCGTTAGACCTCGTTAGAAGAAGTTAGACCTCTTTGACAGCCAGAAATCTTGCTTGTTTGTAGGTGACCAAATATTTATTTTCCACTCTAATTTGGAAATAAATTCTTTAAAAATCAAACAATGTGATTTTCTGTTTTTTTCCACATTCTGTCTCTCATGGTAGAGGTTTACCCATGTTGACAATTACAGGTCTTTCTAATCTTTTCAAGTAGGAGAACTTGCACAATTGGTGGTTTACTAAATACTTATTTTCCCCATATATTTAAATATTTATGCCTGTGACAGTGGGGGAAGGGTAATTTTTTTTTTTTTTTTTTTTTTAACTTTTTTTTTGGGGGGGGGGGGGGGGGTATTTTTCTGTTGTGAGGGGGAAATGTAATTTTTTGTCAAATCTGAATAAATACCTTCCAACACAAAAAGTGTGACTGTATCTATATACTGAATTATAAGGGTGGAAACGGTCCAGTCAAACATGCCTAGAATCCTTTCTAAATCTAATTACCATTAATACCAGTCTCTCTCAAAGTGTGAATTTCATTGCAACATGAACAACATGTTCATGTTTGGCTTGCATCATCCTGAAATCCAAACACATCACAATGCCTTATATCAATACAGCTTAAGGTTGTAGTTCATGTATTCTTTATTCCTTGCTTTCATTTTCGATTTCTACAAAGACTTCCTCAAGCAGCATTTCTCTGTTCATAGCTCATGCCTAAATGACAAATCATTTTTAGATGATTTTACCATGTGCTCACAGATTGACTGCTATGAACAAGGGTACACTAATTGGTAAGCAACTGACCAATATTTTAAGAATGATAGTTAGCCATCTTCTTGTTCTTGCACTCCGATAGGTTTACAACAAAGTTTTTAATGTTTCCATGTCTGTCACGATGTAGTTTATCAGCAATTAAAAATTTGAATGGCAACAAAAAACCAAGCTTCCATGTACTGTATATTTTCATATTGCAAAGTAATACACAGCTATCAAGTCACTAGTCATATTTAAATTACATCTATTTTCTGTAATTTTTTTGGTATTCGTAATTTATTCGGGGGATACAGTACACTAACATTCCAACATGACTCAAGGACAGGTCATATATTTTATTCACCACAACGCTGGAAAATCAGTCAGGCCTATCCTCTTTCAAAAGATGCACAACATTGGTCCAGCTTTGGAGACGCCAAAATTGGGGTTGTGACAAACTGCTCCAATGAAATGCTTTCTTGCAATACTGACAACAGTTGGTGTTAAATCCATTTCTCCATTTTCTACCCGTTTTGATGTTCAGGGTCACAGGTGGGCTGGAGCCTATCCCAGTGGAGTACTAAGAGAGAAAACACGACAAAGTCCAAAAAGAAAAGGTCAGAGCTTTGAGTAAATATCAAAGTTGTTGTTGATGTCCCTGCAGTTACTCAATGTTAAATCTTGAAATGGTTTATTAGCAGTTCGCAAGGTCAAAAGCTATTACTTCACTTGAAACTGCACACGCACAGTTGCCGAATGTAGAAAACAATACAGTAAGAAACTAACAACTGAATTGAGACTTTCTCACTTTCCATTGCCTGCATCAGTTTTTCTGTCAAAGGGTTAATGGTAATGACAACCCATTCTGAAACTATGCATCGCTCTTTTTAAAGCACTATGAATATGAATTCCTTATGCAAGGGCATTGTCATTCCAAATATGGACTGAACTGAATGAAAGGAAATGTTCCTAATAAAGTGCCTGTGACGCGATAAAAAAAACTGCATTTTTAATGGAATTAAAATCATATTTTGAGACAATTCGACTATATGCAACAATTTGGCAAAGCGCAGATGACGAGAAGTGAGTCTTTTAATCTGCCATTTAGCTCCTCTGGTAATTATAGCACTCTGGTGTCTCCATCTGGGTAATGACGTCGATTTAGAATTCAGCCCAATGGGGGTGGATGCGTTTTTCAGCAATTCTGGTTCAAGTGTGGATCTTTTAAGTGACATTGTCGATCCAGAGGAAGCCTGTGGCATACAGCCATATATGTTTGAGTCGTATTTTGAGGAGGAGGAATATTCAAAACTCCAACAAACACGAGGCTGATGACTAGAGTATAATGTAAAATGTCATCAGTTTTTTTTCTCTCTACTCCAATATTTTTACAGGATGTTTTTTGCAACTAAGTATTTTTCCACGATTGCTAAATAGATTGTATAGTGATGACCAGGGGCAGACTGGGACTAAAAAGCAGCCCTGGAGTCACTCAGCCCAGCCCACAAGAATCGCTGTACACAGACCCTCTAGGGGGGTCCAGGGGCATGCTCCCCTGGGAGAATTAAAAAACATATTTTATTGTAAAATGCATCAATTTCGTTCACTTTGAGAGAAAAATGAAGAAAATGTGTCTAGACCAGACATGTCCAAAGTCAGGCCCGGGGGCCAAATGTGGCCCGTGGACAAATTTCATCCGGCCCCCAGCCTCTGTCATAAAATCAATAACGTCTGGCCCACACACAGACTTAATAAATTGGTCAGCAGCACTGCTACCAGCATATGAAGTAGCTTACACACTAAATGCTGCTCCTCATTTACCCACTAAAAGGCAGCGGCACTCCACGCAACATTACCCCGTGTGACCCTTTACTCGCAATTTTCTAAAATGGCGACAATCAACAAAAAAAAGAAAGTTGATTGCAATGGCCGATGCTTCAAGGATGTTAGGTTTTGTGTTGGTTTCTCCTAGTGTGACTTGTCCCTGTGATTACCCATTGCGCTCACCTGTGTGTGTGTTTTCCCAGTGTCTCCCGCAATCTGCATCCACCTGTGTTACCCAGCTGTTCCTCGTCTCGTTACCCCTTGTCTGCGTATATAATGACCCAGTTTCTTGTCACTCCTTGTTGTGTCATTGTCTATGTCTGTCCTTGCCAAAGTCAAGACCCGTCCAAACCCTCGCGTACCTGTCCATCCATTTACGTAAGTTTTGTTGATCCATAGTCCTTTTGTTTAAACTTTGTGATTTTTGTTAGTTATTATTAAAACGTTTTTTTGAGTTCACTGCCTCCTGCCTTACATTTTTGTTTCACTGCTTTTGGGTCCACACAACCTGCCTTCCCGCGCATTCCCTGACAAAGGATAGGTGGAAATTGGACTATTTCTTCTCTAAAATACGCAACAACTGCGTCTGCCATATTTGCAAAGAGACAGTCGCTGCTTTTAAAGAGTTCAATGTGAGGCGATATTACCAAACAAGACAGGCTGACATGTATGACGAGATTACAGGGAAGATACATAGCGATAAACTGAAGCAACTTGACGCTAGTTTAATTTCACGGCAGCAGTATTTCGCAAGAGCCCGAGATTTGAAAGAGTAAGCCACAAAGGTTGGTTGCGAGATTGCTGAAATTATTAATTCAAAAAAATAATAAAGCAAATGTGACACACACAATGGCTTGCTAAAATTTGCTAAATATATTGTTCTACGTAAAGGACGTCAGCCAAGGTCGGCCCCCCACATTTTTAACACACCAAATCTGGCCCCCTTTGCAAAAAGTTTGGACACCCCTGGTTTAGACTGTGACTGTCTGACTTGGGGCGCTCAAAGTACTGCAAGGATTAACTGTAGTTGGATTCATCTTCTGCCCTAGCTCTATAATCAACCTGAATAAACAAATAAAAGAATTTATTTTTTAAAGCAAGTTTTACGTACCCAATTGATTATAATAACACCTATCCCGTGTCTATAAAATGACTTCATTGTTTATGCCATAATTAATCTTGCCACACAAATAATACATTTCAATGAAAATACAATAAACATTTCAAGATAAATCCTGTAACCTTCATTGGAAAGTATTAACCAGAAAACAAAACGATATATAAATTATTAGAAATATATATCAATTTAACTACCTAAACTTGAAAGTAAAACCATTCATTTTATTAATATTTTGTTATATTTCTTCTGAATTATTATTGCTGCTGCATGTGCATACGTTGTTTTACAGCTAAAATGTTTGCCAATTGCTAATATACCTAGCAAGTAACCCTCTCCATCTCAACCCGGTGGCAACTAGAAAGTCTGCCAAAGCTCTTATCGCTCAATCCTGCCCCTTCGTGGGCCACAGCAAGTCTTTCAGCCAGGTGCATTGCTGCCACCAGTCGGATTAGATGCGAACTGTAGATGATCACAGAGTATAGAGGGGATAAAAACAGTGATGTATGTATGGCGGCCGCCGGCCGTCCAGAGCACTGGCCGTTCTGTGATCCTCCAGAAGCTACAGATTACCAGTCCGCCCCTGGTCATGACAAATAAGTCTTGTGCTAAGTGGAATATGAAATATTAAAAATGCATTCATTCAGTACGACAGGGCTAAATTACTGTATAATAGTTTAAACGGCTGACTTCTGAAATCTCCCGAACGGTATTTTATGCCACCGAAGTTGGTCCGGCTCTTGTCATTTCTCGGTACTCGGAGACGGAGGAAAGAGTTTAAACAAAAGAGGAGTGTGAGAGCTAGCCTACATACTAATTTGAACCGAGCGGATCTTCCAAGTGTCTTCCTCGCATTTGGAAAAGGAAAACTCACACAAACCTACCCAGACCCAAGTCACACACGGCTGCGTGATTGATAGCCTTCACCGATCGGCCAGCCCCCGGTGGCGAGCAAGTTTCAGCTCGTTGTTCCCCTGCTGCGGCCCTGGCAGGAGTGCTCGTTGCTGGGGATGCAGTTGGGGAATGAACCGTAGACGAGAGCGATGGCCGAGGGAGGCGGCCACTACCGCCTTCTCGGTGGACAGGGAGCATTGTCACCCAAAAAAATGCAAGCCACCTCCTTACCCTCCTAATCCGCAAAATCCGCAGTCCTTTTGCATACAATAGTATGGCTCTATAGCAAAGATAATGTCTCCTGTTAACTTCACATTCGCCTTCTTCCTCAACCCGAGACCGTGTTCGGAAATCTGTCATTTTCGCAGCGGGATTCAGAAAATTGAATAAATATATCGATCGCTTCTGCACACATCCAAGTGGTCCATTTCATCCAGGATCAGGAGCATAAAATACCACGTGTTATATGAAACGAACATGCTTTTTTGTGTCGCTCGCAGGCACCTTAAGTGAGCATCTGTCCAATTTTTATACCACAAATAAGCGAGTTTAGTAATGATCTAGCATTAGCCTGTTTCTAACCACTCCTTGATTCTGCTGACATTGGCCAACACTGCTGGCAGAATTTTCTATGATCTCAATCGAACATTTCAATTTAATTTTGTCTGCATCTTTTTCATGAACAACAATTCATGAGTGAGTGAGTGAAAAAGAATAAAAGGAACATGTAGCAACTTCATTGAATTTGTGGCTCTTGCTTTTTTTTTTGTCATTATGAATAATGAAGTGATGATGACGATGAAGGCGACATTACATCGAATTATTTCAAATCATACCAACCTGGCCTTGAAAAACAAAAGTAGCTTTATACACTACATACACCTTTGTGTGGACAATAATCCAATTCTGTGAGTCATTCAAAGCAGTCCTCTGGCTTCCCAGGATCCTTTGCTACTTTCTCTTGTCTGCCTCCCAGCTGTCATCGGGGAGGCGTTGGCGTGAGTGCAGCTAATTGAGTGGAGGATGCATCGTGAGAGAGCCAACCTCCATGTAAGAGAGACACAAATGCACCCGGTTCATCCCTCAAGGTCTAAATCAGAGCAAGATAAAGAGCTCTTTGTACAAGTTTGCAAGCAGTTCGGTTCCATTTTGTGCAAAGTGCAGCTCTTATGCAGTATGAAAAAAATCATTGAATGCATGGAAAGATGCAATTGATGTTTGTTTGTTGCTGTTTTTATAAAAGTTTAAATCAACACAATTTAGATTACTACTGTCACCTGGAATTTGCATAGTTTCTCTATGAGAAATGCTTCTTCCACAACCATAAGCGGATTTTAAGGGGGGACCAGGGGGGCAGCCCCCCCCGGTGGCCGAAAAGTGTCGTTGCATGAAATTGACTTTCCTATATATACTAAAGTTGTAAAGCAATAAAACTTCAACAAAAATGAATGAAATGAACAAAAAAATAATGTTTTTTATTCATTCATTCAATTTCCATGCCGCTTATTCCTCACGAGGGTCGCGGAGGTGCTGGAGCCTATCCCAGCTAACAACGGGCAGTAGGCAGGGGACACCCTGAACTGGTTGCCAGCCAATCGCAGTAATGTTTTTTATAATGGGTCAAAATTATCTTTCTAACAGATCATGTGACTAGCACCTTAGACAGTCATTTGCTTTGCATATGATACCCCCCCCCCCAAAAAAAAATAGGGGAGGGCAATTTTATTTTTCAAATGACTTTTTTCTTTGATTTAAAATATTAAATTTGATTGAAGCAAAAATTTTCGGGTATTGAATGATTTAGACACAAATGTCCTACCCATACTATGGCCCAAACAAAAAAAAAGGATTGCTTCAATCAAAACTTTTTCAATGAGAAATTAAGTGTTCAAATGCAAATTTTTCAATCTCAAATATTTTTTCGCATTCAAAACGTTTTCTATGATTGAAATTTTTCTTTTTTATTTGAAGTGATTTTACTTTTTGAAAACATTTTTTTAAAGCACCTTATTCTTTGATTGAATAATAAAGACAAAAACATCCTAGCCAAAATGTGGCCCAAAAACTTATCAACATTACTTCAATCAAAAAAGTTGCTTCAATCAAAAAAAAAAAAAAAAAAAAAATTCAGTCAAGGAAAAAATACTTTTCACATGCATTTTTTTGAGTTTCAAATTTATTTTTGCATTCAAACATATTTTTTTTGACTGAAGCAACTTATTTTTGATTGAAAATATATATTTTGGTTAGAGCAACTTTTTTTTATTGAAGCAACTTTTTTTGATTGAATGATAAAGACACAAATCTACCTCCATATGGCTCCGCCCAGGGGATACAATTTTTGACTGGGGTAACTACATTGGCACGACACCGGCGGGCGTACCATATTCAATGGATGACGATCTTGGCGAAAAGTATTGCTTAAGCAGCCTTTATTTATATAAAGCCAGATTTATAATTCCCCTCAAGAATGATGAGAAACAAAAAAATGCTCATGGTTAACTTATTATTATAAATATTCTTGTAAGTTAATTTTATTGCTGACACTGCGTTTCGGGGTCATTAACATGTTGTGCCACCCCTGCCTCAAAAGTCAAACTCCGCCTATGGCCACAACTTGCCAAACCATTACTATTGCTACTATGTAAGTTGGAGCGAGGTGTGCCAAAAATGTGACCACAAAGCCTCGTTGGCATGGAAGATAAGTTGTGTAAGCATAGTAAGCAAGCTAGACAAGGTTGCATCCACCTTCCATGTTGTTACAGGTAGATTTAGGGGCCGTTTACATGGTGACGCTGCGACACCAATACGCAACAATTGTGTTGTGGAATGGCCTCGCCTTTATATGGTGACAGCGAAAATGGAAGGTGAAGACGCAAATTCCAGGCTCCAAAATGGAAGGATTCGATTGCGGGGCTTGCTCCGCAACCAAGATCTCACACCGATAACGTCAGCACTTGCACACGTCACTTTGGGCGTGTGCAGCGCTGCTACTAAACATTTAGAACAGCAAACATGGCGGAATGTCGGCTACATTTCACTGTTTTATAATATAAATAATAGCGAAAGAAAAATGGCATTGCTTAAAGTGGGCGGGTATGTTGTCTTCCGGGCTGAGGAGGTTGATGGTGTCAAGGAAGTGCATAACTGCCTGTTGCCTTGTAAATCTGCACTGCCCCCTAAGGCCTGGCATGAATACTACATCGTTTTCACGTGGAATTGCGACATCGTTGAAATGGAGACGGAACTGTATAAATGCAAACATGAAATCTGTCGTATTCTCGGAGCGTCACCATGTAAATGGCCCTTTAAGGGCGAGTTATGCACCGAGGCACTCTCAATCAGTGATGATGTATCGAGTGTGAACTGTCCATTGTTGAAAATTAAACACCAAAACAACTCTTTTGACACCGAACCTGTGCTTTATTCTTCATATACTTGAAGTGTGACACGTAAATAAGTAACTCACAGCAAACATATGTACACAATAAATTATGAAGTGCACCAACCAAAAATACGACAAAGTGATACAGAGCTGGCAGTTTTTGGCCGGCTGGGTCACCGCTTCGTGTGGCCGATTCCGAACACACACGTCTCGGTGGTTCTTCCATTTTTTTATTCAATCACTGGCTGACCTCCAGCCCTGTATTATCAGTAATCTCCTCCCACGAATTGCTTTCCATTTGGCAATCTTCATAATGTCTTGACGAGACATTGTGGAAGTTGTCGTACTTTCTCTTCGTTGATACTCCGTCGGCTTTTGCATGTAGAAAAATCATGTTCGACAATGGCGGTGATTTCGCGCTGAACCGGAAACAACAGTCTGAGCGGACCAATCACAGTCCATTTCCACCGCGTCACATGCGTTGACGCGATGCGAAGTCAGAAAATTGAGAAGGAGCAACAGAGGCTACGGCGGAGGGTCGTAAATCTGGTCTTCCTTGACAGCGCAGGTCTGACGTGGAAGCATAACTCGGCCTTAACGAATTGACCAGTCACACTGTTTATTGATGTTGACTTCCATTCAACATGGCGCTTCAATAGTGCCTGCGGCTTATGCAGCAATATCAAATATACCGAAAGACATTTTGTCATGAAGCTATATACTATATTTCCTTTCTTCTCTCAACACATAATGTTTTCTTGTAGCATTTTTGTTTGAGGAGATGGCAAAGGAGTAGAGCAACCGTACATGCTGGTGGTCTGAGGCTCTGACAGATTCAATCAAAGCTCATTCAATCAAAAATAAATATGCATATGAGTGTTTGGAGGCGCAAGCGACATAGAATCAGATGATTTTCACTCCAGGCAACAGATGCCCAATTACCATAATCCCTATAATTAGAATGAAGCGTAAGGATGAAAATCTAAAGCCCCAGCTGTGCTTGCTCATCTCAGACTGTGTGGATCCACCTGCATATTGATGTGACATTTTAATAACTTGTTAAAGAGGGCAAGGGTGGCTTTATTACCAATATTGACTTTCTATCAAGGTGCACTTTCAAAATTAACCTTCCCAAAACTCTTTCATGACCAATATTTTCAGGGGGGGAAAAGTAGTGACAATAGTGATATTTCCAATCACCCTAATTTGAAAATCTTGAGAAAGTGTGTACTGTAGTTTTTGTTAATGTATCTCTCTTTTTTTTTTTTAAGTGTTAACCTTTGGTATCCTTTCTGTTTTAATTATTGCTGTTAGAGTGCTTGTTAATTTGCCCCAGCTGCAATATTGTCATAATTGCAAATGTGCAGATTGACTTGCATGACAAACTTGGTTTGTATTATACAGATTAGATTCATTTCCAGAGGATGGACAGCCATCTTTGTCACACACTAGGGCGAGTAATGAACACTAACTACGTATTTTTCGGGCTATAAGTCGCACCTGAGTATAAGTCGCACCAGCCACGAAATGCCCAACGAAGAGGAAAAAAACATACATAAATCGCACCGGAGTATAAGTCGCATTTTTGGGGAAGATTTACTTGATAAAATCCAACACATGGAACAGATATGTCATCTTGAAAGGCAATTTAATATAAAAATTAGGGCTGTCAAACGATTAAAATCTTTAATCGAGTTAATTACAGCTTAAAAATTAATTAATTCAAACCATCTATAAAATATGCCATATTTTTCTGTAAATTATATATATATTCTGTAAAATAAATTGTTGGAATGGAAAGATAAGACACAAGATGGATATATACATTCAACATACGGTACATAAGGACTGTAGTGGGCATTTCACTCTACTGTCATTTAAATCTGTCTATGCTGTCCTCACTCCGAAGCGTCTACTTTTCCAAAGCTGGACAGCTAGTGAACGACGCCTTAATAATCAGACTTCTTCCTTTTTCATCTGATTTATTAATAAAATGGCTTCAAACCATTGTCCTCGTTAGACCGTCGTAAAACTACAAAAAAAAAGTACACAAGCATTGTATTAGCAACAACGTTAGCTTAGCACGCTATACAGGTTCACTAAACATAAACAAAAAGCGTCTCATACAAAAATATAACATTTTGCTTACTAACATAATATGTACATTCTTTACAACAACCATACTTATGGACAAATCTTGTCCAAGGATCATATAAGCACAACATTACAACGTAGGCGTCAGCCCGAGACGTCGTGCAGCCATATTGAACTAGCAAGAAAACAATAAACCATGTCGGAAAGCGACCACAAGAGTTCGCTGTTAGACCGCACAAAAAGCCTTGCTGTAAAACTTACCAAAAGGCAGAATACTGTCTGAGCGGGACATGTGCGTTAATTGCGTCAAATATTTTAACGCGATTAATTAAAAAAATTAATTACCGCCCGTTAACGCGATAATTTTGACAGCCCTAATAAAAATACAATACAGAACAACATGCTGAATAAGTGTACAGTATGATAATGTTACATGATGAATGAACAAGGAAATGCGAATATACTGTCCTCACCAGGACGCTATGGCTCGGTCCTGGTTATACAGCGAGCTAAACTTCCAAATGACGATGCTGGACGTCTGTATAATTTGCTGACATTATTTTGGCCGTCGTTATGACACCATCATTTGAAGAGTGAAACTAAAAATAGAAATAATACTAATCAATTTCGTCCTCGATACCAAACAGGTTCACATCAACGTAAAAAAAAATGATAATTAGCTGCTATTACAGCAATAACACAAACGGTTAGCATGTGTTCGCTAGCATTAGTATATCGTTCAAACAACCACACAACTGGCTCGAAGTGTCCAATCTCGGGTGGAAAACACACAACAACAACAGAAAAGAGGATAAACACAGGCGTTGCCTCTGTAGAGATATTTTAAAAACATAAACAATGAACGTAGGTTCGCAGCCGAGTTTGTCTCTTTCTCTCGACTATTCGCTCAGACGCGCTGCTTACCTGTCCGTCTTCTTCTGGCATGTGAGCGCTGTTCTTCGCGTAAACAAGTGCGAGTGCGCCCCCACTTGGGCGTGAAAGCGCCACAAACTAAAAGCATGCATTTCAATATAAAAAAAAATCAATAATACAACTAAACACACATTGCCAAAGGCAGAACGCGAATGTGGCCATAGCTATTAAGAGTTCAGATAACTATAGCATAAAGAACATGCAAACAAGTTTACCAAACCATCAGTGTCACTACAAAACACCAAAACAACATGTAAAATGATATAATGTGTTAATAATTTCACACATAAGTCGCTCTGAGTATAAGTCGCACCCCCAGCCAAACTATGAAACAACTGCGACTTATAGTCCGAAAAATACTGTAACTACTAGCAGATAATTGCATGCCCAAAATAGCTGTCAGCTCCTGTGCCAAGAGACTTGGCAGCTGTCTACTTAAACCTTCAGATCAATTATTTACCTGGTGTTCTGAATAAACATTAGTCTGTTCAACAAATGAGACACCCACGAGAGGAGCAATGCCTGGGGTGACATGGAACTTGTGTGTGTGCGTGAGAGTTGTGTGTCTGCATTCTCTTGAATCTTTTTCAATGGGAAACATACATACAGCTAAAGAAAGCTTCAAGAAAATTGGATTTAGCGCTTACAGTGGAAGCATCACTGTCATAAATTTTAATATTGTTTTGACTTTGTCATTGTAATGTGTGGTGTGTATTTTGTTAATTTAAAATATACTAATTGTTGATGAAATAGTAATTATCTAAATTACTTTTTCTTTTTTTTTTTTTTTAAATAAATTTAACAAATTCTGAATTCGAGCCTGATCGAAAATTCATCATTGAACATGCTTTTCATATGGGGTTACATCATCTTTTCCTTCATCATGGCGTTTCATCATTATTTTATCAGCAGTGTCTTACATCATCTTTGCTAATTGAATTACTTTTCAAAAGTGAAATATTTCCGCTTTCCTTAGTGTATTACTTTAGTTGCTCATGAATACTAGTATATTATATGCTATATATATATATATATATATATATATATATTTTTTTTTTTGCACTGCAGCTAGTTTTAGACAAAAACAGACAGCAAAAGGACTCAACGTGAAACAGTTTCCAGCGTGTTGCCTTTGAAACAGCAAAAATGTACATCTGAATCTGTAGTGGCAATAGTTTCAAGCGTAACTTAGATCAATGGTGCAGCATCAACAATTTATATTTTGTATTTTTAAATTACCATACTTTTCGGCTGATAAAACATCTATTTTTTAAACATCATTTTGAACTGACTTATAGTGGTATATTGCGGTTTATCAATGGATTTTTATGGAAAATAAATGTTTTATTGTGTTTGTGTATTATGGAATGTGGACAACTGCAGTTTATAGTCCAGTGCGGCTTACATATGGACAAATATAGTTTTCCTATGAAATTTGGTGGGTGTGGCTAAGGCCAAAAATTACAGTATTAGTAGTTATTGAATGTGGACTCTCCAAGACAGCCTAAAGTTGGCCTCATGAGAGCATCTCAAAGTCAGTCGAAGTCAACAAAATTTGGCATGTTTGTCATGCATATCAGGTTAGAAAATCAGACAGTGATGTAATTTTAAGGCAGTTTGGCTTTTAGCTTTGCCCTTCACAGAGATCATTTGATAGATGATTAAGGAAGGAATGTTAAAATTGGGTCGAAGATACAGTAAATGTTGGTTGTTCATGTACTGACACACAAAGTGGTGAACCTTTTTCTTCTTTTCCTAATATGCTGATCCCCTTGGAATTCTTGTATCAAAGTGCCAGTAACTTATGTAGCTATATTTTCTAGGGGAAGAAAAACTGGAGGACATTTTTTTGACACCTTAAAAGTATGTCAAACCAGGTGAGTGAAAAATAGACATTTTTGAGACCTTTGAAATTTTCTTTAAGTTTGTCATTTTTAAAAATTGTTTGGACACCCATCCTGGTACATAATAAATAATGAACACTTCAAAATGACCCCCTTTTGTCTACTCAAGTCTTTGATAATCAATATGCATGCACTAAGACATGTGGGTGAATGTACAATAATAAAGGAAATTGGTGTGTTAGTAAATGTAGCTTTAACTTAGTCCAGTGTTTTATTTTGTAAATAAACATGGCTCAACGGGGAGTTAGCTGTAAAGTTAATGATAACTTTACTATATACAGTTGTTGATTTGGCTTAATCTATGCAAAGAAAAAACATTTCCAGGGGAATTTTTGGGTTTAAATTCCAAAACCATAATATTTCAATTTTTGCAGTGGGCATTTAAAATATTTTTTTCCAATTATGGTTAAAGAATGTGAGATACTGAGAATAAAAGGCTCTATATGCATAAAGGTAGCATATAAATGAATGACTGCATAACACTATCTATTAATTGTATTTAGCCTTGAAACCTAGGACCTAGGCTTTAAGATTTAAGCATCTAATGTATCTAATACATCGATATCATCCCATAATATGCAATCCCAATCCAACAAGGGTTGAAAAGATAATGGACAGCACGCTAGTCAGTTTGCCTGCTGTGTCCATATTTGTCGCACAAGCGTTCGACTGCAGGGTGTCTTTTTGTGGCTTTCCGGTAACTCTAGGTGAGAGCATAATTAAAGACACCATGATTTTAAAGAGATATTACCCTTACATACCCTGTTTCGATCCAAAAACTCAGTGCAGCCTATATCATTGAGTGTCAATACACAATGGCCACAGCCAGACTTTGTGGGGATTTTATGGGTGAAACACCGTAATATAACAACAGTCGCGATGCAGAAATCACAGACATCAAGGAGTGGTTCAGATTTTTTCAAATATATACCCTTTTAAACTTTTTTTCCCCCAATTTTTTTTTTTGTTTGAATCAATTATTTATCATCTAAAATATTGGGGAAAATGCGACAGTAACAGAAAAAAATACAATTAAGCGATAGTTATGAGGTAGATATCTGTGACCTGTTTACAATTTTTTTCATTGTGACGTATATGTTTAAAAGTTTAAAATATGTAATAATTATGTGTCGTTTTTTTTTTTCCCAACTAAATATTAGATATCAATTAATGATTCTAAGCTAAAAATGACAGATATTTCGAATAATAAATATAATTACTTACCTTCTTTTTATGGCTGGGCTGAAACAAAAGCAGTTGTGCGGTGTCTGTAAACGGGGGTCTCCAGGGTAAAGCAGACAAATAAAAAATAGTCCGGGGGCATTATGTGCCATGAAACTGCTATGAGAGCATGTAGACATATTGTTCTATGAAACACAACAGTTCTTTTGGCTTAAAATACAGCAGTTTATTTTAAAGAGATGTGCAAGAGCAGAAACTACTTTTTCAGCCTTGTCTGTGTTTTCCACCATATATTTTTTTAATGCAGTTAGTCCACCTTTGTCTTAAGTGACTCGTTTGTTCCTGGCTTTCATGTCCATTGTTAAATTAAATCAGCTGAATTAAAACTATTTTTGGGAGTAAAGATCTAATTTGAGTCAAAAAGAGCACTGATGAAATGAAACTACTCAAACAGTTCCCATGAAGTGCAGTCAGCGGCTGCATGAGTCACTCATGCCACTCATGATGAGTGTCACCGTATGAATAATCAAGCCCATTTTAGACATCTGCTCTGTAATATTTCAATAACAAGAATAAAGAGGATACCAATGAGAAAATACAGAAGCCAGGGGCGCTGGAAGTCACCTAAGAGCAGGGGGTGCTGAGGATCTTTTTTTTTCCCCAATCCAAAAACAGTAATTTTGGTCATAGGTAGTTTGACTTTTGTGGCAGGGGGTAAAATTGTTGATGACCCCAAAACGCAGAGTGAGTAATGTAATTAATTTACAAGATATATGCTCAGATAGTAGTTTAGTCCATGCGCGTACATGCAGGCATCCCAGCTGTGTGTGTGTGTACGTGCGCTTGTGAGCGCCTGCGTTTTTCTGTCTTACCTAGTGGAGAAGTAAACGCCGTATCTGTTTTGACTGAATATTCCAGCCAGGAAAATGTATCATAATACATTGAAAATTAGCGTTTTTATGTTCCCCATCATTTTTTAGGCTTAACGTCTTTAGTGGAGCAAACCGAAACTCCACTCACCATTTTGGCGGTGCTCTCCGGCGTTTCATGGTCCACATCTTCAATTCTTGTTCTCGCTCAGTAGTTGTTGTCGCTTTTGAAAGCTTAGGTTTGAAAAAATTACGTATATCTATCTTGCCTCTTCTGTTCTGTCCACAGGTGTTTTTTTTGGGCTAAGTAAAGCAAATGACCGTCTCTAAGGTGCTAGTCACATGATTTGTTTGAAAACTATTTCGACCCATTATAAAAATATTTTTTGTTTGTTTTGTGTTCATTTTAAATTCATATACTGTATTGGAAAGTCAATTTTATGCAATGACATTTTAGGCCACCGGGGAGACAGGAGGGGGTTGGGGGCTATGCCGCCCCACTTTAATCTCCGCGTATGGCATATTTGTCATGCTTGCGCCTTTTCTCCATACAAGGCATGTACACATGCATGCTGGATAGTTTACATACATTCTATTTCACCTACAGTGTGTGTGTTGGTAGTTTCTGTATTGGAAATAAAAGTGCCCGTGTATTATAATACAAATCCCCACAGCTAGACGGTGCAATGACACACATAGTGTATTTGAAAATTAAAAGGTCCAATATGTGTTGGTTTAAGACCCACTTTTCACAATACTCAAATAAATTGCACACAAATATCCAACAGTGTTCTGTACGGCATCTCAACAGCAACAACAAAGGCTACAATACAAACTATTTGAAGTTCTCCACGGTCTAAATCTGCAGCTATATTTTCCTTACTGGGCACTCTTATAAACTAGATTGTCATCTTCATTTTCAACGTCAAATTGAATTTTAGAAAATTGATGATTTACTGCACGGCATTTTTTTCCCATGTGGCATTTTTTTTCCCATGTGGCATTTTTGTTTTGCCATGTGTGGAAACGGATTTTGCCATGTGGGATTTTTTTTTTGCCATGTGGCAAAATGATTTTTTTTTTCTTGCCATGTGGCATCTTTTTTTACATATGGCAAAATTGATTTTGCCATGTGGCATTTTTTTTTTTTTTTTTGGTAGATGGTAAAATGTATTGTGGTATGTGGATTTTTTTTGGTTTGTGGATAATTTGATTTTTTTGTGTGTTTTTTTTTTTTTTTTTTTTTTATTGGTATATGGCATTTTTTTGCCATGTGGCAAAATGGATTTTGCCATGTGGCGTTTTTTTTTTTTTTTTGTATATGGCAAAATGGATTTTGGTAAGTGGACTTTTTTTGGGTGTGTGGCAAAATGGATTTAAATGTATGTGACTTTTTTTTTTTTTGTGTCAGTTTTTATTTTTTTTTATTTGGCATTTTTGCAGGCCATGCACATTCAGCTGGCACCCAAGTAAGGCTATGCCATTGACGGCTATGAACGTCCAAATTTTCTATTCATTTTAAATGGCAGACAAACATGTGGTTTTGATTTTTGACCATACAACGTATAACAGCAAACAACTGTGCCTCAAAACATAAACTTTAAAATGTTAAAGATTCAAATAAAACCATTAATACCTCAAGAACTGATTTTTTTTGAATATTTTTTGGGTTGTAAATTTATTTTTTTGGTTAATTTGTCTCGAAATTTTGGACACTGCATTTTGTGAACTTCATTTCAAATGTTTTATTTTGTATGTTTCAGTGTTTAAATGCATTTTCAAATATTTCACAAATATATCCTGTCTTATTATTGTTCTTATCTATTGGTGTTGTTTTGTAACATCCCTGCAGCTATAGAGTGTCACATATGATCACATTTAGGCATTATCCACTCCACACCTGACAACTTACTTCAAAATGTAATGTAGTGCTGGGCCGGACCACATTGTCAAACCAAGTCGCATTTCTTAGGAAATAACTGTCTACACCACCGTGTTTGATTTAAGAGCGGAGAGCTCGATCTAATTTTAAAACGGACGATATTCCACAAGATGGTGCAATTGAACTAAAAATGTCCGGTTATGCTTCCACAACAGTGCATTGGAGAAGGAGAAATTTTGAAGACGTGTTACTTGATGAATAGTGAGGATATTAAGTTGTACTGTGCTGTTTTACTGTATTAGGTATATCATAAAAAAAATAAATAAATAAATAAAATAAAAAAAGGAAAACATGAGTAAATACTTGTTAGTAAACATGCAATTTAAGTTAATTGCATGTATAAATGCAAATGCACAAAAGTGTTAAAATTTGAATCATTGTGTGCCAGTGCAGGGTGTAACCCACTTCTTGCCCAAATAAATTGGGTTACAGTAGCAATGTGTAAGGTAATGTATGGATTGAGCAACGACAGAGAGAGAGAGAGAGAGAGAGAGAGAGAGAGAGAGAGAGAGAGAGAGAGAGAGAGAGAGAGAGAGAGAGAGAGAGAGAGAAATATTCAGAGTATTGCAATATTGCGATGTTATTGCAATATTGCGATGTTATTGCAATCTTGCCCCTTAATGGATCTCAATAAATCATGCAGGTTTTGAATGAAAATCGGATTGTCATGGCATGTCAAAAACATGAAATGACAACAGCTTAATAAAATAAAATCATACGTAAAAGGAACAGTTTTTAATCAAGTCATTGTACAGGCACTAGTTCAATTTAATTCTTGGCTATTGCGTCAAAGAGTTTAATAGTTTATTTTTTTGGCCGCCTGCCTGTTTCCACGGCAGCAGCAGCATGAGAGGAGCGTTGCCTGTTTTCACATTCATAGAAATTCTATCCATCAATTCCCAAGAATGGACATGAGTTCCAGCGCTGATGAAATGTTGAAGCGGGGCACACACAGGCTGCTATATCTTTTAGCCAGCAGACACCTGCATCACTTTGTCTGCCGTGCTCGTGGGCCAGTGTGAAAAGATGTGGCAAGGTGATGTTAGTGGGCTCAGCTTGTGTCTCCTGCATTTTAATCAGGCCTTGAAGGAATAGGCCGTTTGTATGGTTGAGACCTGTATCTAAGACAAAGCTTTTACTTCAGCATTTCATTCAGCGGATATACAGTATGAGTCTCACCTCTAAATCTCTCAGTACAACAAAAAAATTATGTCATACACACATTGGCAAGTATGACAGCGAGCACATAAATGATTCACTGGCTGGCTGACTCCAAAGAGCCTACGGTGCTCTGCAGGAAAGACGCTCAATATGCAGCACCAGGAGTGCCAGTTGGCAGCAGCACGCCATGCGTGCCTTGTAATATACTGATGTCTTTGGAAAGGAACATCCCATGCGCCCCTGTTCTCCCATCCCCACTTATGAATCCAGACACCCAAAGTCTGAAGTAAGACGCCACACTCCATCTCCTCTCAACATCTCATTATGCTCCCTGCTGCAGAGGAAAGGGCTTTTCACTGCAACTCATAAGGCTCGCAAAATAATCAGGCAGCAGCAGCCAAGACACAATCACACCAATGCACGGCAACCCCACACTTGTGGATTTAATATCACAGCAGAAGCACCTTTATTTTCCCCCCACGTCCCTCCAGGTTTCCAATCGCCTCGATCTTTTACTTTGTTATCTTCATTATCAGTCACAGTGTAAGGAAGTAACACTGCACAGCTGTAACAGCTGCAGAATATGCTTCACCGCTGTGCTCCTCATCTATGAAGATCACACAATCAGAAGAGAAGAGATAAACAGTGGGGTGTCACCCAAAAAAATCCCAGACAAAAGAAAGGTAAAAGCTACGCAGCTCATTGCATTAGCCAATAACAAATGATATGTAGAAGGAAAATCACTGCAGGCTACTCTGTTTTTGTTTGATGAGCTTTTCAAATATTTGTATGTATTTTCTCTTCTTAATCCCAGCGTATGTACCCAAAATTTTTCCCTGGGCAAGAGTTTATGGCGTGGTGGAACTTGGAATTGAGTGGATTTCTTTTTATATGAACACCTTGACAGACATTTTAGAATCAATGGACCTTAATAACGACAACATATCAAATCATCGCTGCAGTTTACAATGTCCGTACATCACAAGTTTCTGGGTCACCATCTGAATGAAAAACACAGTCAGTTCATAAATGTGCTAAAGGTACAGTGAGGAACACTGGTGTTAACAGGATGCCAGGTGTGGGTGGGCATTAGTCTTATCTGGGGGGGCAAAAAAAAAAAAAAAAAAGCTACAATGCTCAAGTAGGTCGAAATCCAGCGTAGGGCTACTGTACCTTAAAACATGTTTTGTTTTCTTCTTAAGATAACTGTTGTCGTGATTTGGTCTAAACAAATAAATGTTAATTTTACTTTATTTGACTTAGAACACATCCATAGCTGAACAGTATGGGCATGCAGGTATACTAGTAGTTATTCTTTGTTCCGCAGCCCCTTTGAGCTGAATTTGACCCCCTTAGAATACTTCAAAATGCACCAAAATCGGCAGGAAGGTCAAGACAGGTGCAATCTTTGATACTGTGTAAAGACAAATTCCAAATACACTATGTAGCGCCCCCTGGCAGTCGTTACATGTCCCGCCAACACTTTGAGCCCTACTTTGACCCCCTCTGAATGCTTCAAAACTCACCAAACTCAACAGCCAGGTGAACACTGGTGAAAACTTTGATAAAATGTAAAAAAAAAAAAAAATCAATCAATCAATCAAAATATGCGTAAATGTTTGTAGCGCCCCCTAGGAGCAAAACTAACATTTCATTTCATTTCATTGTTTTGTTTTTTTCTTTTAAGGTGAAAGAAGAGGTAACAACGCAAAGGTTAAAACTTAGAACACATCAGTACTATATGAATGGGATACCATACGCGATGCCCAGACTGAAGTTAGTACTACATCCAGTTCTCTTTGGGCTGGCAGTGTGTGTCCATGGGTGGGCACTGCCCACAATGATGGGCAGGTTTGAAAATTTCGTAGTAGATGCTTGTCCACCGTGAGAGACAATCTAAAAAAAAATATAGAAATCACAGTGTAGGATTTTTTAACTATTTATTTGTATAATACTGCAGCAAATAAATATTTGAACACCTGAGAAAATCAATGCTAATATTTAGGACAGTAGCCTTTGATTACAATTACAGAGGTCAAACATTTCCTGTAACTATTCACCAGGTTTGCACAGCCTGCAGCAGGGATTTTGCACCACTGCTTCACACAGATCTTCTCTAGATCAATCAGGTTTCTGGGCTGTTACTGAGAAACACTGAGTTTGAGCTTGCTCCAAAGATTTCCTATTAGGTTTAGGTCTGGAGACTGGCTAGGCCCCTCCATAACCTTGATATGTTATTTACTATACCACCCCTTGGTTTTTCTGGTAGCCTGTTTCGAGCCATTGTCGTGTTGGAAGACCCATATTCAATTCCCAAAATCTCACAATACATGGCCCTGGTCATCCTCTCCTTAATACAGTGTAGTCGTATAGTACCATATGCAGAAAAACATCCCCAAAACATGATGCAACCACCCCCATGCTTCACAGTAGGGATGGCGTTCTTGGGATGGTACTCATCATTCACCTTCCTTCAAACACTATGAGTGGAATTAAGATTAAAAAGTCTAAAAAAAAAAGACTAAAAAGATCCATTTTGATATCATATGACCAACAATGCGCTGCTGGCGTCTTCATGTCAGCGCTGTCAATGGTAACCAATGACTTAAATAATGCCTTAAACAAAAACTTTTTAAATTGGCCTGCATGGTGCACTAGTGTTTATCATGTCTGCCTCACAGCTCTTGGTTTCAAGGTGTGAGCCTCATCTCTTGAGGCCACCCCCATTGCTTCACTCTAGGGAAGGTGTTCTTGGCATTGTACTCATCATTCTTCTTCCTCGAAAACTTTGAATGGAAATAAGACCAAAAAGTTCCATTTTGATCTCATATGACCACATGACTTTCTCCCATGACTCCTCTGGATCATCCAAATGGTCATTGGCACACTTAAAACGGGCCTGGACATGTGCTGGTTTAAGCAAGGGAAACTTCCCTGCTATGCATGATTTTAAACCATGACGTCTTAGTGCATTACAAACAGTAACCTTGGAAATAGTGGCCCCAGCTCCTTTCGGGTCATTGACCAGCTCCTCCTGTGTAGTTCTTGGCTGGTTCCTCACCATTCTTAGGATCGTTGAGACCCTTCGAGGTAGATCTTGCATGGAGCCCCAGTCTGAGGGAGATTGATAGTCACATTTAGCTTCTTCCATTCTCTAATAACAGCTCCAACAGTGGATCTACTAAGCTACTTGGCTATTGACCCCTAACCCTGTCCAGCCTTGTAGAGGTCTGCAATTCTGTCTTTGGACAGCTCTTTGGTCTTGACCATGTTAGGAATTGGAGTCTTCCTGATTGTATGGGGTGGACAGATGTTTTTATGTAGCTAACCGCCTCAAGCAGGTCAAAAAGTCAGACTCAAAAAGTCCACCTCCACTCCACTAATTTGATGGACTTTTTAAAGGTGACTAACAGGTCTTTGAGGCTTACAATTCTAGCTAATACGCAGGTGTTCAAATACTTATTTGCAGAAGTATGATACAAATAAATTGTTTAAAAAAATCATACACTGTGATTTCTGGATTTTTTTTTTTTTTTTTAGATTGTCTCTCACAGTGGACACGCACCTACCATGAAAATGTTAATCCTGTCCATCATTTCTAAGTGGGAGAACTTGCATGATTGCAGCTTGTTCAAATACTCATTTTCCTCACTGTAAATGTGCCAAGAACATGACAAAAAGAAGCTTCAAATCATCAGAATAATAAATTAATTATTGACATCATCATTATAGTTTTTAAATAATTCCACTGGTAGCACAGCACTATGGAGTAGAGGGGCTACACAAACGATGAGGAGTGGAAATAGACACATGGGGTCCGTGGAAACAAGTCCCCTGTGGTTACTATTAGCTCATCTGATGATGGCTCCTGTTTAAGTTGTCTGTTACCAAAATAACTAACCGGAGTGACAATGCTGTGGTCATGCACGGACAGCTACGTCATTGTAGATGGCTCTGAATGAACAGCATATTTAAAGAGCATGATAAGAGCCTCTTTGGCATCAAATGGAGATGACTGTGACTGATTTGACGTCCACAGCAATACATGCGGCTGTGAAATTATCAACACTACTACTCTTCTACTCCTTCTCACACAACTGCGCATCGTGCCTCTCTTTAAAGCTCTATGTATTTACATGGTAACCTAAAGTTAATATGTCACCTTACATTGAATGCACAACTGCTGCAGTCATACAGTCCATTGTGTGAGTGCTGCATAATATGAGCTTGTTAGCACTACTGCAGTGCACATGTACAGTTGGCTTAATGAAGCATATTGTGACCAACATACTATAGACGCAAGGGCGCATGTTTGCATAGGGACGGTAAGGACATAACCCTACCAACTTTCAGGATGCTCAAATTGTCCCCACCAACTTTTAAGCAACCTTATTTGCATTATATCATGAGTTCAGTTATATAGGTAATGTAAATTGTCTTCCAATATCTTATAAGGATACAACTGACATTATTATTAAGTTATTATTAAGTGAATTATTTTCATTATGTTCAGACTTAATGTGACATTCCATTTTCCCCCTTTAAATGCACGTTTGATTGGCTGATGACTTGCATTCATTAAAAATGTATTTGTATTTATTTTCCACATTATTAATCTTTTTATTTATTTATTATTATTTTTTATTTGCAGCCTTTGGAGACATTTTTTCAGATAATTATACATTAATCGTAGTTGAGGTAAAAAGTTTTTTTTGTTTGTTTTTGTTGAGTTTAGCTGTGCTTGTTGTCAAGAGGAGTAGTGTTTAACCTGAGGGAAGGCTCCATTTATGTTTATTTTTGTTATACCCTAACTAAAACGTTTGTTCAGTCATGTTTAATTAATTTATTTAGACAGACAATGTTGAGTGGTCTGAAGACAAATTGCTTTTTTTGCATTCCTGGATAGTTAAGAGACCATGAACAAGTGTGTATTTATTTGTATGTTTATATAATTTACGTTCAAATATTGCAATTTAAATTTGCTAATAAAATCCAGACATTTATTCTGGAAGTTTTCAAAAATGTTTCCTTAGTACTTTTTGAAAATAAAAGTTTGAATTGAACGGTATATCACCTCAACCAATACACATGAAAATTAGTATGAGTCAATAGATTTATTTCGCATTGATCATTTACTGTAGCCTATCAATTAATTAGGTTCACATTCTTGAGAAATGTAGCCTTGACCACCGTTCACCAAATCTGTTTGGTTTTATTGGCACAATGTCACTCACAACTACAAATCAAGTCAGATATTTTAGTGTAATTATTGATTCAAACCTAAAATTTAATAGCCATCTTAAGTTTGTCACTAAATCTGCGAGAGGGGAAGATTGAAAAGAGAGCGGGGGCACGACGTTCTCGTGCTCAGGCATGTACAGCGCCTTCTCTGTTTTATCCAAATTATTTATTTTATTTTATTTAACATCCATACATCGTTTTAGTATAAATATATGAATATATTAGGGCTGTCAAACGATTAAAAATTTTAATCGAGTTAATTACAGCTTAAAAATTAATTAATCGTAATTAATCGCAATTCAAACTATCTATAAAATATGCCATATTTTTCTGTAAATTATATATATATTCTGTAAAATAAATTGTTGGAATGGAAAGATAAGACACAAGATGGATATATGCATTCAACATACGGTGCATAAGGACTGTAGTGGGCATTTCACTCTACTGTCATTTAAATCTGTCAATGCTGTCCTCACTCCGAAGCGTCTACTTTTTCCAAAGCTAGACAGCTAGTGAACGACGCCTTAATAATCAGACTTCTTCCTTTTTCATCAGATTTATTAATAAAATGGCCTCAAACCATTGTCCTCTTTAGACCGTCAAAAAACTACAAAAAAAAGTACACAAGCATTGCATTAGCAACAATGTTAGCTTAGCACGCTATACAGGTTCACTAAACATAAACAAAAAGCGTCTCATACAAAAAATATAACATTTCGCTTACTAACATAATATGTACATTCTTTACAACAACCATACTTACGGACAAATCTAGTCCAAGGATCATATAAGCACAACATTACAACGTAGGCATCAGCCCGAGACGTCGTGCAGCCATATTGAACTGGCAAGAAGACAATAAACCATGTCGCAAAGCGACCACAAGAGTTCGCTGTGAGACAGCACAAAAAGCCTTGCTGTAAAACTTACCAAAAGTCTGTCTGGGCGGGACATGTGCGTTAATTGTGTCAAATATTTTAACGTGATTAATTTAAAAAATTAATTACCGCGCGTTAACGCGATTATTTTGACAGCCCTAGAATATATATTTATTTTTAAAAAGTTAGCTAGAGAGACGTCGACCCGACGCGACCGTAAATGATCACACATGAGTCGCTCCAGAGTATAAGACGCACCCTCTGCCAAACTATGAACAAAATTACGACCTATAGTCCGAAAAATACGGTAGTATTTATGCTCCTCACCTCTGGAACAAGTTACCTGAAGGTCTGAAGTGTGCTCAAACTGTTAGCTCCTTTAAATCAGGCTAAAAACACTTTTGTCTATCACAGCATATTCATTTCCTATTTCAATTGTCTTTGTTTTAACGTTCATTTGATTTAATGGGATTTTTATGAACCATTTTATCTCTGCTTGCGGATCGTCATGTGATGTAAAGAACTCTGAATTGCCTTGTGTTGAATTGTCCTATACAAATAAATTTCCTCGCCTTGCCATATTAATGTGCCATCCCCAGAAAATGTGTACATGCAGGTTATGCTGTTATACCGTCCCTACAAATGTTGAGACCAGACCTACGCCCTTGTACAGACGCATTACCTCCCTAGCTTAAATTCTCAATATAAATATACAAAGGATCGTCTACACTATTAAAAATTAGATTGCAAAACACAGAGGGAGATTAAGCAGTCGGTGTCACATTACGCACACTATTTCTTCAGGTATTTCTAATACAAAAAATCTAGTAAGTGTGCACTTTTCGAGAAAATAACAGCCAAAAGCCATTGCTGTGAAACTGTACCTAATTTCATTTAAAAATATTTATGTATTAATTAATCTTCATTTATCCGGGTAAGATAATGTACACTCACACCTCTGCATTTGTCATCTTTTGTCTGTGAAGTTTTGTGAAGAGTTTATCGTCAGTGGGCATTTCTGACAGTAATTGTAACTTGAACAATGAAAAGAAGGAAAAAAAATTGTTAGTGACACAAAATAAAGAGAGAGCGACTTGTTTTGACAACACTAGCATCCATTTGAGTGTTTTTTCCAAGTCTTGGAATCGACACTTCATTACAATTATATAATCTTCACCTCAAATTCACGTTTGCTGTGTTCTTAAACTGAAGTCATCTTGTTGATGCAGCACGGTGCTTTCAGGAGAATACTTTGACCTCGGAATGGATTCCATTTTACCTGCCAGAAGCAACAATTGACAGTCCAGGGTCAGCCAAATGAATGAGTTCATGTTTAGCCTTCCTCAGTGCTTGGCTGAGCACTCACCGTTTTGTTTGGAGTGCTCCCAAATGGAAACCCGCATTTGGAGGTAGGCCAAATTGTCAGCTTTACGCACGGGTTTGTAAGTGAGTGATAGCTGCTGCCAGCTTGAATAGAGGCACCATCAGGGAACGGTTAGCAGAACAAAGTGTATACGTCGCTTTACAACAGTTTCTCTTTTTTAAACACTCACACACAAATTTGTTTACATGAGAGTTCACTTATTGTTTTCCTGTGTGGCATAAGCAATGGCATGTTTAGAGGAGTTTCATGGCAACATAATGTATAGTCATATCATTTTAAGAGTAGGGCAAATACTGACTACAACGATTTAGTAAAAACAGCCGTCTATACAACATTTTATAAATGAGTAAGAATACTATCTGCCACAGTATGGATTCCTAGTGTAACCGACTTGAAATGCCCCGACACGATCCGCTCTCTGACTAGGCTGTAACACGAACCCATGCCGCACTGCACGACGTGCTCAATGTCAACAGTGTAGGGACGCTAACCACTGTGCCATAAAGCTCGAGCCAATGGCACAGCCGCCAGCGTCCCTACTTAAAGGCATCGGAGGGAAGGTTTTCCACGCCCCACCTCACACACGCGTACCTGCGTGTACCCGTCACACTCACCCCCCGAAAATCTTCGCTGCTGATCCGGGTCACGGCACCAAGTGTGACCGGTGGGTTTCGACTCTGCGTTGTATGTGTAGTTTGAAATGACGACGGGAGTCAAGAGTGCGGTGTGACATGCTTTTAATATATTAACAGTCAGAAAAAGCCAATCCTCCCGTTAAACATGGCTTTAACAATGTGCCCCTATTCAAAATAAATAAAAAAAGAGATGCAATGCAATTTTTATACATGAATGCATGACTGGAAATTACAGTTTCCAACAAAACTGCAGCGAAATGGCACCTACCTCCCCATCGACATCCACACAGAAAGTAGTAGCAGAAGTAATAAAGTGCACTCAACTTTAAGGACAAGGTGTCGCGTTAATATCTGACATGGGGGAAACAAATAACATACAAGCAAAAAGTTCCAACTTTGAAGGAGGATTGACGAAAATGAAATAGAAAATATGAAAACAACTCAATTTTGTGTAACTATAAAATAGAAACATACAATATTTGCAAGTTTGATATACCCCTGTTACACTAGTTCTCATGAATGACCGTGGTGTCCTTGAGCAGGACACAGAAACCCCAGTAGCGTATCGCACGTAACACGTCACCTTTGCTCATTAATATTCATGACGTTAGCAACTGTTGCTGGGGGGGGTCAAACTTGCGCTTGTCCCTCATGCTAGATGCATGTAAATAGTGTACGAACGGGATGTTGACTGAGCTAAACCTACCAATTCTGTCAGAAAATGAGGTCCCTGGTGCCAAATTCACTGGTAAAGATGTGAAAGAACATACAAATGTTCAGTTAAAGAGATGGCTTGAGTGTCGAGGGCTGAAAATGAACCGACCTGATCCAGAGTTAGCTTTTGTATCGACACCTTTTTCTCGTGTGCATTGTCTTACACCACTGACAATGACATTCTCCTGTTTCAACAATTTATCCTTTACCACCATATGCCCCATCTTTTTTATATATTGTATCATCTGGTTGTCTTACATCTCTGACCATTCTTGGGGTTGTTATTTTTGTGTAGTGATTGCAAACTCAGTGACAGCCAACGAACACTTTTATTTTTTTCATTAATAATAAATATGAATTCTATTACTTTATTTACAATTCCCCCTGACTAAAGTTGTTTCTTTACAACAAAAAAGGTAACAAAAGTGGCAGTCAGATATCGTTTTAATTAGGGCTGTCAAACGATTACATTTTTTAATTGTGTTTACTCAGCATGTTCTTTTTTGAAAGATTACCAGCTGAAAACATGCAATACTAGCAATGGTTTGTATGCGAGCGTGCTTCTATGTTTACCCCCCTTCCGGTTTACGATGGTTACGTCATGCAGCATTCAAATATAGCATTCGTGGGGAACGCTATCACAAATTGCCCTACTCAAACATTATAGTTTTTTATTTCGCATGAGATATTGAATATCCAATATATCTGGACAATGCCGTACAGCACGTACATGAGTCCATTTTATTATTATGTCAGTCAGCTGTGAAAGCACAGTTATTATGAACTACCATTAAATGGATATTTGAATCCCTGACAGTTTAGTTATGTTAATAATTAAACTGTGTGAATATTATACAGTTTACATACTTAAAACATCGCAGTCAGCATGCAGGTCAAGACTGATTACACACTTTTGGGTTGACGGACAACGAGAAGGCTGTTCAGTGGTAATTAGCCAAAATGATAACGCAATGCGCCCCCATTAAGCCAGAACACTCTGGGGGAGCATGAGCTTTGACAGTAAAACATAAATCCGTACTTTTGTGCTTTTAATAAAATTAGCATCTGAGTTTAAGGGTCATGTTAAATCAAATACAACCTGGAGTGTTTAATATAGTAATAGGTGTCAAGATGCACTGTATCAGAGTGTATGACCTGCAGGTAAAGCTGCTTTATAAGCCTCTCAAGGTCCAAGGTTCATCAATGATTTACTGCACGGCCTCTCATGTTAACACTGCACTTATGTAT
Organism: Corythoichthys intestinalis; assembly: GCF_030265065.1. Taxonomy (NCBI): domain Eukaryota; kingdom Metazoa; phylum Chordata; class Actinopteri; order Syngnathiformes; family Syngnathidae; genus Corythoichthys; species Corythoichthys intestinalis. The sequence continues at coordinate 30,506,711 of NC_080403.1, read as the reverse complement.
ACCTATTATGTACAACTGAAGCGCACACTCCGCTTGCATGCACAAGCAATTACCCTTTGGAAAGAATTCACACACAGGCTGAGCAGAATTCAGAGGCAGCCTCCTTACAGCGCATCATTTTGTTCAGTGAATAAACAAAACAAGATAGGAATAAATTAGGTGGAATTAACGTTTAAAAAAAAAAAAAAAGAAAGGCTCAAATAAAAACAATAGAAGTTTCCTTTTATGGTTAGCTCTTCATGGTTTTTATGTTGTTTATATTAGAAATGTTGTACACATACGCTGTGTATATGGTCTCATTATTCGGAAATACAATGTGTAACAGAGTGACTACATATATAAGGCAGAAAAATACAGACAAGACTGAAAAAGCAGTTTCTGCTCTTGCACTCCTCTTTAAAAGAAACTGCTGTATTTTAAGCCAAAACAACTGTTTGACAGAACAATATGCCTATATGCTGCCATAGCAGATTCATGGCGCATTAAGCCCCCGAACTATTTTTAATTTGCCCGTTTTACCTTGAAAACCGCCGTTAAGACGTCGCGCAACCGCTTTTGTTTCAATCCAGCCATAAAACGAAGGTAATTTATTAGCTTTATTATTCCAAATGTCATTTTTAGCTTTGAATCATTAATTGATGTCTAATATTTCATTAAAAAAAGACTAAAAAATTATTCACTCGCATATTTTAAAATTTTTAAACAAATTACGTCACTATATAAAAAAAAAATGGTGTCCGTGAAAAAGTCACTGATATTTATGTCATAACTATCACTTAATTGTATTTTGTTTTGTTTCTATCACATTTTTTTCCGATATGTTAGATGATAAATAATTGATTCAAACAAAGAAAAATTGGGGGGGGAAAACGTTTAAAAAGGTAAATATATGAAAAACAAAATCTCGACCACTCCTTGATGTCTGAGATTTCCGCATCGCGACCCTTGTTATAGTACCATGTTTCACCCATAAAATCCCCCCAAAATCCAGCTGTGGCCATTCACAGATGTGTCTTGATGCTCAGTGATACATGCTACAAGGAGTTTTTGGATCAAAACAAGGTAAGCGCGCGATAATATCTCGTTAACGTCATGAAGTCTGTAATTCTGCTCTCGTGTGCTCTCACCTCCAGATAGGGTTTTGCTGTTTAATTTTTTTTTTTTTCTTCTTTTAAATGCCCTCCTGTTCAAAAATTTTCTTTCCCCAGAAAATTGAGATTTTAAGCTTTCCGATGATGTATCACACGTGCATATCGGACAATTTTGAAAGTTGGCTAAATTGGGGGTCTAAGAGCGGAACATCAAGTCACTTGAGTGTTTTCCACCATAACCTTTTACAGTGATGGCTCGAGACACAAGTTTAATCATTTCTGGCTCAGCTCCTCTCTGAATGATTCTTAGGGGGCTTTCACATTAGACCAAGAGGACAAGGGTCCGGTTGGAGAGCTACATCACAACAACACTTGCAAATGACTTGTTGAAAAGGTTCAGCATTCACGCTGCGCATACATTAAGTCGCCGGCGGGGTCGCTCCCTCCTAACTCTATGCTTGGCGAACTGGAGTATATAAAAATGCATTGGGGAAAATTAAACCACAAAAGTGAACCGCGTGGTACCCCAAGTCACTTTTTGCTCTGACAAATTGTCGCCACTTCCAGGTAAGCGAGAGTCACGAAACGGCAGCCCCGAGAGCAAGGGCGTAGGTTTGGTCTCAACATTGGTAGGGACAACATAAGCTGCATGATGTACACTTTTTGCTTGGGACGGGACTTTAATAAGGCCAAACAGATTGGGTGAACGGGGGTCAAAGCTGCATTTCTCACAAATATGAACCTAATTAATTGATAGGCTAAATGATCAATGCAAAATAAATTTATTGACTTTTCTAACTTTCATGTGTACGTTTCAGAAAATACACAAACATTTGTTTTCAAAAACTACTAAAGAAACTTTTTGAAAAATGGATTTTATAAGCAAATTTAAATGGCAATGTTTGAACATAACTTCAATTATATTAACATACATGATAAATACAAACCTGTTAATAATCTCTTAACTATCCAGGAATGCAAAAAATAAACATTTGTCTTAAGACCACTCAACATTTGTCGAAATAAATAAATTGAATAGAACTGAAAAAACTTTTTAGTCAGGGTATAACAAAAATAGATAGAAATGGAGCCTCCCTCTTAGGTATAACACTACTGCTTTTGTCTACAAGCACAGCCAAATTCGACAAAAAATGAAAACTTTTTACCTCGATTATGATGAATGTATGATTATCTGAAAAATGTCTGTATAGGCTTCAAATAAAAGTATTTTTAAATAAAATGATATAGAAAATAAATACATTTTAAATAAATGCAAGTCATCAGCCAATCACATGTGTTTGAGGGGAAAAAAATAGACGGGCAAATTCAGCAAGTGAGAAGAGGTAGAGCTAAGTCTGAACATCTTGAAAATAATTCACTTCATAATGGTAGGGTCAATTCTATCCCTACAACATACTGTATGGGAAGACAAACTGAATGAGCTATATATACAATGCAAATAAGGTTGCTTAAAAGTTGGGGGGACAATTTGAGCATCCTGAAAAGTTGCTAGTGTTATGTCCCTACCGTCCCTATGCAAAGCTACGCCCTTGCCCAAGAGGCTCCATCTGTCTCGGCCTGTCACTCTCACACGGTCAGTTCAGAAACAGCATGCAAAACACAACAGCCACATTAGAACCCGATTCTGTGAATCAAATGCAACTGCTTAGCGCCGCACAACAACATTTGGCCATGGTTAAACGTCTGTCATCTTGCCATTGTTGATTTTGAATAGCGTGCGCGCTGTACTTCCGCTTCCAATGATTCCCTGCGTGTAGCGTCACAGACGCTGCACATAAACTAGCAAAGCGCACCCTGCTCACAGGCAAAGCAGGATGCGCTCAAAGCGACTCGAGACCCACGAGTTCATTTGTTTGGTCCTAACTAGAGTTCAGATGTGCGATCACATTTACAAAACAAAGCGGACTACCTGAGAAAAAGGACTCTGATTTTAAACGGACCAAACAGTGCGAGTGAAAGCGGCCTTAACTCATTCACTCCAAGCCATTTTCACCGGTGCAACCCCCTTCGCTCCCAGCTGTTTTTCCGGATTTTGACTGATTTTGCAAGGCCCACAGAAAATTCTGTTCTATTGCTATATAAACATGGAACCCACCAAAAGAAAAATAAGACTCTCCTCTTTCAGCAGAATAAAAAGTAAGTTCATATCTTCTTCCATTCTTTAGAAATCAGCATTTGAAAATAGCTTACTTTGATTAATTTTCCAATTTCTGATGAAAACACAGAGAAATTAAGCTTTTTGTGAAAGCATACATACCAAACAACAATAAACAACATAAACAACAAGACAAATAGAGCTTTTGATAGCAAAGTAACAATTTATTTACACATAACTAACTGAGACATGACGCTGTTGTGGCCGCGACATCCGGGTAAACTTTTCCCTCATCGCCGCCTGTCTCTTAAAGATGGATTTTTTTTTTTGTCTCTGCGGGGTCTGCTCGGTGAGCAGCACAGACTCAATGGCATTGTCCGCTGCACTGGTGGTCCCAGTCGTTCTGCTCAGTCGTCCAGCGCCTGGCATCCCGGGCGTCCTCTAGGTTGTTCTCCATTCGGTCGTCTTCCGCCGGCGCCCCGGCCGTGCGGCCCAGCTATTCGTTGCCGTTGAATCGGGTTGCGGGTCTTACCAAATGCGCTACTGCCCTCCAGCGGCCAGTTTTATTGCTTGAAAATGGATTTTCAGCTTTGTGCTTTGGAGCTAAATTGAATCAGAACCCAGAAATGTCTCTTGTAAAAAAAAAAATTAAAAAACGTAAAAGACGTATAAATTCGTCTTTCGGACACTGAAACAATTAAAAATATAATGTATTTATACGTTTTTGGGAGCAAATGAGTTAATGTGAACGCGTCTTGTGAGTCTCGCTCTCCTGGAAGTGAGGACAAATTGACAGTCCAAAAAGTCATGAAAGTGAGAGTGAAAGCGCGCATGTGAAACTTGAGGTACCACGAGGTTCTTTTTCACGGCTTAATTTTCCCCTATGCATTTTTTATATACTCCGGTTCGCTCGGCATAGAGTCGGGAGGAAGCGGCCATGCCGTTGGCCGAGCAGCAGCTTAATTTATACTACATTATCATGCAGCATCACAGCGCAGTGCTGTGACAGTGCACGCTCCCTCCCATGAGGGATGTATTTCCTCTTCTATTTGTCCAATCAATGAATGCGCCTTTCGTCTGCGTGATGCTACTCGGAAAGTTTGGGTGGAGCAGTGTGAATGCTGAACCTTTTCAACAAGTTATTTTCAAGTGTTGTTGCGAGGTAGTTCTTCAACCGGACCCTGGTCCTCTTGGTCTAATGTGAAGCACCCCTTAAAATGATAGGGTTTTCTAGTAGTTCCATGCATAGGAATAAGAATATAGTTCATGCCTTTAAATATCATTATTTTTAATCTGTTGAAATGTGTTTCTTCATTTCCACTCAGATATCCATTGCTTGATAGTCGATAGTTTCCCACAGTATACTTACTTTAAAGTTTTAAACGCACCAATACTAGGGCTGAATACACTATTAAATGTAGACTATTTAAGTTTCTCATGTGCCGTATATATTTTTGTTAATATGTTGAAATACAGAAATCAGCTATACCATCAAAGAGAATATTTTCAGCAACTGTTAAAAGTACAAAAACATCCTTCCACTGACAGACACAATGAAGAAGAGGTAAAGCTCTTCAGCTGAGATTTACTGTTCCACTTTATGAGCACTGAAGCTTCAGCTCGATAAATCCTTCATCATTGTGCTTTTATTTGGGGATTTGATCTCTGCGGGCAGATAGCGGCTGCCATAGATTTCTGTTTGACATCTGCGGGTTGCTTTGTGTTGTTTGGCCACACAGATATCTCATTGACTTCATTAAATGTTTCCGACACTCATGCAACATGTACGAAAATTCTACATGCTCTATGATTAGAAGCGATGTGAGTAAAGAGCGCAAAGCCGCCGCTTCCAAAATCGGAGCTCCAATCACATGCTAATGACACACAGCAGGAGGCCCCCCTTTTTAATATTCTGCACACTCGCGTTGGAGATGGTGAATAACAGTTTCCTCACTTCTTTAACTGTTGTAATTATATGCATGAATTGATGGTGGGTGGAGCGCTACAATTATGTGTGACTTTCCATCCTGAATTAATGTGCTCAATATTTCTCAGTCATTGCTTTAAGTGATTAAAATTTGACAAGGTAAAATTTACTGCGGAGTAAGTAATAACAGTTTAGGTTCAGGTGCAAACATGTTGTTACTGAAGTATTTTTCTCATGTATCAAGTCAAGTATTTTGACTTTTCCAGTCTTTTTTCAACAAGTATCAGAACTTCTAACTATATGTAAGCTCATACTGTGATTACCTTATTCACCATTCGTTACTGCGCTTATTCCGGTTTACGGTTGTAGGGAGCTCCGACCTAATCCAAGCGGCTTCATCGTCTTTGTCATTGAATCAAAGGTCACATACTGTATAATGACAGACAACCATTGACCAACTGCTGGGTTGGAACTGACACAATCATACTATTAATGAAGTGTGCCCACCCGAGGAAACGGTAGATCGGGGGGAAAAAAAAAATCAAACCAACACTAATTTCTCCACTTTTTGTGGTATAGTATATACTAGTCCTTCTCAAAAAAGTAGCATATTGTGATAAAGATAAACATTACTTCCATATATTTTAGATTCATTACACACAACTGAAGTAGTTCAAGCCTTTTATTGTTTTAATATTGATGATTTTGGCAAAAAAGTCAAGAAAAACAAAAAATCTGTATCCCAAAAAATATAGCATATCATGAAAAGGTACTCTAAAGAAGCTACTAACCTAATCATTTGAATCAACGAATTAACTCAAAACACCTGCGAAAGATTCCTGAGGCTTTTAAAAATTCCCAGCCTGGTTAATTACTCAAAACCGCACTCATGGGCAAGACTGCTGATCTGACTGCTTTCCGGAAGGCCATCATTGACACCCTCAAGCAAGAGGCTGAGACACAGAAAGAAATTTCTGAGCGAATAGGCTGTTCCCAGAGTGCTGTATCAAGGCACTTCAGTGGGAAGGAAAAAGTGTGGCAGGAAACTCTGCACAACCAGAAGAGGTGACCGCACCCTGAGAAAGATTGTGGAGAATGGCCGATTCCAGAACTTGGGGGACCTGCAGAAACAGTGGACTGAGTCTGGAGTAGAAACATCCAGGGCCACCGTGGACAGGCGTGTGCTGGAAATGGGCTACAGGTGCCGCATTCCCCAGGTTAAGCCACTTTTCAACCTGAAACAGCGGCAGAAGCGCCTGACCTGGGCTACAGAGAAGCAGCACTGCACTGTTGCTCAGTGGTCCAAAGTACTTTTTTCTGATTAAAGCAAATTTTGCATGTCATTCGGAAATCAATGTGCCAGAGTTTGGAGCAAGACTGGGGAGAAGGAAATGCCAAAATGCTTGAAGTCCAGTGTCAAGTGCCCACAGTCAGTGATGGTCTGGGGCAGGGGTCGCGTTAACCGAATATTTTCCGTCGTTGACCGGTTTTTTAAAACGGTGACGGAAAAAACTGAAGTCCGTCCGTCATTTTGACAGGTTGCAATTCACACCCCAGACCACAGGGTGGCGAGTGAGCATATTAATTAGTTATTGTCTCTCTTAATGCATGACATCGTTGGCTATTCTGTCAGAATATTGTAGCGTCACCGGGGTCTGGCGGCGGCACCGTGATTTACACATCAACGCAAGGTTCTTATTGGTGCACGCGGTGTGCCAGTGCATCATCCAATCGGTGGACTAGATTGCCGCCTGTGTATCGACCCCAATCACATGACGTCACAACTCCGCCCCCCTGACTGGAGCCGCCATATTGTGTGTCGGCTGTGTTTACACATTACCGCTACGTACATGCCTCCTATTACGGCGTGTTTTTCTGCTCGTTAACATTAATAATCAAAATGGTGAAGGCGTGTGTGGCGGTTGGTTGCAGTAACAGAGAAGATAGACGGAGAGACTTGAAGTTCTACCGTATTCTGAGAGACGCGAAGAGGAGAGCGAGATGGACTGCTGTAATTCAACAAGAAATCTGGGCACCAAACGATCACCACAGACTATGTAGTAGTCATTTTATATCTGGTAAGATGCATTTAATATATATTTAGAAGATTTTGAGCTGACAACCACAATTAAGATCATTGTGTGACGTTGGTGATTGGGGTCTATATAGTTGCCTCTTTTTCTTTGGGGGCGGAGTTGTTGTTTTGTTGGTGTTGGTGGTAAGCAGAGTAAAAAGAGGGAGAAAAATACCACGACTTCCGTGTCTAATTTTCGCCGCCAAGCAAGCGTTACAATATTAATTAAAAATGAATGAAAAGTAAAAACTATTGAATATGTCATCATTATCATTTTAAAAATTTAAGTGACGGGTAAAAATAGATTATGACCGGATTTTTATGACCCTGTCAGTCAAAATGACAGACAACGAAAAAGTCTAGCGCAACCTCTGGTCTGGGGTGCCATGTCAGCTGCTGGTGTTGGTCTACTGTGTTTTATCAAGGGTAGGGTCAATGCAGCTAGCTATCACGAGACTTTCGAGCACTTCCTGCTTCCATCTGCTGAAAAGCTTTATGGAAATAAAGATTTCATTTTTCAGCACGACCTGGCACCTGCTCACAGTGCCAAAACCACTGGTAAATGGTTTACTGACCATGACATTACTTTGCTCAATTGGCCTGCCAACTCTCCTGACCTGAACCCCATAGAGAATATGTGGGATATTATGAAGAGGAATTTTAGGGACACCAGACCCAACACTGTGGATGAGCTTAAGGCCGCTATCGAAGCATCCTGGGCCTCCATAACACCTCAACAGTGCCACAGGCTGATTGCCTCCATGCCACACCGCATTGAAGCAGTTATTTCTGCAAAAGGATTCCCGACCAAGTATTGAGTGCATAACTGATATCATTAATTGAAGGTGGACTATTTTTGTATTAAAAAACACTTTTTGTATTGGTCGGATGAAGTATGCTAATTTTTTGAGATAGGGATTTTTGTTTTTCTTGACTTTTTTGCCAAAATCATCAATATTAAAACAATGACAGGCTTGAACTACTTCAGTTGTGTGTACTGAATCTAAAATATATGAAAGTCTAATGTTTATCAGTACATTACAGAAAATAATGAACTTTATCACAATACGCTAATTTTTTAGAAGGACTAGTGCATCACTGAAAAGAGTGTTTGTATCTTCTGAAATAAGTTACTTTTAACATGCTTTCCATCAAATGGTAGCAATAGGATTTTGCTTTCACTTTGGCAGTCCAAATGGTTGCTGATTTATTTTCTCGGTCATTAACAAATGCATTAAGTCTCCATTTTACAAGATTCCTGACAGCACTTCAGCTTTAACACGTGTCAGATCAGTGCCAGGAGGCCAATAAAGATAATAACCAAAAGTCTTGTCATGTCTAGACTGTGAGTGAATTGTCTATTATTTGATTAAACACCTGTTTTAAGGTGTGTTAAATATATCAGTGAAAGATTTGAAATGATTGTAAACTGTGTATGGTTAAGCCTTATTCATTAAGGGGGATATTTTTGCAGACCCACTTGCTAGCGCAGCTATCAGTGTGTGAGTAGAGCATTTTCCCTGCTCTTGCCGTGGTGTTTCAACAGACTATGTGAATTTATATTGCACAATAAGGTGGTCTTGACCAAAATGGTATGTCACTAACAGTGTTGTTAATCTTGTAAATTAGTTTCAGTTCCAAATTACTTTTCCCAAAAGTAATTGAGTTAGTAACTAATTTACTCATTGTTAGAGTAATGAATTACTCAGCAAAGTAATTGACGTTACTTTTCATGTTCTACACATTATTACATTATACATTCTATAACATCTTTCACATCAAATAATTTTTTACTGACTGACTGAATTGAAGTGATTTTTTTCATTCATTCAAAAACAAAAACAAAAATAACTTTTAAATGCTGTGGGGAAAAAAATCCTTTTTGCTTTTCCTGTCGTGCTGAACCCGTACCGAACCGTGACCACTGTATTGAACTGTGACTTGTGTGTATTGTCACACCCCTAATATATATATATATATATTAGGGCTGTCAAACGATTAAAATTTTTAATCGAGTTAATTACAGCTTAAAAATTAATTAATCGTAATTAATCCCAATTAATCGCAATTCAAACCATCTATAAAATATGCCATATTTTTCTGTAAATTATTGTTGGAATGGAAAGATAAGACAAGATGGATATATACATTCAACCTACGGTACATAAGGACTGTATTTGTTTATTATAACAATAAATCAACAAGATGGCATTAACATTACTAACGTTGTTAAAGTGATCCATGGATAGAAAGACTTGTAGTTCTTAAAAGATGAATATTAGTACAAGTTATAGAAATGTTATATTAAAACGCCTCTTAATGTTTTCGTTTTAATAAAATTTGTAAAATTTTCAATCAAAAAATAAACTAGTAGCCCTATTCTGTCCTCAATGTGTGTGAGTACACAAATTGACAGATAGCGAACATAAGTTCCACAAAGAAATCAGACGGTGTGGCAAAGTTGCATGGGCTTTACTGAAGTCATCTCTTTTTGACAGGAGCACGTTTCTTGTATTTTTGTAAAACTGAAAATAACAAGGCAATGTGTCAATAACTTGCATAAATCACAAAATAACATAAAATGTACACACACGTGTCCATTTGAACAGTAGCACTAGCCAATTAGCTCACAAGCATCTAACAATGTAACTGCATTTCACCATATATGTGAACAAATTCAAATACACATCATCAATAACTATCTAATGCTCATGAAAATAAACAAAGGAGGAATATAACTCACAAGCAATGCATGTATTAGACACAAACAGTGTGATGGGGCTATGAGAACTGCCACTGAATACTGGATGCGGACGTTAGCTGGTCTGAATAGCACTGTCTATTAGTGTGAGTTCGCATCGACATATCATCACGTCAGAAAAGCGCGCCGAAACCCAAATAATCAGCTGCACTGAATCGCCAGCAGAGGGCGACATTACGCCACATAACATATGCAAGTCACACCCAAGCGCCAGCAGAGGGCGGAAAAACTCCATAAAACACAATTAACAAGTTGGCCTTTCACTGTACTGACATTTAAATCTATCTGTCTGAGCGGGCCTAGTGCGTTAATTGCGTCAAATATTTTAACGTGATTAATTTAAAAAATTAATTAACGCCCGTTAACGCGATAATTTTGACAGCCCTAATATATATATACATATATATATATATATTTTTTTTTTCAATACGCAGGTGAGGCTCTGAATCTCCTGCCTCTCCTGTAATTTGTCCGTTTTACCCTGGAAACCCCCGTTTACAGACGTTGCGCAACCGCTTTTGTTTCAACCTAGCCATAAAAAGAAGGTAAGTAATCGAATTTATTATTCTAAATGTCTGTCATTTTTAGCTTAGAATCATTAATTGATGTCTAATATTTAGTTTAAAAACAAAAACAAAAAAAAAAAGACTTTAAAAATGTATTCACTCGCATATTTTAAACTTTTGAACAAATTATGTCACAATGAAAAAAATGGCGTCTTTAAAAAAAGTCACGGATATCTCCCTCATAACTGCCGCTTGATTGTATTTTTTTGTGTTACTGTCGCATTTTTCTCCAATATGTTAGATGATAAATAATCGATCCAAACAAAAAAAAAATTGAAAATAGTTTATAAGGGTAAGTACTGTATATGAAAATGAAAATCTCGACCACTCCTTGATGTCTGCGATTTCTGCATTGCGACCCTTGTTATATTACCATGTTTCACCCAGAAACCCCCCCAAAAAATCCTGCTGTGGCCAATTACAGTGGTGTCTTGACTAGAGCTGGGAATCTCTGGGCACCTAACGATTCGATTACGATTACGATTCAGAGGCTCCGATTCGATTATAAAACGATTATTGATGCACCCCCCTCCTTTTTTTTTTTTTTTTTTTTTTTTTTTAATGTTTTGTACATTAGTTCCAAAATTGTTCAAAAATACTCTCAGGCTAAACCACACTTCTATTTCAGTATCAAGTTAACATATAGCAGTAAACAAATATACAAAAATAACATTAAATAAAAAACTCCAGTCCCCATTCTGTATCAGCAGCTTTAAACTACATTCAATTAATTTAATGTTGTGAATCAACCGTTAAATTTGTTAAAATTGCTCCCGTTATTCCATAATTTCCCTTTTGTCTACTTTCGACATGTGAAAGTTTTAAAACTATTTTAAAGATAGATTCAAGTCAATATTTTACCGATTTAGGAGTATTTTAGATAAAAAGTTAATTAGGTTTGCTTGGAAGGTTCGCTACAACAGCCTTGCAGGGAAGTGTACTGCTTTAAGATGGCGGCCGTTTATAACGCCCGCATCTAGCTTTTTGTAGATGTGCTGCTAACACTACCAAATCTATATTGCATCTAGTCCTATATAAATGATATCCACCGTAACACTATATGGATGTACTTGTAGCAGCTTTTCGGCAGCAGTCAGGTATGTTGTTGTGTTTTTTTATCTTGTTGCATGAGTTGAGCTAGAGCCGTGAGTTGAGCATTGGCATTACCCGAGGGGCCGGGTAATGGGAAGCATGATGTTTAGCTACTCTCGCTCCGTTCCGTTCCGAAGACCGCGCGGCGCGTTGAGTGTTGTGTACTTCCGCTTTACTTCGCATATTTCAATAATCGGAATTTGGATGTTTGTGAATCGTTCTCGAATCTTCCACGGCCGAATCGCGAATAATCTAAGAATCGGAAATTTTGCACACCTCTAGTCTTGACACACAGTATCAATATCCATATGCTACATGGAATTTTTAGATCAAAACCAGGTAAGTATGCGATAATATCTCAATAAAGTCATGGCGTCTTTAATTCGCGTGCTCTCACCTCCAGATAGGTTTTCGCTGTTTAAAAATTGTTTTGTTTTGGTTTTTTTTTTTAATGCCCTCCTGTTCAACATATTTCTTCCCCCAGAAAATTGAGATTTTAAGCTTTCCAATGATGTATCACACATGCATATCGGACAATTTTGAAAGTTGGCCAAATTGGGGGTCTCAGAGCGGAACTTCAAGTCACCTGAGTGTTTTCTGCCACATATATTATTATATCGTAGCATCTACAATGACAACACCAACTTGTTGATGATAATGCGCACTCAGCAGGAAAACAGCACATTATTTTCAATTATTGTACCCAGCTACGCCGTTATTAACAACATTGGTCACTAATGTGAGACCGGGTAAATGTGGCTAGGCCTCACATATGCCATTTGTGGTAACAAGCTAAGTTAAAAAAAAAAAAAAAAAAAAAACATTGTTTTAACCGAAGTTAGCTTTAATTCATCTTAAAAGATAAACGTTATGAGTTAAGGTAACTTGAAAATGAAAACTCTCTTGATGTTTTCGTTTTTATAATTGGAAAATTCAGTTTAACTAGGAGCTCGCCATTGTTGTTGACGTCACATGGTTGCGTTGCCAGGCTTCCAGAGTATGACTCTAGCGACATAAACATGTCATCTGTTCAACTCTTTTAATTTGAACACGAGAGGAATATTATCGAGCATGACAGCACAGTCGATATTTCACAAAACGAGCAGCAAAGGCAAAATGAACAGGAAAGACGGGATGATGAGACGAGAGTAGGAAAAAAAAAAAACAGTGTTCTGCCAAAATGTCCTATACTGCTAAACGTCCTCCATTGCAGGTATAAAAACATGGCACCCTCCGTAGGTCAAAACGTCCTAAATATTATAGATTTTTAAATCAAAGGCAATATTTTTTTTATGTTTTTAATAACATATTTTAGTAAAAGAGAACAATTGAGGCTTATTAGAGCCTACAAGTCCGAGGTTCCCTTTAATAGACGGAAAACCCGTCTCAAGGCTGTGCCTCACAAAAGCATACAATTTTGGTTAGCGGGATAACTAGAGCATGTTATTTTACACATGAAAAAAAATAAATGGTTATCTTCAAGCAGACTGTTGTGTCTTAAATAAATTTACTTTTTCTTTCCCTGTTTATCATGTAAATCTTCGCGTCGGACTTCTGTTCTGTGTTGTATTGGCCATTCGGGAGGGGCTTGAGTTGTTAGTTCAGGAAATTTCATTTAGGGTCTTGCTTTTTGACCAAGTCACATCCAAATGAACTTGTATTGAACATCCAACTGCTTGGGTTGTGACCTGAAAGCAATGTTCTTTTTTATGATATGCTCAATACATTCCTCAAGGGAGAGATTCAGCACTTCCTCATCGGCTTGGCGGAAAGAGCCATAAGTCAAAGAGTAGGAGGAAGGATCCAGTCATGGAGCGACACCTTAGGCTACTCATGTTACAGTCAAGTGGGTTTCCAGCTTGGACAACAACTATCGACTCCACTAAGAACCCCTAAAATGTTGCCTCACAAGAGGCAATTGTGTCTAAACTGCTGCTATTATCCACATCATACAGACAGTAGTAAACATCTGTGACTTCCTCTTGCTGTTATTGGCTGGTAAAGTCGAGGTTGTACCCAGGCTGCTCGCTTAGATCCACTCCAGCTCACAAGTGACCAGTGTTGTCACTAAGTAACGCGTTACTGTAATCTGATTACTTCCTTTCAATAAGGAGTAATCTGACGCGTTCATTTTTCCAAACCAGTAATCTGGTTAAAGTTAGTTTCCTTAGTGTTTGTGCGTTACTATTTTTTTATTGCCTCATAATGTATGTAGAATGAAGAACATTGTAATCATGTACGAAGAGTATTTTAAAGAGAAAATGTTAGAAACGTTCCCATCACGTGTTCGTTTCCATGGCAACCTCTCAGAGTTACTTCCTATTTTGGTCTCGAGTCAAACGCGCCAAGTGTTTTGGGACTGAGAAATGCTTGTGCCAGTGTGGGTGCACATTCGAGCCGAGTGCAGCCACCTGTTGAGATGCGCGAGGGAATGTTGATCTGTGTGCGTCGATGAATGAACGTATTTTTCCTTCATTCTGGAGGGTTCCAGTGATAGGTTGGAGCCACTACTTGCGCGGCAGTTTCGTAGCTTTGCCGTTGCAACGGTGGTTAGTCATCGCTCCTGCGAAGTCGGTGAACATTGTTCACATTATATTCGTGTTGGACATTTATGGCGTGAAGTGTTCGTTTAGCATCTTTGGGATGTGTCGTAAGTCCGATTGAGTGTAAAGTGCTTAGTTGCCGCTATGTTTTGAGGCCAAATTGACCGCATGTGTGTACGGCGTACTTTCAGGTTGTGTGTGAATCCGCGCCCACACCTATCTTGTGTTTATTGCATTCAGGGATGCATCTGGGAAATTTAAAAAAAGGGGCCAGTTGGCCCCCTTGTGTCTGAAAAGGGGGCCAAATTCTAAAATTAATGGGGCCCGATTTAACTAGATTGCCGAAGTCTACAAAACTGATTGAAAATAAACCAAAATACATTCATTCGAGTGGTGTTCTGTTATTAGACTTCTGTGCTCGTCACGGTTTGTCCATAACGAACACCATGTTCAAACATAGGGATGTCCATATGTGCACTTGGCACCAGGACACCCTAGGCCGCAGTTCAATGATTGACTTTGTAATCGTGTCATCGGACTTGCGGCCACATGTTTTGGACACTCGGGTGAAGAGAGGGGCGGAGCTGTCAACTGATCACCACCTGGTGGTGTGTTGGCTCCGATGGCGGGGGAAGTTGCTGGCCAGACCTGGCAGGCCCAAACGTATTGTGAGGGTCTGCTGGGAACGTCTGGCAGAATCCCCTGTCAGAAAGAGTTTCAACACCCACCTCCGGCAGAACTTCTCCCTTGTCCCGGGGGAGGTGGGGGACATTGAGTCCGAGTAGGCCATGTTCCGCACCTCCATTGTTGAGGCGGCCGATCGGAGCTGTGGCCGTAAGGTGGTTGGTGCCTGCCGTGGCGGCAATCCCCGAACCCGCTGGTGGACACCAGCGGTAAGGGATGCCGTCAAGCTGAAGAAGGAGGCCTATCGGGCCTTTTTGGCCTGTGGGACTCCGGAGGCAGCTGACAGGTACCGGCTGGCCAAGCAGACTGCGGCTTCGGCGGTCGCCGAGGCAAAAACTCGGACATGGGAGGAGTTCGGTGAGGCCATGGAAAACAACTTCCGGACGGCTTCGAGGAAATTCTGGTCCACCATCCGGCGTCTGAGGAGAGGAAAGCAGTGCACTATTAACACTGTGTATAGTGAAGATGGTGTACTGCTGACCTCGACTCGGGACGTCGTGAGTCGGTAGAGAGAATACTTCGAAGCCCTCCTCAATTCCACCAACACGCCTTCCTTTGAGGAAGCAGAATCTGGGGACTCTGAGGTGGGCTCTTCGATCTCTGGGGTTGAAGTCACTGAGGCGGTTGGTAAGCTCCTCGGTGGCAAGGCCCTGGGGGTGGATGAGATCCGCCCGGAGTTCCTAAAGGCTCTGGATGTTGTAGGGCTGTCATGGCTGACACGCCTCTACAACATCGCGTGGACATCGGGGACAGTGCCTCTTGATTGGCAGACCGGTGTGGTGGTCCCCCTTTTTAAAAAGGGGGACCGGAGGGTGTGTTCCAATTATAGAGGAATCACACTCCTCAGCCTCCCCGGTAAAGTCTATTCAGGGGTGCTGGAGAGGAGGGTCCGTCGGGAAGTCGAATCTCGGATTCAGGAGGAGCAGTGTGGTTTTCGTCCCGGCCGTGGAACAGTGGACCAGCTCTACACCCTCGGCAGGGTCCTCGAGGGTGCATGGGAGTTCGCCAACCAGTCTGCATGTGTTTTGTGGATTTGGAGAAGGCGTTCGACCGTGTGCCTAGGGGAATCCTGTGGAGGGTGCTCCGGGAGTACGGGGTACCGAGCCCCTTGGTAAGGGCTGTTCGGTCCCTGTACGACCGGTGTCAGAGTCTGGTCCGCATTGCTGGCAGTAAGTCGAATTCGTTCCCAGTGAGGATTGGACTCCGCCAAGGCTGCCCTTTGTCACCGATTCTGTTCATAATTTTTATGGACAGAATTTCTAGGCGCAGCCGAAGCGTTGAGGGTTTCCGGTTTGGTGACCTCAGCATTGCATCTCTGCTTTTTGCAGATGATGTGGTGCTGTTGGCTTCATCAAGCCATGACCTCCAACTCTCACTGGGAAGCTTCGCAGCCGAGTGTGAAGCGGTTGGGATGAAGATCAGCACCTCCAAATCCGAGACCATGGTCCTCAGCCGGAAAAGGGTGGCATGCCCTCTCCGGGTTGGGGATGAGATCCTGCCCCAAGTGGAGGAGTTCAAGTATCTTGGGGTCTTGTTCACGAGTGTAATGGCTATCAATCAAAACAAATTAACCATCAGCCCAGCAAGTGTGTAGAAAGAGTTGGTTCCAACGCACCTTACTTGACGTCTTGCTAGCGGTACACAGGTGCTCTCGTCTTTCGATGATGAGTGTAGTCCTTTGGCTCAGTCATGTTGTTATCAGTCAGTGTATGTATGTGTATATTCAAAAGAAAAACAAAGCGCGACGATATTTCCACTATACTAACTTATGTCGAGAGTCCCGTTGGCTTGTATATGTGCGCGTGTGCGCGTGTCCATTGTCGATTTGTTTGTCTTCGTGTGTGCGCGAGCGTGTGCGTGTGTGGTTGAAAATCCGTATCGTTTTCCTCTATCCTACCAACTCATTGGGCCCCGCTCTCCCGACAATCTCTTCCTGTTATCACTTTCGTACCGGAAGTGCGCCTCCGATTTCAAAATAAAAGTTTTCTTTCATAACTAACCAAAATTCAATCTGAAGTCTTATTCATTCATCATAATCATTTTATTGTACAACAACACTTATTTTGGCTCCAACATTCCAGCCCCTAATTGTTTACTGAACAATTACTTCTTCAAAATCATGGAGCCAAATTATCAAATAACCCAAAAACACAAAAAGGGGCTACATCTAAGAGTCCGTGGCCTCTATCAGCAAACACAATTTACTAATAGGTCTTTGAAGGACGTTTGTCTTTGTCCTGACAAGTACACTTCGTACGAAGCCTTTTTTATCCGGTAACGTCTTTACAATACGACCCATTAGCCATGAATTCCTGGGGGCCGTATCATCCACGATGACCACAAGGTCACCAGGTGAGAAGTTTCTTTTCTGTTTGTTCCATTTGTTCCTCTCCTGCATGAGTGGCAGGTATTCTCGGATCCACCTTTTCCAGAAGAGGTCTGCGATATATTGAGTTTGTTTCCATCTCCTCTTGCTATAGAGGTCCTCTTTTCTGAAAAGTCCAGGTGGCATCACAGGTTTCCCTTTAAGCTGTAGTAAATGATTCGGCGTGAGGGGCTCCAAGTCGTTAGGATCGTTGGAGACACTTGTGATAGGCCTGTCATTCATGATGAGTTCTACCTCACATAGTACTGTATGTAAACCTTCGTCATCCAACGTCTGTTCCTTGACCACAGAACTGAAGATTTTCTTTACCAGTCTGATGAGCCTTTCCCAGACGCCCCCATGATGGGCTCCTGAGGGAGGGTTAAATGTCCATCTAATTCCATCTGTCAAAAGAGCCTTTTGGATTTTCTCATGGTTCAGCTCTTTAAGTGCTTCTCCCAGCTCTTTTTGTGTTCCAATGAAGTTTGTACCTTGATCTGAACGAATACTTGTCACTGGACCTCTTCTACAAATGAACCTTCTGAGTGCATTGATGCACGAATTTGTGTCCAGATGACTCGCAACTTCAAGGTGCACTGCTCTGCTTACAAGGCAGGTAAAGATGACTCCCCATCTTTTGACATAAGCACGACCTCTTTTGACCTCTATAGGCCCAAAATAATCAATGCCCACATGAGTAAAAGGTGGCAGATCCGGTGAGATTCTATCCTGGGGTAGGTCAGCCATCTTTTGTTCACCTACTTTAGCATGTATTCTTCGGCAAATTATACAGTTCCTGATTATCTTTCTTGCAAGAGAATTAGCACGAGGCATCCAATAGCGTTCTCGTAGCCTTGACAACATGTAGTTGCGGCCAGAGTGGCCTACCTTCTCATGGATATGTTTAAGCAGGATATTGGAGATGTGGCAATCCTTAGGGATGATCATGGGGTGTTTCAGGTCCACCGGCATAGCAGATTTACTTAGCCGTCCACCAACTCTAAGGATCCCGTTTTCCATAATTGGGTCCATTTTCCTGATTGAACTTCCTCGCTTGTAGCTCTTGCCGTCATTCAAGAGGTCAATTTCTTCCTTGAAATGTTGCTCTTGTGTGTATCGGATGAGATCTCTCTCCGCTTCCTCCATATCAAGGACTGATAGACTTTGGGGACCAAGAGTCTTTTTGAATGTCATCATTTGTGTTTTTGAGTTGGTCTGCTCACAGTCTTTTATTTCATGTCTCTTCTTACCCAATAGTCTGAGTATTCCCCTCAGTTTCAGCATCCATGCAAGGGCTCTCTTGAGTCTTGACCAATCGGAAAAGTATTCAATAAATTTGGTCATAGGTGTCTTTTCTTCAATGCTGATACTGCTGACAATCAGCTCCTTTCTCACCTCTACATCTTCAGGTGATAAGGCGTTCTTGACTTCTTTTGGGACTTTTGGCCACTCTTTCTCTGGCTTGGACAAGTAGTCCGGTCCTTTAAGCCATCTTTTGTTCCTCAGGAACGCTTCAGCATTCGAATCTCTTGACGCATCATCTGCAGGGTTTTGAGCTGAGCTCACATATCTCCATTGCAATGGACTAGAGAGCTCACGTATTACTGATATCCGATTCGCGACAAATGTTTGGAATCTCTTCGTCTCATTGTTGATGTATTTTAGCACTGATTGACTGTCTGTCCAGTACACTGAGTCTTCCAACTTAAGCTGCAATTCGGTCATCAAAATTTTGTTTATGCGCACAGACAAAGTTGCTGCGGCTAATTCCAATCTAGGAATTGTGATTGATTTCAAAGGTGTAACTCTTGCTTTCGCCATGACGAGTGTGGTGTGAATTTCATTTCTTTCATTCATCATGCGGAGGTAACTAGCAGTGCCGTAGCCAAGCTCACTAGCGTCACTGAAATTATGTAACTGTGCTGTCTTGAGCTTGCCAAAGTTGTCAGGCTTTAAGCAGCGAGGGATCTGGAGAGAGGACAGCTGCCCTAATTCAGTTAGCCATTTCGTCCACGGTTTGGATAATTGCGTTGGAATAATTTCATCCCATCCACATTTCAGGCGACAAAGTTCTTGGAGTGTCAGTTTTGCTCTCAGCAAGAATGGCGAAAGAAAACCAAACGGATCATACACTGAACTGACCATGGAGAGAAGACCTCTTCTAGTGAGTGGCTGGGATTTCACATTGATCTGGAAATTGAAGACATCGTTCTCCGTATTCCACTGTATTCCCAGCGCTCTTTCAACTGGCAGTCTTTCACAATCTAGATCCAATTCCTTAATCTGTTTCCCTTGATCGTCTTTTGGGATCGAAGCAAGAACTCTACGGCTACTACTGATCCATTTTGTCAGCTTGAACCCTCCTTCAGCACAGGCGTTTTGAAGTTCTTTTACAAACTTTATAGCTTGCTCTTCTGTGGCTACTGACTTTAACAGGTCATCAACATAAAAATTATTTCTAATTGAAATCAAAATTTCTTCGTCATATCTGTCCTTATTATCATCCGCAGTCCTCTGAAGCGCAAAGTTGGCGCAGCTCGGGGATGATATGGCTCCAAACAAATGAACCGTCATTCTATATTCTTGCAATTCCACATCAGTGTTGCCGTCAGGCCACCATAGAAAACGTAGATAGTCAATGTGGTCAGGCCGTACCTTTACTTGGTGGAACATCCCTTCAATGTCCGCCATCAGAGCCACCTTCTCTTGACGAAATCGGAGCAGAACTCCTAGAAGTGTGTTTGCTAGATCGGGGCCCTGCAGGAGCTCGGTGTGAAAGACAACTCTGATCGTATGTTTCCGTTTATGGTAGACACCGTGGTGGGGTATGTACCATATCTTTCCTTCTTCTCTTAAAATTTGGTCTTCAGGGACCTTCTCTGCGTGACCTTTCTTGATCATATCGCTCATAAAATCGCTGTACTCGTTCATGAATTTCTTGTCTCTCTTTAACCTCTTCTGAAGATAAAGAGCCCGTTGTTCGGCCATGTGACGGTTGTTCGGCATGATTACTTCCTTTTTGCGGAACGGCAATGGCAAATAATAGTGTCCATCTTTATGGCTTACAGAATTTGACAAAATATCAATGAATTTGCGATCTTCCTCTGATAACTCACTTTTTCCTTCATATTGTTTTTCAGGGAAGTCATGGTTATATTGCTGAATGAGAACTTCTTCCAAACTGGCAACTGAGATCCGATTAGCAAACACTTCTTGATGACCCGCATCCCGAGCAGCGGTGTAACCATTGAGTGGCCCATTGACCACCCATCCCAAAAGAGTTCTAACCGCATACGGCCCATCATCCTGACTATTTATAACCTGCCAGGGTTCCATAGCCTTTGGAGCATTTACTCCTATCAAGAGCTCCACATCAGCATCAACATGTGTCAAATGAATTGGGTCCAAGTAGGTCCACTTCTTTATATCTTCAGACGTTACGATGTTGGTTTTAGCGACTGGTATCGTCTGGGTATACAATTTTGGTAGCGAGAGAAAGGTTCCTCCTTCAATGTGACCTACTTCAACTCCAGTGAGCTCATAGCTTTCAACTGTTTTTTCTTGGCCCATGGTTCTTAGAAGGATCTTTGTCTTCTTTCCTTTAGCTTCCAGCTGTTTCATAAGCTTCTCCGTACAAAACGTTGCAGAACTGCCTGGGTCCAGGAAAGCATATGTTATGATGGTCTTGTTGCCCTTCTCAAGTTTCACTTGTACCGGAACTATAGCGAGTTTACAATCTTTACCAGCCCCGGTATGTCTCCCGGTTTCCATGGAGACAAGCGCACTAACAGTTGTCTCTTCTGTCTTAGTTGTAATACTTTTAGTTTCTTTTGAGTCGCTCTTAGCACCCTCAGGTTTTTTGGTCTCAATGTGAAGAATTGTTGGGTGCTTCTTCTCACAGGTTTGACATGTCATACGCCGTTTACAGTCCTTACTGAGGTGTCCTTTAGTAAGACATCCAAAACAAAGGCCATTAGACTTAATAAATTCAACTCGAGAGTCATGTGATTTTCCTTTCAGCCGTGGACAGACATGCAATGAATGGAAGTCCTTACAAAATAAGCAGCCATGTGAAGAATCTTTCTCCGGCTTCTTTTCTTTCTCTTCAGCTGTGCTGTCACTCACAGTTGTCATAGTCGTTGCAAAGCTACTTCCTCGGCTTCTTGCCTTTTGTGGCTTTACATCTTTAAGTTTTGACATTCGTTTTTCAGACGAGTCTTTCATGTCCTTGATATTCCCATACAATGGATCCAACATGATATTGGCTTGTTTCTCCAGAAAATTGACAAGGTCTTCAAATTTAGCACGGCGTTGTCTGTTCTCCATTATGTCAAATGCCACAGACCTCCACCTCTCCCTACTTTTGTACGGCAGCTTTGAGATGATCAATCTGAGGTTTGCGGGGCTATCAAGTTCCTCTAAATATTGCAAGTCCTGTGAAGCATTGTTGCATCCTCTCAGATACAGTGCATAGGCCTGGAGTGCTTTTCCATCTTCTGCATTTATGCTTGGCCAGTTCAAAGCCTTTTCCATGTAAGCGCTGGTTATCTTGATCTCATTTCCGAAGTTACTTTCCAGCAGCCTTCTGGCTTCAACATAACCTCGGTCGGGCGGCATATGCATGCAACTACGAACCAGGTCTCTTGATTGACCAGTGGTATATTGTTCTAGGAAATACAGTCTGTCTTTACTACTTGTCTTGTCTTCGATTCCATGTTCGAAAGAACGAATGAAAGTTCGGAAATTCATTGGATCACCATCAAAAGCAATAATTTCCCGTACAGGCAATAAAGCGAGTTTCTGTTGGGTCAACAATATATTAGCTATGTCAGCGTTGCTATTGTTTGCACTGGACATGCTATTCTGACTAATAGGATTGCTGGCTTGAATTATAGTTGGCCTCTGTCTAGCAGTTCTATTGTGTGATGAGGGCAACACAGCAGGGTTTGGATTTAGTGGGGTTTCGTGACGTTGTGGTTGCATGACCATTCTTTGGAGTGGTGTTTTGGGCACAGTGATTAGATCCCTAAATTCATCTTGTGATTGATCAACATTTCCATCCAATGAGGCGCTTTGTGTACCATGACTAATTACATCATCGGCATCATTACTACTCGCCAAAGAAACTGTTTCAAGCTGGTTTATAGCTTTTAATTTGGCAGAGGAGGCTGCAATACTAGTCTTCAATTGAAGCCTTTCTTTCTTTGTTTTTAGTTGCAATTCTTCCATATCCAGGGCATGCTGCTCTTCTAAGCTAGCTTCTTTTGCTAGGAGCTCTGCCCGCTCTAGCTCAGCTTTGACGCGTTCAAGTTTGAGTGAGGCTCTAGATGATCTTGATGATCTACTAGATCTAGTACTAGTGCTACCACTACTACTACTTCCTTTACTTTTCATTTTAATTGCAGCAGCACAATCCCCGAGTGCAAAAGTTGATTGCTGCTTTTCAGCATCAGGGTTAGCAGCATTCTTCCATGTTGCAACTTCCACAGCAAATGAGTCAAAAGGGTACATCCTTTCTTGGAACCAGCTAGTGTCCGCTGGTTGTTCATCGTCTGACAATTTACTATTCACAATATCATGTAACTGCTGGAAATCGTATATGGCAACCTCAAATCCAGCATAACGATCATTGACGTCTTCAACATCACCGTCCTCAATCAGCAGTGGTCTAATTTCATTCATCAACCTTGTGCATCTGGCCAGTTTAGCTCTGCGAGATCCAATTAATTTGGACAAATCATCTTGTGCTACTTCCTGTTCAATTTTGTCTGCTTCACGCAAGGCATCTGCCATTTTGCAGTTTTTAAAACAGTCAAATTTCCAATATCAAACAATGTGCCTTTTCAATTAACCAATTTAGCACAGCACAACATAACCAGTCAAAATATGATGTGCCTTCAATTACTTATTATTTCCCAACATGGCAACAAGCACAATCCATCAAACCCAAATAAACCATTCATTTGGTGCATTAGCGCAGCAGAGCAACGGGCGCGATCTACGTGCACAATTGAAGATTCAACAAGGTATTTCCAAAAATTGATTGGCGTACAGCGCGACAACCATCCAACATTCAAAATTTAAATTCCTCCGTTAAAGCCTTTGATTCAACAAAGTGCGCACCGCAGTTCAACATGCACAATCCGACCATCCACAAATTAGACCTGCCGTAACTCAATCAACATTTAAGTCCCAATGGCTGGTGCAGCCATCAAATAATTTGAATGAAATAATCGGGCCCCGAAGGATTTACTGACACGCGAGTCCAAACTTATCCTTCCAAATGAACCTCGATTCAAATCCGTTTCAATCAAACAACAACGTGGGACTTTAAAAGCGTTCAAAAAGTTTGTTTCGGCCAGTCCAATTAACTTTTTTACTGCGGTTCCCAAGCGAGGGATTTTCAACTTGATGTAATGGCTATCAATCAAAACAAATTAACCATCAGCCCAGCAAGTGTGTAGAAAGAGTTGGTTCCAACGCACCTTACTTGACGTCTTGCTAGCGGTACACAGGTGCTCTCGTCTTTCGATGATGAGTGTAGTCCTTTGGCTCAGTCATGTTGTTATCAGTCAGTGTATGTATGTGTATATTCAAAAGAAAAACAAAGCGCGACGATATTTCCACTATACTAACTTATGTCGAGAGTCCCGTTGGCTTGTATATGTGCGCGTGTGCGCGTGTCCATTGTCGATTTGTTTGTCTTCGTGTGTGCGCGAGCGTGTGCGTGTGTGGTTGAAAATCCGTATCGTTTTCCTCTATCCTACCAACTCATTGGGCCCCGCTCTCCCGACAATCTCTTCCTGTTATCACTTTCGTACCGGAAGTGCGCCTCCGATTTCAAAATAAAAGTTTTCTTTCATAACTAACCAAAATTCAATCTGAAGTCTTATTCATTCATCATAATCATTTTATTGTACAACAACACTTATTTTGGCTCCAACAACGAGTGAGGGTGGGAGGGAGCGGGAGATTGACAGGTGCAGCGTCTGCAGTGATGCGGACTCTGCACCGGTCCGTTGTGGTGAAGAAGGAGCTGAGCCAAAAGGCGAAGCTCTCGATTTACCAGTCGATCTACGTTCCTACCCTCACCTATGGTCACGAGCTGTGGGTCGTGACCGAAAGAACAAGATCCCGGATACAAGCGGCCGAAATGAGTTTCCTCCGCAGGGTGTCCGGGCTCTCCCTTAGAGATAGAGTGAGAAGCTCGGTCATCCTGGAGGGGCTTGGTGTTGAGCCGCGACTCCTCCGCGTTGAGAGGAGCCAGTTGAGGTGGCTCGGGCATCTGGTTCGGATGCCTCCTGGACGCCTCCCTGGAGAGGTGTTCCGGGCATGTCCCACCGGCAGGAGGCCCCGGGGTCGACCCAGGACACGCTGGAGACACTATGTCACTCGGCTGGCCTGGGAACGCCTTGGAATCCCGCCGGAGGAGCTGGCTGAAGTGGCTGGGGAGAGGGAAGTCTGGGCTTCCCTGCTAAAGCTGGTGCCCCCGCGACCAGACCCCGGACTAAGCAGAAGATAATGGATGGATGGATGGATGGATGGATGGATGGATGGATGGATGGATGGATGGATGGATGGATGGATGGATGGATGGATGGATGGATGGATGGATGGATGGATGGATGGATGGATGGCCGATGTCTACAAAACTGATTGAAATAAACCAAAATACATTCATTGGAGCATGATATTTCTAAATTGCAAATGAAAAAACATTGAGTAAATCTATTTTTTTAATATATCAACAATTTTAAGACAAAATGTACAATACAAAATATATACAACATACATTTAGTACATACAAAATGTTTCACTATTTTAAAAAAAAAAAAAAACAAGCATAGAATTACAAGTTAAAATTGCGTATAAGAACATTTATAAGAGAACAAGACAGGGACACAATAGTGAGAAAAATAAAAGTAACAAATAACAATACATTAAAAGCAGATCGAAACTGATGACATTTAAGAGTGATTTAAATGTAAGGAAAATAAAAATAAAACGCTCCAATTTTAACATTTCACAATCTGCTTTTCCAAAATGCCTATCTGCCTATATGTTCGACCTTCAAGCTACATAACAATAGTTTTACTGTGTGTTGGGATTTGTGCTCACCTGACCTTGCTGCACTTGAAAGTGGGCCAGGAAAAGGGTAGACGTCCAATTTGCTTTTTTACTGACGTTCTGCAATCTCCGTCGGGGATATTGGTTAGAAAAAAAAAGAATGTTTATGGACGTAAATTTTCCATAAAAGCGTCTCAACGTTCGACAACGATGTTGTTTGCCGCCATTCTTCCGCATTCGCTCGTGATTGGCTGTGACGACTCTGACTCATCTTCTACTTGCTCGTGATTGGCTGTGCTGACTATGACCCTTCTTCGGCCCATCGGCGCAAGGTGCGGCCATGCCAAGATGGCAGACGACGAAAGTTAAAACATCTGAAGGAAAACGAAGTTTTCAATTGCTGTTTAACTAAATTTATTTATTTAGCTATTTTAACAGAAGTATGTCATATGTGGCGCAGATCATGTAGCAATATGCGCCAATCGTAATAGACTTGCGCCGGTGCTGGCGCAGTGGAGTTACAAAGTTGCGCCAGTGGCTGTCAAAATGCGTAAATGGCGCAAGGGCGCAGCCCAGATGCATCCCTGTTGCATTTGTGTGTTGTTGATTATTGTGCAGTCAATTTGCATTGTTTTACAATAGCACTGATATGCTGTTAACCCTAACCCGAAATTCAAAACTTTTGTCATTGGGCTTAATGTTCAAGTTAGCGGAGTTTTTAATTAGTCGTTGGAGTTGAATTCAACAATTCCATGCAGTTTGTCAGTTGTTTGTTAGTTTCAGGTCTCCGGAGTGTCTAAACTAGCCCTAGTCAATAGTGGTTGAAATCGACTAATTAAACCCCGCTAACTTGAAGATTAAGCCTTATGTAAAAAAATTCTTATCTTCCCCTTTAAATTCCATAATCGGAAAGTCAATTCCATGCGATGACATTTTTCTGTTGTCATTCTTATGTAGAGGTGGCAAAGGGAGAAAAATTGGTAAAAAGTAACCGATAAATTACTCTTTAAGTACATTAGTTACCTTGATAATAATCATTAACTAGATTAAAAAAAAAAAAAAAAAATAGATGTAATAATATTAACAATACATTTTATTTCTAGAGCGCAAAGACGCTTCACAAGAGAGATGGAATCACAGTACGATCAAAACATTCATAAAAAAAAATAAAACGAAATATGAGATATTAAAAAGATAAAATATTAAAAGCACAATAAAAGAAGTACAAATAACAGAGCTAGGGGTCATGGTGGGTAAGAAAGAGTGAACAGGTGTGTTTTGAGTCTGGATTTGAAAAAAAGGGTAGATATACTGCGAAGATCAGGGGGTAGGGAGTTCCAAAACTGGGGGGCACACTGACTAAAAGTTCTGGATGTAATCAGTAATTAAATCTTTTTCAAGTGATCTGTGACAACACTGCCAGTGGCTGATGATGACTAGATGACTCAGATCAGTAGATACAATAATGTAATAACTATGTGAAAATCTGAGTATCAGAATCTACATTAATGATACAAAAGAATCTGGTAAAAAACAAAGACAAATGATATCCTTTCAAAGGTATTGCGGAAGAAAGTCCCACTTTAAGAAATGATTACAGGTCAATGGTGAGAATTTTTGGTGAAACAGGAAGTCAGAGGTTGGTGGGAAATTTGAGATGACACATTAGTGGTCTGCTAAGCAGCCTTTGGAAGAGAAAAGGGAACACATGATTGAGAGCTCTTGTCAACTTGCGGGTTTGCTCGTGTCATGTGTGAGTACACTTGTGCCAACAAACACTCTATAGGACAGTTTAATCAATAAAGCACCTAGCTCAGCCACATACACACTTACTGGTGAGGGCAATGCAAGTTGTGTTCGAGTGTGAAAAGAACCAGAGCTGACAAAATAGATAACTTCAACAATTTTATTTGTGAAAAACTACAAGCAAAATTCATAAATAGACATTTCTATTTGAAGCAAGAAGAAAAATGATCAGATTAGCCTATAAGCGCAAAGTCGTGCACATGCCAGGAACATGTTGTATTTCAACATTAGAAGCTGGACAAGAAGCTGTGATCTGCTGAAAATGCTACGTACATTTCCACACCAGAAACAGAATGTGACCATTTCACAAGGGGAAACAATGACACATCAGCTAGAAGTCAAACAAACCCCAAAAAGTTCAACTTAAATGATTAAACAAATAATGGATTATTGTACTGTTCTACAAATGTTTCCACATTTCTTTTCAACAGAGCAATAAGTTTTAAAAGCATTGTACAAGACATCTTATAGGAGGAAATGAGTTTGTATAATACACTGAGATGGGAATTCACGTTTAAGATATACAGTCAGTAAACAAGCATTCTATATTTGGATCTCTGACAAACAAACCTAAAAAAATGTAACCATCTTTACACAGTAAATTAAGGTTACTGGTCGCACACAAGAACAGAACTGCTTGCGCGGAAAGGAAAAGTGGAACAAAAGATTTCAGCTTCAATGCCATTTCATAGTGTTTGCAGATTTTAAAATTCTATGTACAAGCAATGTTATATACTCAAGTGGCCACTTGTCAATAATTTAACACAAATCTTTTCACTTGCGGTACTACGTGGTTGTAGAGAAGGCAAGTGAGACGATGGCTTTTTAGGCCCATTTCAGAAAGATTGCATTACAAAACTGGGTGTTTTTGTGTAAAAATCTAACATTTTCAGCCCACTAAACTCTCCTGGCTTCTCCCCACATTGAACACTGTTGGCATAATTTGTACACAATAAAATACATGATTACATTTTAACCATTTTTAAGAGCAAAAGAAAAAATTATATGGGTTACAAAATGATTATCCCACGTAAAACTGTGCCCTGCTGGGATGGATCTCAGTCACACCTAAACTGGGGTGGTGTGCAGGCGAGGGCTCGAGTGGGGGTGAGGGGGGGGACTACATCTAGGGTTATGTGGGTTCACTCAGCCTGCCTCTCACCATTGGCATGTGTCCAGTGTGACGTGCTGGGCACAGCACGAGTGAACAATAAGAACACCATTAACATGGATTATATTAGTCTTTATTTATTTAAACTGTTATTCATCTCAAACATTAGATAATTGCAATAACCGCATTTCAAATTGTTATTCATCTATGTATCTTGTCGATATGAAATTCCTTTGGTCCTTCAATAAATAAAACTAAGATATCATATACACATTTATTCTTTATACAATTTCATACAGTTAAAGGAAATTAGGTTGTTCTCATATCAGCTATTGGTGGAAGTGAATTAGAACCCTTTAAGCATGTCTTTGTGATTTTAACTTGTCAAATGGTCAATAAAAACGTATTTGCACTCATTTCAATCAGGATTTTTAGGCGTCACAACATAACGATATCATATGTTGAGGTGTGTTCGACAGTTCCATAAGGTTTCACCAAGCGGGACTGTGTGTAACCGTCCTTCAGTGTCGTCAGGAAAAGTCCAACTTAAGAGCCGCACCACTTCAATTTGAGTCGGAAACTCAACATTTGCACTACATAAAGGACCAAATACCAACAGCTTTTAGTGTTTTACACAACAGCCTACACTGTACAGTTAAGGACACAATACCTTATTATTTGAAAAATGATTATTTGGACTTCTGATGTGCACAGTCACCACGAGAACGGTCCCGACAGTTTTCTGAGTAGACGGTACTGTTGCGGAAAAGGGAGTGACAATCTGATTCTTCATCACATAAAGTGATTGGGAGATCTGCAAAACTTTTCACAGTGTATCTAGCACCTTGCTGTGTTGGTGTGTGTGTGTGTGTGTGTGGTCTGGAAAAATTTCAAACTGCAATGCAAACACTAAGGGAACGATTAGTCGGCAGAGCTACGCAGCCAAGCTTCAACACGACAAAATATCAAAGTATACAGGTGCAACAGGTAATAAATAAGGGTACAAATAATAACAAAACGAGGGTGGTTATTGTGCCCGGCGGAGAAATGTTCTCGACAAAAAAACGACAAAAAAAGTTGGCCTCACATCCACGTCCAAATATAAAACAATACATACAAGTGTCTTGACGCTAGCATGGGCGTTAACTCTTTATAGTCCGCGGTTCCTTTTGTTTCTGTTAGGCGCGACGCACTAACTTGCTCGCTCCATGCCAGCACCTTTCCACATCCAGGTTGGTCATGGCCTTGGGGAAGGTGAAGTCTCTCCCCCTCAGGGATCCATAGTGTCCATTAACATGGGGTGAAAAGAGGGTTGAGTGGGTGGGGCCAAAGGAAAAAGGGGCCCTCAGAAGGACTCGTCGTGCCCTGCGGATAGATCCCCTTTAGGCGTGGAGGCGCGTGACGAGCCTTTGTCCATACTCTCGGAGCCGGAGCTCTGGTGCTGCTGTTCGGAGCCTGCGCTCGATGTGATCGTGGATGAGGAGGTGGACGAGGACCGGCTCTTCTCCTTAAAGTCTGTTATGATAACCGTTACGTTGCCCACGGTGATGGCCAGCTGCTGTGCCGTGCTCCGGTCGATGTTCTTCAGCTTTGGCCTGAGGGGGTAGAATTAGGCAGAGAAGGTCAACAGTGTCAGTGGAACAGTCAAGTCAGAAACAGAGTGATTTCCCACACGCCTTTATGCAAGCACACGTGGCATCTTGACCTCAGACTTTCAT
Organism: Corythoichthys intestinalis; assembly: GCF_030265065.1. Lineage (NCBI taxonomy): Eukaryota > Metazoa > Chordata > Actinopteri > Syngnathiformes > Syngnathidae > Corythoichthys > Corythoichthys intestinalis. The sequence goes on along the minus strand of NC_080403.1, from coordinate 30,476,790 downwards.
TTTTTTGTTTGTTTTCCCTTTGTTTTCGACAAAAATATTTCAAACAGTATTGATTTTTTTTACAAATGTGAAGAAACAAACCGGTGGAGCAAAAAAATCATAGGCGCCAAACACAAACAAGAACCTATTTAATTATTCATGAGTACACACCTGGAAATGTGATTGTTCTTGTTGGTCTTAGTTGCTGATTTGCCGGACTGTATACTCTGTTTGTCGCTGGGCGGACTCTGATGGTTGTCTGATTTGGGTCTAAGGGAGGACAAAGACATACACCAGTGAGTCAACAACACTGTCAATAAAATGTCTCTGTCCGCTTAAGTGCACCCACCTCCTTTTAATACTTGGCTTTTTTGCAACGGCCGGGACGATGTCTTTCTCTCTGTCTGCTTTGTCTTGGATTGGATGCTCCGTGTCGCTCTTGTCCTTGTCGGGAAGAGGCGTGTCTATGCCGGGCCTCACGATCTCCGGACGGTCGCCTTCGTGGCGAGGTTCCCCGATGGTGCCATCTCCTTCGCCGTCTGCCCGCTCTCTGTCTGTGCGCTCACTTCGCTCCCGTCGCTCTTTTTTGGCAGGGGGCGGCATCGGGTATTGCTGGGCCACCTGCTGGGCCACCAGCTGGGAGTTGATCCTGGGTTTCCTGTGGAGAAGAGCCAAAACGTAAATATGGATTAGCCTCTCGACAGCCAACGGTGCTCAACATCGAGTGATGTACGCGAGAGGTAGCTGTCAGGCTGCCTCAGAGTAGTGGCGTTCGAGAGCAAATCTCATTAGACTGGGGCCGTCATAAAGTGAATGCTCGGGATCACAAGGTGGGACATTTGCAACACATCACTTAGGTCTTCTAATCTGATTAGAGCCGGCACAGTCCCATTTGTCACAGACTGACACTCAGGAGGATGTGATGGAGCTGCCACACTCCCGAGACATCTTGCACACAGCCACAGTGAAGTCCAGCCTGTGCCAACAAGTTGTTCCTTTATCATTTCAAAATCAGCCAATTAACTCATTTGCTCCCAAAAACGTATGAATACGTTCTATTTTTAATTGTTTTAGTGTCCCAAAGACATATTTATATGTCTTTCACGTTTTTTTTTTTCATAAAAAACATCTCTGGGTCCTGACTCAACTGCGCTCCAAAGCACAAAGCTGAAAATAAACCAATTTTTATAAAATAAAACTGGCCACTGCAGGGCAGTAGCGCATTTGGTAAGACCCGCAGCCCGATTCAACAGCAACCAACGGCTGGGCAGCACGGTCGAAGCGCTGGCGGAATGATGCCAGGCGGCGGACGACCGAGCAGAACAACCGAGAGGATGCCTGGGATGCCAGGCGCTGGACGACCGAGCAGAACGACCGGGACCACCAGTGCAGCGGGCTCGCCGAGCAGACCCCGCAGCGATTAAAAAAAAAAAATCTTTATGAGACAGGCAACGATGAGGGAAAAGTTTACCCGGCTGACACGGCAACAACAGCATCATCTCTCAGTTCGTCAAGTGTAAATAAATTGTTACTTTGCTATCAAAAGCTCTATTCGTCTTGTTCTTTATGATATTTTGTAAAAGGAAAACATTATTCAGATGTTTGGGATGTAACCAAAGCAAAAAAATAGCTGTGTTAAAGTCAAAGTTATGCTTGAACTGTATGCATTTACAAAAAACTAATTTCTCCGTTTTTTCATCAGAAATTGGAAAATTGCTCAAACTAAGCTATTTTTGAATGCTGATTTCTAAAGAATGGAAAAATATATGAACTTCTTTTTTTCTGCTGAAAGAGGAGAGTCTAATCTTTCTTTTGGTGGGTTCGACGTTTATATAGCAGTAGAACAGAATTTTCTGTGGGCCTTGCAAAATCAGTCAAAATCCAGTAAAACGGCCGGGAGCGTAGGGCCTTGCTCTGGTGAAAATGGCTGGGAGTGAATGAGTTAATAATTAAAGGAATTTGGAAACCCAAATAAAAATGATTCTATCATATTTACAACATTTTTTGGCTCAATAATTTGGACTGTCCACTAAAAGGTCGGACAATTCAGAAACAGACTAATATTTTATGCTTTTTAAGTTGTGCAAGCTTGATGTCAAGTGAGGCAAGAGGGAAAATTGTAGACCTACAAAGTGGATTGCCACAAACAGTCTGAACCATAATGGCAGAACAAAACCACCAAAATGTATTTTTCCATTCACAAAGAGAAATAAAGATTGAGAACCTGTAAATAAGCACCTTCAATTATAGATTCATATTAGTGATGCACACTAGGCATGTGCCGGCATGAGATTCTGACGGTATGATAACCTTAAGCAAAAATATCACGGTTTCACGGTATTGCAATTATGGCTCTAAAATGTGTTACTCTGAGAAAAACTTTTTTTCCCTTTGAACAGGATATTTTTCAAAACATATTAACAAATTGGAACATAAGTATAATGTTAAGTTAAAATAAATTTCAAAACTAACACAAAAAATAACAAATATTCTAAAGAAAATTAAAATAAATGCAGTACTTTAGGTGAGCGTAATCCATCAGCCACAGCTCATTATTGGACAGTACTTATATAGCGCATTTATCTGCTTGCTTACCATGCCCAAAGCGCTTTACATTAGCACATTTATCCGTTCAAGCACACATTCACACACCAATGGGGCTGCTGCCATGCAAGGCGCTGTCGATCCATTGGAGGCAAATCAGGGTTCCGTGCCTTGCCCAAGGGCACTTCGACAGTGGGCAGTTGTAGCCACGGATCGAACCACAGACCCTTCGGTCCAAGGACAACTCCAGCTACCAACTGCGCCACAGCCGCCCCATTATTAACATCAGAACAAAAATAATAGAAGTACCCCCCCCCCCCCCCAAAAAAAACCATGTGTATGACTATGAATGTATATCTTTACATTATACAAACACACTCTTTCTCAACACGGACAGTTGCCAGAGAGAAAAAAACAACACATTTTTTACCACCGCTAGACACACTAAACACGCTGGGGATAACTCTCGTAGCTGGTGGGACAGGTTCATGACAGTGTTTACTAGAGGTGTGCGAAATTTCCCATTCTTAGATTATTTGCGATTCGGCTGTGGAAGATTCGAGAACGATTCACAAAAATCCAAATTCCGATTATTGAAATATGTCAAGTAAAGTGGAACTAAAACACAGTCAGCGCGGTCTTCCGGACGCAATGAGGAATGGACCGAGAGTAAACATCATGCTTGTCATTACCCGGGTAATGACAATGCTCAACTCACAGCTCTGGCTCAACTCATGCTGCTAGATTAAAAATAAATAAATAAATAATAATAATAATAATAATAATACCTGACTGCTGCAGACAGCCGCTACAAACTACGTCCACATAATGCTACTTTAGATATATCACATGTATAAAGAACTAGATGCGAAATGACTGACTCAGCGGTGTTAACAACACATGTATAGAAAACTAGATGTTAGTAAACAGCTGCCATCTTAAAGCAGTAGACTTCCATGGAAGGCTATTGTAGCAAATCTTCCAAGCGAACCTAATTAACTTTTTATCTAAAATACTCTTAAATCGGCAAAATCTTTACATGAATCTATCTTTAAAACAGTTTTATAACTTTCATATGTCAAAAGTATGCAAAAGCGAAATCATGGAATAACGGCAGCAATTTTAACAAATTTAACGGTTGATTCACATAATTGAATTAATTGAATGTAGTTTACAGCTGCTGATACAGAATGGGGACGTACTTTATTTTCAGTTTTGAACTGTTAACTTGATCCTAAAATAGTCGTTTATTTAAGCCTGAGAGGATTTTTGTATAATTTTTGTAACTAATGTACGAAACATTAAAAGCGGGTAATAGCTGGGGGTGGGGGGGTGCATCAATAATAGATTTATAATTGAATCTTATCCACTGAATCGTAATCAAATCGTTAGGTGCCCACAGATTCCCACCTCTAGTGTTTACTAATGTTTGATTTTGTATATATGCGAAATCATATTAGAGGTATTGCCTCCTCAGTAGCCACCCTCTGCAAACATGTTTTACATGTCGGTTGGCCCTCCTCCTTGAAGCCGCGGCAGTCTAACTTTTCTGTAGTCGAAGTATTTCCAAACCAGCGATTTTGTTTTCTTCAATGGAGGTGGGTGGGGGGTTTGAGGTGTTTCACCTTGTGCTGCCATCGTGTAGCACAGCTGACTCACTGACAGTGGGCAACAAGCGGTGGGGGAGGGTTGAGCCTTACAGCTGCAAGTGAGGGATTTCTCACTGCCTTTTTGGGACATAAAAAATAGCTAATGCCATGGGGACAGTATGATGGAAAATTTTTGCGGTTTTAAAACTGACGTTTTCATACCACGGTATATCTTGAAACCGGTAATTGCACATGTCTAATGCACACAGCACAAAAATTCAAAAACTTGTTATCTCTGTCTCGCATTAGTTGAAGGCTACTCAAGAGTTAAGCACAGCATATTAACTCTCGTTTTAGTTTACTTGGCCAACACTTTCAAACATTAGTGCAGTAAGATTATCCAATTTATCTTTCAACGCTCAGCAACAAACGCGCCTAATCTCTTGCTGCCGCCATTTCATACAGTCCATACGCTTGAGTAGTTGACCACAAGTCAATCTGGCCATAATAGAGCATCATGTCAAGATGCTCACGCTACTCTCCAATCAATACACCAGCTGCTGTGAATGATGATGAACCACGGGCTGTTCCAGTATGCATTACCTTGCATAGTTAGAAGGAGTCTGCGGCACTTGTGTTAAGTGCCCATGGGGGACCTTTAATGGGTTCATAAGTGATGCTAATATGGACCCAAAATGTGCCTCTTATCTTGGCTTTTCATTTGGAAAGTATAGAATCTAGCCCAGGGGTCCTTAAACACCTAGACACACCAGTACCAGGCCATATGCCATCTGGTACCAGGCTGCGCAGACAGACGGAACAACAGAATAAAGTTTTTTCTTCTTCTTGCAGCCTGAAATAGTCTGGGTTGGAGTTGCAGGAAATTAGAAACATGGATTATTGAATATTGATTCTTTTTATACGGTTTTAAACAGTGTGGACACCGCGTGTCTACAGATTTGAGAGTGCATCGTTTCACTGCAGTGAAACGAGACGAGTCATTGGATCAATGTTGGGATTGTCCCACCCATCAGATGCTTAGTTTCTCCGTGGGTCTATAGGCAATGGGCGGGGCTCGGATGGCCCGGACGCTCAGCTTCTTTGCTTGACAATTGGATGATTTGTCTGAGGCTGAATCCCGTTTTGATTGAAAGCGAAATGAGCGAATCAGCGATCTTGTCATGCAAACATCTGTGGCAGGTATTTTATAATTTTCATTCTGTTATCCCGACTTGATGCAAACATCTGTGGCAGGTATTTTTCAATTTTCATTCTGTTGTTCTGATTTGAACAGGAGACTTTCCAAATCATCCAAGTGAAACTTTCTTTGCTGAAAACGACTAGTGAAAAATCGAGTTTATATTTCTGGTGTTCTTTTTTCTTTTTTAACAGCTTTTGTGTTTGGGGACTGACTTCTGTCATTCTAGTTTCAATCCCTACCGAGCAGCGAGTGCCGCTGAGCCCCTCCACCTGATGATGCACACCATTGAAAAATGAGATAAAATATATTTAAATAAATAAACTCACCAAAATGCTTGTCTTCCAAAGCATTTATATACTTGATCTGTGTATTTAAGGAGGATTTGCACCAGTCAATCCACCTCAGAAAGTCACATTTTAGGATAAACATCAAAGTTACGTTTTGCCTGAGAAAATGGATTTCAAAACGATCCTCTGTGTCCTCGTAGCCAAATAACGTGAGCTTCAGGTGGCCGCAAAAGGAGCGTAAACCATCTGGATCCTCCATGCTGGACGTTCTCACAGTGCTAAAAAATGTCCACGTTCTTTCATTCCACACGTTCATTTACAGTTTATCTTCACATTGCAGCTCAATAAATGACAATAAATGTCACAATCCGCCTCAGCAGCATTTTGGGCTAAAACGGCGTTAAAGGGGTAACACGTTAACTGACAGCACCAATTATATACTGTATATAGAAACACACACATGCATACATACATGCACACATATTCTTATTTGAAAAATTACAATAGAGGCCAAACTATTATGTGGACCAAACAAACTTGACAATTCTTACTATAAACATGGACAGAGAAAAAAATGGAAAGCATTACTTTAGGCTTTTTTTCCATACGTAGTCATGTGTAAATATCTACCATATTTTGTGCAGCCAAATCTTGATAACATTTTTACCAGTTTACGTTTCCATTCAATTTTTACAGATGCCTGTCTTGGTCAGAAACTGGCTGGGCTGAAATTACTTCACTTTGCACGTTGCTTCAAATCGGTGAACCCCATTATGCCTCTAACTCTCTATTCATGTTATACCATCAATTAGAGCTGGGAATCTTTGGGCACCTAACGATTCGATTACGATTACGATTCAGAGGCTCCGATTCGATTATAAAACGATTATTGATGCACCCCCCTCCTTTTTTTTTCTCTCTTTTTTTTTTTTTATGTTTTGTACATTAGTTCCATAATTGTTTAAAAATACTCTCAGGCTAAACCACACTACTATATTAGTATCAAGTTAACATATAGCAGTAAACAAATATACAAAAATAACATTAAATAAAAAACTCCAGTCCCCATTCTGTATCACCAGCTTTAAACTACATTCAATTAATTTAATGTTGTGAATCAACCGTTAAATTTGTTAAAATTGCTCCCGTTATTCCATAATTTCCCTTTTGTCTACTTTCGACATGTGAAAGTTTTAAAACTATTGTAAAGTTAGATTCAAGTCAATATTTTACCGATTTAGGAGTATTTTAGATAAAAAGTTAATTAGGTTTGCTTGGAAGGTTCGCTACAACAGCCCTGCAGGGAAGTGTACTGCTTTAAGATGGCGGCCGTTTATAACGGCCGCATCTAGCTTTTTGTAGATGTGCTGCTAACACTACCAAATCTATAATGCATCTAGTCCTATATAAATGATATCCACCGTACCATTATATGGATGTACTTTTCTAGTAGCTTTTCGGCAGCAGTCAGGTATGTTGTTGTGTTTTTTTATCTCGTTGCATGAGTTGAGCTAGAGCCGTGAGTTGAGCATTGGCATTACCCAAGGGGCCGGGTAATGGGAAGCATGATGTTTAGCTACTCTCGCTTCGTTCCGTCCCGAAGACCGTGCAGCGCGCTGAGTGTTGTGTACTTCCGCTTTACTTTGCATATTTAAATAATCGGAATTTGGATGTTTGTGAATCGTTCTCGAATCTTCCACGGCCGAATCGCAAATGATCTAAGAATCGGAAATTTTGCACACCTCTACCATCAATTGAAACAACATGTCTTCATTGGTGCAAACACTATATCTTAACACAGAAAAAAATCTCAAGTCTTATAGAATGTGTCTGGTCTCTAGAAAAAAAAATCTTACACTTAAAATAAGCTGAAATCTTTTTAAAAAGTATAATTTCAGTAAGATATAAAGGTGTATTTTGAGTCAACTTTAACTTGTTCCATAGGGATTAAAACAAAGTTTTTCTTACTTATCAAATGCAAAGGGTAACTTGTTTTAAAAAGACTTTTAATCAATTTCAAAGTGGCTTTTTTTTTCCCAAGTGAAATTCACATAAATGTACTCACACAAGTAGTGTTGTCCCTATCCAATATTTTGGCATATCGAACAGTATCGGATTTGGTCACAAGATTGGATCGAATCCATTATTCATGTGTGATTTTAACAAAGTCGCACTTTTCGGCTGGTGTAAATCAAACCTACAGGCAAACGACATGTTTGCCTACAGGTTTGATATAATAAAAGAGCTTTGAGTAATTGCAAACAGAACATTTCTCAAGAAATTACCAGAAAAAATAAAGGTATCGGATCAGTAGCAAAGCATTTCTTGGACTCCACATAAGGAGTGAGCGCAGTGCATTCGGACCTTTGTTATTTAATACAACCATCATAGAAAATATGTAGAAAGCCAAGTAATAAAAATTTCACTCTTAAAAGGTATACAATACACATAACTAAATACTGAACGTAAATGTTAGCCCTAAGACCCGTTTTCAAAAGATGTGTAGAAAGCATGCTTTCATCTGTATGTATGACAGATGAGCAACACCCCCCACTTCTCTTATAGGTTGTACTGTATACGGTTAGTCAGATCGACAGTCGTAGTGGAGCACACAGTATTTCATTCTGTCTAGGCCTTGAACATTTGTTTTTGTTATGAGGACAAAACGTCCTCCTCAACAAGATAACCTTTAAACTGCTCGTATTGACTGCATGCCATGCTATATAAGCCAGAAGTGATTACAACAAAGTAGCAAAAACATTTGAATTATTAAACAGAGTAGTGCAGTTTTTTATTGTAATAAAACACCTGTTTCCTTTAAATTCGGTTGATTGTTATATTTTATAACCTTTCGAAATAAAAATCAAGGAAAAACAATATTGCTGTATTTGTCGGACTATAAGTCGCACCTGAGTATAAGTCGCACCAGTCATAAAACGAAGAGGAAAAAAACATATATAAAACGCAGCGGAGTATAAATCGCATTTTTGGGGAAAATTTACTTGATAAAATCCAACACATAGAACAGATATGTCATCTTGAAAGGCAATTTAATATAACAATACAATAGAGAACAACATGCTGAACAAGTGTACAGTATGAACTTACATGATGGATGAACAACGAAGTGCGAATATACTGTCCTCACCCAGACGCTACGGCTCAGTCCTGGCTATACAGCGAGCTAAACTCCCAAATGACAATGCTGGACGTCCGTATAATTTGCTGAATCAATTTCGTCCCTGATACCAAACAGGTTCGCATCAACGTAAATAAATGATAATTAGGTTATATTACAGCAGTGACACAAACTATTAGCATGCTTTCGCTAGCATTAGCACATCATTCAAACAACCACACAACTGGCTCTAAGTGTCCCATCGCGGGTGGGAAACACACAACAACAACAGAAAAAATTATCCACACAGGCATTGCCTCTGTAGAGATATTTTACAAGCATAAACAATGAACGTAGGTTCGCAGCCGTGTCTCTCTCGCTCTCTCTCGCCCACTCACTCAGAGACGCTGCATAGCTGTCCGCTTCTTCTGGTGTGTGAGCGCTTTTCTTCATGTAAACAAGTGCGAGTGCGCCCCCACATGGGCGTGAAAGTGCCACAAACTAAAAGCATGCATTTCAATATAAAAAAAGTCAATAATACAATTGAATACACATTGCCAAAGGCAGAACGCGAATGCTATTAAGAGTTATTCAGATAACTGTAGCATAAAGAACATGCTAACAAGTTTACCAAACCATCAGCGTCACTTCAAAACACCAAAAAAACATGTGAAATGATATCATAATGTGTTAATAATTTAACACATAAGTCGCTCCTGAGTATAAGTCGCACCCCCAGCCAAACTATGAAAATGAAATGAAAAATACGGTAAGTAGTAATAATAATGACAAAAACCTAAATAAATAAATGTAATGATAATAATAGTAAAACAGCCAAATAACAACACAATAGGCATGTATTGTTCTTCAGTGGTTTAGTCCCGCTCAGCTCCCCTCATGACATGGTGTTTGGAAAGGCCTGATTTATTGTACACATACAAAACACCCGACATAAAGCCAACAGCACATAAGGATTCCAGAGTGAAAAAACAGCAATGTCTTTGTATGTATGAAGGAAACTTACAACTCCATCAAATTATGTTATAAACTGAGCTGAGCTGGGATAGGCAACCTAACTCTGAGGCAACTCACCAATTCCTTGTAACGAGTAGGAATTCATAAAAAAAAAAAAAAAAAAAATGCTCAGAGGTTTGAATAAGGTCACCAAAAACATGCCTGTACAAACAGCATTACTCTCACAATCTTTTTGAACAAATAAAAATCATACAGAAAAATCTAAAAACATACATCAAGTAAGTTTATGAACTATTGAGTCCAAAAAATGAAATCAGTGTGTCTGCTTGCCCAGAAGCTGGCTTGTGGTTGAGTTCTGGGCCCAGAGGCATTGAATTGCAGCAGCCATCACTACATTCTTCAATATTTACTTACTGTTTATACTTGCATGGCCAACATGGGTCACTTACATAGAGACATTTGTATGCTTTACTACTCATGTCCATAAGTATGCCTGAAACTCATCCAGTTCACTTTGTTCAAAACATATACTGTATTTAAAAACGTGTAGCCCAGTGGTTGACTGACAACCAGTCCAGGGTATTTTCCACCTCTTTCCCAAAGTCAGCTGGGATCCCGATAAAGATACCACTATAGAAAATTGATTAATATAAATTATCTAAACATTTGATGACAAGCTTAATAGCAATTAATACTCTCAAAAACATGTCTTTTTGAGGTTACTAATGCAACAACTATCAAACCCAAACCAATACAAAGTAATAACAGAGCAGAAGCAGAAGTGAACTCATGAGTCCGATTGTTGAATTTGCTCCCACACCATGCTGCTGCCAACACCTTCCTGGGGAAATCACACTGAGTGAGAGCAAACCCTCACAGTTGGAAATCCTGGACAGTATATTACCACTCCTTTGTGCTACAATCAACTATTGACAGCCACCCTTGGTGTTTACTTTTTAGATTCTGCTTTTGTTGGGCATATGTTTTGTCATTATTCCAAGGATGCTCCAACATTACAACATCATCTTTAAAAAATCCTCATACAATCACATAAGCCAACCTGATTAAGGCCTGTACGGCGAGGTAATAATGGCCAGCTTGTATTCCTCACTGAATATTTTTAACCTCCCAGAAACAAAATATTTTAAGAACATTTTTAATAGATGTGCGTACAGTGGTACCTCGACAAACGATCGCTTCGACAAACGAGCTTTTCGACATCAGACGTAAAATTTGACCCTCCATATGTTTCTACATCTGACAACATGCTCGAAATACGACGATTTACACACCGCCGCAGTTTGTTTTCCTGCAAGATGGGTGCACGGTGGATTTTCTAAAATCAAAATGGGTTCCCAGAAGGTTAGTGCTGGTGGTGAATAAAGGAAAAAGGTGACGCTTACCATTGAAATGAAGATGGAAATGATGAGCGTGGTGTGCGTGCGTCTGTGAACTGGCTCGACAATACGGCCGCAGAATGACTACCATCTCGACTGTCCTCCCCCGACCTCTGTTTGCTTGTCTTTATAAGTTAAGGTGCCAATTATTGTTCTGGTAACATGGCCAAAGAAATCACCAACTTCATCAGGTTTCTAATCATTTATTTCAGAACTTGCAACACAACGCGCCAACTGTCCACCGCAGTTGACGGCAACAACAACAGGACATTAAAAGTAAAATGTCTACCGCACTTATCTCACTGTCACGTCAGCCACGCGGTGCGTTCAGGTACAGCACGCAAAACACATCCGCCACATTATAACCCGATTTGTTACATTACTACAGGAATTATTATGATGTTATTATTCTGATTTTTATTTATGCTTCATTTGTTTTGCTATGAGTAATTGCCATTTGTAATGGTACCAGCAGTATTTATCAAGGATTTAGTGTAGGTTTTCGGGCTGTGGAACGAATTAATGGAATTATAACGTAATTAGAGCTGTCCCGACTAGTCGACGTAGTCGACGTCATCGATGACGTAAATCCGTCGACGAGCACAACATGCCGTCGACGGTTAATGAAGGGTTAAAAAAATATATGCGTGGAAAGTTAGAATGTCGGATGCTCTGTTTGCAAGCAGGGAAAGCGGTACAAAGCCAAAAAAAGCGCACCAGAGTGCCCAAAACATTGACTTATTTCAAAGAAACAAAGGAGAGTACACTCTTCTGTCCTGTCTCTTCAGTGCCAAGCTTGGCTGCACGTCGGCCGTGAAAAAACCCCTCAAGCGCCTTCACGCAGTTTGTAAGGTTTTTTTTTTTTTTTTCTTTCTTTCATTTTTTGTACACCAGAGGGTACTGTCGCCTTACTAAATAATAATTTTTCATTGACAATGGGCCTATAAGTGCTATTAGTATTGTTCTTAATGCTAATTGAAAGGTTTATTTCATGTTCTGGTTTATTTTATGGTATAGAAAATTATATAAGGTTAAAAGGTCATAAATATATACAGTATATACAGTGATTGCACTCAAGGGAGAGATTGTCAATGATAAGGTAATAAGGTAAAGGCAATTCATATAGGCAATTCATTGATATATAAATAAGGTTTAAAAGGAAAAAGGTGAAAAGTTTTCGTTAATTTCTAATTGTGTTGCTTTATTTGTGTGCGCCGTAGCTCTTACAGTGTGTTTACATCAAGGATGGAATAAAAGTTGTAAACCATCAGTTTAAGAGACCATCTTTTCAATCGGGATGCTACACTAGTTAATTCTATCAGCATTTGAACTCATTGTTTATTTGTGATTTATTATTGTTATTTACGTATTTATTTGTACTTTAATAAATGATTTGAGTGTTCCAATATGTTGTTTTTTTTTTAATTGATAAGCGTCAACAAAAATTTCATTGCTAAATTAGTTTTAAAAAATAAAATAAAATAAAAAATTAATTAATTAATTATTAGATTAGTCGACTAATCGTAAAAATAGTCGGCTGACTAATCGGGAGAAAATTAGTCGTTTGGGACAGCCCTAAACGTAATATTATGGAAAAATCCTGTTCGACATACGACCATTTTGACTTACAAAGAGGTTCCTGAAATAACTTCATATGTAAAGGTACCACTGTATCTGTCTCTAGATTGTTCCCCATTCTCTGATTTGCTTTATCCTTGTGTATATTCAACATACTAGACAAACGGAGATGATTCTGACCCTGAAACCAAATAAAGACTTTTAAACCATTTTATACCTATATACAAAAAAAAAGATTAATAGACAATGTCAAAACAGTCACTCAACACAAGAGTAATAAGCACAGGTTCAACACTATGTTAGATGTTGTACCTGGAAATGCAAAGAAAATATGGGGATAACATCAGGCTTTTGGCATGCCCTGTTATCTTTTACAACACAGCCACCAAGACTGAAAACTCTCTGAATTTTTAGCAGGAACAGATAGCCATGTCATAGCTAGCCAGTATAATTCAACAATGCTAGGTTTATTTCATGTTCTATCAACCACTGAAGTGGATCATGTCGATAAAAACGTATAAACTGATACCATGTCTTTGAAATGTTTTACAGCCATCAACGCACTCTCATTTCAACCTGACTTCATCCTTGTCAAAAAGACAAAAAATGGAAAATGATTCCGCTACGCTACCCGTTTCTCAGCAGTCCTTTTGAGCTCATTTCCATGTTCTTGTGAATCGTGAACCGATCAACCTTTACTGTTGTGTCTGCGTTTCAAATGTTGAAATGATTTGATCCTGCTATTCCCTTTGGTCACAACAGCCTTTAAAATCACTTTGCAGTGGACAAATTTCTGCTCAGTGACAGACTCTGCAAATCTAAACCAATTCTAAATTACTGACAAAGGTGTGCCACTTTTGAAAATAATCCCTGTAAGGCGCCATGTGACCAGTATAAATAGTGCATGTTTAGGGGTTAACGGGGTTAATTTTGACTAAAGACACATTTACAAAAACTATTTTATTGTAGGAAAAATAAACAGGACCCAAAATCTCAGTGCGATTTTACATTAGAGGGTCCATAGTACAGGCAGTTTGTTAAAGGAGATTGATCATGAAAAGAACACCATCCACAGACTGTATGTTATGTACTGTATCAGAGATGGAGACAATTGTCAGCCCTCTATCACATGTAAAAACAAGTATGCGAATTGAGAAACAGCAATTAATGGACCAAGCAAGTGGAGGTGATTGAGATGGAGAGGAACATGAAAGCCTTAGTTAACACAGCTCTTTATTTCAAGTGCTGAGGAGGTCAAGCAATTATTTCATGTCATGAAAAGTGAATGCGATGGTTGAAAACACAAATAGGTAAAAGTGATGTTGGGGGGTGGAAGGGGGTGAGCATAGTTTTTGACCATGACCAGTGAAGAGGTCAGACTAATACCCACCGACTCATTCACATTCCATCACTACCAACATTGCACTCAAAGTACAATGGCTTTCAGAACAATGTAATGATCAAATGACAATTACTTCGATGAGGCTGGACGTCTTTGTGTGTGCATGTTTCCAATTTGGTCACTGAGCTTCATAGCTGGTGGCCACAATGCCTAGTATGTAAGACATACGCAGCACAGTCGGATCCTGCAGCACATCACTTACGTCCCGCATATAAGGAGGCTGTGGGGGTTTGTTTAACTACAAAAGATCGCTATCATGTGCTGACAACCATGAACCAACAAATGATCATCATGCATTCATCTGTGTCGACACTTGTATTACACTTTGAGGATTATGTTAAAGCATGGGAGGCTATCCCATCCCCCGCTAGGGTGGAGGGTAATGGAGCAAAGCCTTGTAGTAGAACTGCTTTTTACGTGTTAACCAGCCATTGTATATGCTGGTATATTCTATAAATACTGCATGGCTTCTCCTACAGAGTGACTGGCAATCATTTTCAATTCAATATAAAATGCCATAGTTGACTTTAGGAAATTCAGTAAGTTTACTTGCAAAGTTACAAACTTTAAAGCTCAAAATGTAAGGAGTGTTTACTGTTCATTGTGCTTTTACAAATCAGTAGCCTGTTTGTAATTTTTGTAAAACATGAAAACGGAGGGAGTGAAGAAGGATGGTATGAGACAAATATGTCAAGAGAGATGTCAGGGCAAAGTAGAGGCTTGATGTTTCGAAAAATTTCTCTTTCAGACACAGTGGTCACTACAGAGGACAACTTTTAAAAGGCCTTTAAGACCTAGCTTTAACCCTTTACAGAGCAAGTAACTATTTTTAGTATTAGCAATATTTGTATGATATGCATTGGTAAAAAATATTATATAGTTATAAAAACATGGTTCATCTTTATTCTATTTTTTTAAACTTATAAATATGATATGAAAATGATTGGATGCCTCTCGCCGTCAATGGCAGCCAATGAGTTCCCCATAATAGTAAGAAAAAAAAATAATGCATGCATGAGAGGTTTAAAGAAATGAGCTCCAGTCGTACTGACATTCCTGTACTCCATCCTGGAGTCTGTCACTCAAATGCCTAATTTTCTTTAAATTCATACATTTGCTTTTTAACCTATTCCACTTGTACCTGCTACTGAGAATTAGCAAAAAATAAATAAATAAAATAAAAACACATCCATCCATATTTTCCCACTAATCCCAGGTCAGTTTGCAGGGTGTGCAGATTCAGATGGGAAGCCGAGACTTCCCTCTCACCAGCCACTTCATCCAGCTCTTCCGGGAGGATCCCAAGGCGTTCCCAGGCCAGCCGGGAGACATGGTCTCCCAAGTGTATCCTGGGTTAGCCCAGGGAGGCGTCCAGGAGGCATCCTAGCCCAAGCCACGTCGCCTGGCTCCTCTCGATGCAGAGGAGCAGCGGCTCTATTCCAAGTCCCCCAACGGATGACTAAGGGAGAACCAGGACACGAGACCTGCACAGTACATCATTTAACCATCGCCATCGCGATGTGCGCATGCAGTCCCATTGCAGTACGTGCGATAGTTTTTTTTGTTTTTTTTAACACAAACTTTTGTTTTGCTTCATTAAAGCATCAATTGTGCAGAGACATGGCCTCCTGGATCCCTTTTATATACAGAAATCTTCATCATTCACAGATTAACCCCCTTAGCCAGGATTTAAGGGCATTTTATGGATACAATGTGGTCATAGTGAGTCAACCAAAGTTTTCATTAACAGAGCTATTCAAGTCATTTGAAGAACATGTTTCTAGTTTTAAAATACATGCATACATACATTCAAAATACATCACAAACCCCCAAAAATGCAATGTCAGTTTTTTCCAGTATCGTTCGTATAGCCCTACCGGACACCCTGAGGAGGAAACTTATTTCGGCCGCTTATATCCGGGATCTTTTTATTTAGGTCACGATCCACAGCTCGTGACCATAGGTGAGGGTTGGGACATACATAGATCGACCGGTAAATAGAGAGCTTCGCCTTTTGGCTCAGATCCTTCATAACTACGACTGACTGGTACAGAGTACACATCATTGCAGAAGCCGCACCGATCCACCTGTCGATATCCTGCTCCATTCTTCCCTCACTCTTGAACAAGACTGAAATACTTCAACTCCTCCACTTGAAGAATGACCTTATCTCTGACCCGGAGAGGGCTGCCACCTTTTTTCGACTGAGGACCATCGTCTCAGATTTGGAGGTGCTGATTCTCATCCCTACCACTTCACACTCTGTTACAAACTGTTGCAGTGAGCGTTGAAGATCACGGCCTGATTAGGCCAACTGCATCCATTGAAAATGAATTAGTTCCCCACTGAGCAGTGATAACAAAAATAGACATTGTGAAGATGGATATGCTGTATTGCTGCTTGAACGTTAATGGCTCGGGATCTAGTTAGCGGTTTGCGCCATGTCTAAATGCAACAGGTAATGTTCCGGCTCAGAGCGCAGAGGATGTTAATGTAGTCATCATTCGACTACAGTGCTCTGCACCAGAATTGGCATTTTTCTTCACCTTAAGAAGAAATAAAATTTGACAAGTAGTAAAAAACAAACAACTTTCTGTGTCAGCTAACTTTTTAACAAACTAGATCCAACAACTTTTCGCCGATCCCTCGTGAGGATAAGCAATTCAGATGATGAATGAATGAATGTTTTATAAATCTTGCAAAAGCGGGAACAGACTTGCTGTTATAATTGTAATCCTATTATTGCCGGAATATGGGCATTTTTTTGTTTGTTTTCGAGCAAGGATGTGATTGTCTGACACCATATTTGAGCTCTACCAGTTGATCACAATTGACATTTTGGCCATCTCTGCTCTCACTCAAGTGCTGTTGTTGTTGTTTTTTTTCCCCCTTATATTTTAATACAATGATGGCTTCATAATAAAGGCTTCAGAATTTCAACACACTAGGTAAGCCCTGACTGAAAGGCTACATGCTTCACTACTGAAGGGGCTTTTTCTCTCCATGATTGACCTTTCATGTTGTAAACTGCCTGGAAGTCCCAGGCGCAGACAGCATTTCATTCCAAAGGCACTGAGCATTCCAGCAATATCAAGGTATCACATTGCTCAGATCACTCATTTATTTACCACTCCATCATCCTCTCATCTTCTACCTGACACTGCCTGATCTTCCTCACTACACAGTCACCCCAAAGGAAACCTTTTCCGAATCATTATGCCTATAAGTATGCATCTGTCTCACCTCTTGTAAGGCTTTATGTTACTAGGTTTGTCGCTTGTCAATTAACACCTAGCTTCTTTGAGAAAAACCAGTGGTGTTAGCTTTATTCTTTCAAGTCAACACTGAATACTAGGGGTGTAACGGTACACATAAATCTCGGTTCAGTACATACCTCGGTTTTGAGGTCACGGTTCAGTTCATTTTCGGTACAGTAAGAAAACAAAATGCAAAATAGAAATGTGCTAGTTGTTTATTACACACTTTTGTGCTTTCAACAATAGGACAATTAGCCTATACAAAGCTAGAATTCTGCTCAAAAAGTAGCGGGTATTTAAAGATAATCCAACAACAATTTGCCTTTCAGACCCCGCGTATTGGTCAGCTTTCTTTCTGAAAGAAAGACGAAAAAAGAAGTCCTGTGCTAAAGAGAAAAGCAATCCCAATGACAAAGATTTTAACGTATTTTACAAATGAAATGCCTCAATGAAACATTTTTTTTTCTTATGAACGGTTTTCAAAAGCTTTATTTGTGGATTTTCTCAAGTTAAAGCGCCACACAGAAATTAATAAATTTAATTGTGTAAGCAGGATGTGTGTATTATTCTTAATATTTAATTACAGGTGTTTTAGCTCATTTCAATTTATTTTATTTAAATGGGCTATTATTTATTTTATTAAGTGTTTATATTTTACAAATGCGATGTAGTATTCATTTATATTGTATATTTCATGTTGTATAGCTTAAGTTCCTATGTGAATATTAGTTCCTACTTGTTTTGTTGTGGTAGGAGGGTTTGAACACGGGGCCGTGTTGGTTATTATTATAGCAGAGAAGACAGCAGTAAATCAACAAAGACAAGTCAACTGTGCCCCGATCTACCACTCAAAAAGATCTGATGGACTCAAAAAGTAGGTTAAGATTGCATATTAGTTTGAAAATCAACCGGATCCCCCGTATTTTTACATGAGTGACTTCCAGCCCGATCCTAGCTACTGGTAGTAGTATTGACGCAGGAGGGCCGCGTCTCACGTCAAATAATAAACGTTGCCGTTCTTTTCGCGTGCGTCGCATTGAGCCGCTACTGGGACTCATCTAACACGCGGCCGCACTGCGACTGGTGTGCATTGGCTGATTGACTCTAACGCCCGCGTTTCACTGCGTTCTCGCGGCGGCCACGTTGTCGCGCCGCTGACGTTTCTGGGTTATACTGTCCTACCATGTTGGTCCTCATTATAGTAAAGACAGAGTAAATATACTCTACACAAAGAAACTGTAACCCGATCGACTCACAGCCTCGAAAAGTAAGGGTTATATTACATCAGAAACTCGTTCGGTACGCGTCCGTTCCGGACCGAGCACCACGTACCGAAACGGTTCAATACTATTACATGTACCGTTACACCCTTACTGAATACTAGAGCTGGGAATCTTTGGGCACCTAACGATTCGATTACGATAACGATTCAGAGGCTCCGCTTCGATTATAAAACGATTATTGATGCACCCCCCTCCTTTTTTTTTTTAATGTTTTGTACATTAGTTCCAAAATTGTTCAAAAATACTCTCAGGCTAAACCAAACTACTATTTTAGTATCAAGTTAACATATGGCAGTAAAAAAATATACAAAAATAACAGTAAATAAAAAACTCCAGTCCCCATTCTGTATCAGCAGATTTAAACTACATTCAATTAATTCGATGTTGTGAATCAACCGTTAAAGTTGTTAAAATTGCTCCCGTTATTCCATAATTTCCCTTTTGTCTTCTTTCGACATGTGAAAGTTTTTAAACTATCTTAAAGATAGATTCAAGTCAATATTTTACCAATTTAGGAGTATTTTAGATAAAAAGATTAAGAACATTATGTGGCTGTACTTTGTAGCAGCTTTTCGGCGGTGGTCAGGTATGTTGTTGTGTTTTTTTATCTCGTGGCATGAGCTGAGCTAGAGCCGTGAGTTGAGCATTGGTATTACCCGAGGGGCCGGGTAATGAGAAGCATGATGTTTAGCTACTCTCGCTTCGTTCCTCATTGCGTCCCGAAGACCGCGCGGCGCACTGAGTGTGTTGTACTTCCGCTTTACTTCGCATTTTTCAATAATCGGAATTTGGATGTTTGTGAATCGTTCTCGAATCTTCCACGGCCGAATCGTGAATTATCTAAGAATCGGAAATTTTGCACATCTCTACTGAATATAGTCAGCAAACAAAATGGATAAATATTCAAAGTTAGCAGAAAAAAATATTTATATCAGAGAACCAGATCTTTAATTCTAGTGTATTGCAAAATGAAGTGAGTCTTGTAAAATGTAGACCCATCACCTTGAATGTGTACACAAAATCAGTTACATTTTACCTGAAGAAATAAAAAGAATACAAAGCAATTCCTTTTAACAAAACAGCATGTCTAAAAAAATTGTCTAGATGAATTTGATTAGATTGTTGTTAATCGATATGTTCATCCCGATCAATGTATCATTACACCCTTAGAAAATACAGAATGTCTTGAATTCAGACAAAACCATAAAGATTCAGATGCCAAAAATAACTTTTGAGAACTAAAAGGATAGACTTCAATACCAATTTGTCTCTTGACAGACAATAGAAATAGCCAACGATGTGGGTTGCTTTGCCAATCATGTGGATTGTGGCTTGAAAAGACTCAAGTTTCACATCGCATATCATTAATGGCAGTGAGGTGCAACATAAGCTGACAATTGTGACCACAGCCAAAGCAGGCTAAACAGATGGCATAGTAATCAAAAGTTGGAGAGTGTGGATGTAGGTTTTGTAAAGTGTGGCAAGAAGCATAGCAGGGTGCACAGCAAATGATGCTAGGCATGGGTTCACACACAGTGTAAGAGAATACATCCAATCAAAAATGAGCGCACGCTCAATTCACTTTAAAAGCACACACCGCCATCCCAAGGGGAAAAAACATTGCAAAAGACATGCTACTAATAAACACTATTGAAAGTAAGGGATTTAAGTGGATGAGTTGGAAATTATTGACCCTCGTTAACTACTGTCTCAGTGAAAGTTGAAATGGGAATACGTGAAAGCTTTTGCATGGTTAGACTAGACATGCTAAAGAACATGTTTTATTTGGTTAACAGGGAATATTTTAGAGGACAATTTTTTTTTTTTTAATCGTTTAATTGATTTATTTCATATTGCAATACGGTTAATCTAAATTTTCTAATATGAAAAATAATTATTCCCCATCCAATCCAGCCCTAACTTGTATGTTCAGTAACATGAAAAAGTTTGAGAATAGTTCATGCCAATGTATTTATATTTGAATTTTTGTTATGATTCGTAAAATGATCTATCTGTGACATGAATCCATGTCATCTGAAATATGAGGGTTTTTTTTCCAATCGATTACACCTTCACCTGTAATGGGATTCATCGTGACACACAGTTCTATATAAGAGTGTCCCAGCCCATCTCACTTTCAGTCAACAGGAAATATCGCATTTCATTCTCATAGTAAGAACGGCAACTCTTCACATTGCAAGCATGGTGGCTCTTTATTGTACTTTGAGCCAATTCCTCTGCCAAGCTTGATGGTGCTGGTATGAAGTGGAAAGACTGTCCACACTGGCTCTATCTCAATGGATAATGATGTGCTTCATGCTGCTTTCTAGCCCCTTGAGACTCTTGGCTGAATGAGCACATTCCCCTTAAAGCCACCTATATCTCCTTTCCCCCCCTCCAACACTCATGCACACACTCCCTTGGACAGGGATGTCACATTGAGACAAATCTTTAGCCTTCTGATAATCTAATCTCTATCTGTACGCTTACTTATGTTTCAACGAGCAGCGACTCAACATAAACAAACATCCTTATTCCCTCATGTCCTTGTCCTCAAAAGCCTTTTTATGAATTCTTTGGAGAGTCCACACTATCTCGCTGTTACACTCAGTTACTTGCATTATCTTTTCCCTGAATGTTACATACGCGCCACAATTCACTGCTTAACATTTGTCTGTATTGTCAGACTGCCAAATTGGCTATTGTATTTAATCACTTACGCTCTGCCAAATGCTATGAAGTAATTAAGAACTTTTAAATCTGCTAATTAACACGTTAAGATTATGCCATGTCCCACCCAACCCCTGCTTATGGTTTCACTGCAGATACTGATAATGCTGGATAAGCAAAGGCGTTTTTTTCCCCTCTATGAGCAGTGCATGGCTGGACTGTGTGGGGGCAGGGAATGGGGGCTAGGAAGCAAGGATAGAAATTGAAATCCAGCATGCCCATCTTACGTAATGCCATTTTCCATTTGTCTTAATATGACAGTAGTGGAATCTGTGGATTATACTGGATCCATTATTGTACATGACAAACAGGTACCCACCCAACCCTCACTTTCCAATAATTGTGCAACCTCGAGGACACACACAAGAGCAAACTTTAGGGTTGTGTATTGGGTCATTTTCATTTGTCATTGCTGTTTCTCAATAATTACATCTTCCCTTTCTGGTAACCCAATGTATTATCCACGTTTGAAAAGTCAAGGTGATCGGAAATACAGTGGTACCTCTACATACGAAGTTAATCCGTTCCAGGACCTTGTTTGTAAGTCGAAATGGTCATATGTCGAGCAGGATTTTCCCGTAGGAATACATTATAATTCCGTTAATTCGTTCCACAGCCCAAAAACCTACACTAAATCCTTAATAAATACTGCTGGTACTATTATAAATGGCAATTACACATAGCAAAACAAATAAATTATAAATCAAAATTGGAATAATATAATAAAAATAATAAAAATAATTCCAGTATTAATTTAACGAATCGGGTTCTAATGTGCCGGACGTTTCTGCCGTACCTGAACGCACCGTGGGGCTTACATGCCAGAGACAGAGAGCGGTGAGCTTGATAGTTTCACTTTCACTTTCAACGTTTTATTGAGAACACTGTCAATTGCGGCAGACGGTAGGCGTTTTGTGTTGAATAAGTTGTGAAATAAATGATGAAAACGTGGCAACGCTGGCGATTTCTTTGGAGATGTTACCACAATAAGAATTGTCAGCTTAACTTATAAAGACTAGCGAATGATGGTCATCGGAGGACCGTGGAGATGTATTGTTGAGCCATTTCACGGATGCCCACCCCACGCTCATTTTTTATAATTTGCATCTTCATTTAGAAGGTAAGCGTCAACTTTTTCCATGTTTCACCACCTATACCAACCTTTCCTGAAACCTGTGTTGATTTCTCACACAAGAAAATCCGCCGTGCGTTCGTCTGCAGTGCTGCCATGTCGTCGTATTTCGAGCATGTCGTCGGCTGTAGAAACGAATGGCGAGTCAAATTTTACATCGGATGTCGAAAAGATCGTGTGTCGAAGCGATCGTATGTCGAGGTACCACTGTATCTCCACTTTACAAGGACTGGTCAGTAAAAAGCAAATGGTTGGTGGAAGTTGCAATGGGTTTCCACAAACTGTATTTATGCGTGGCATGTGACCACACGTGAATAGCACATATTATGAACCCATATATACGGCAAAAGCTTCTGAATCATTACAGATATCAAAACCCCATTCAATAATATAAATGGTAGAAAAATTAAATTGAATCAATTCAGTTTTTGTTTTATAAGAAACAATTAATACTATACCGATTATAAGCTTTCCAATAGAGCTGGTTTCAGATGACACAAAAAGACTACAGTCTTTAGATGGAATCCATTTAAAATGGTTGAAAAAGAGATAACACAGCAGTCAGAGAATGAGGTACCTTAAGAGTTCCCCTGATGTCTACCATTTATCAACTTTAGAGGGCTCTTAATGTTTTCTCCCTGGGCCCCAAGGCTGCCAGAGGAGCATACCAAACATCCCCACAAAGCAAACTGACATAAAACAACATAACGCAGCGCAATTGGGGTTCATATGGCAGAAATGTTTTAATGATTGCCAACATCAGGGATTCTAAGAGTGAAGCAGCGAATGGTCTTAAAGATGAGCATTGGGGTCAGGTGCAAAAGGCAGTTGCTTTCTTGTTTAAGATTCAGAGAGGTAGCGCCTGGATTTAGCCTACGTGGGTATCAAGTTACATCACCGAACAGGACTGGGTCAACAGGTTCGCTAGGCTGCTCTTTAATGGGGGGGAAGGACTGTCGTCCCTAGATGCTAATGCCAGCATTTGCCCTTGTTAACACACATTCCTAGCTCGATAAACCCAAATTAAAACTGTGACCTACACAATTACCTGGTCATGGCTAGTTTGTAAGAGGCATTCAAACTATGCAACAGTGAGAGGTTCTATTTGTCCATCATAGTCTATCATGTTCAGTGTCTCCTGTTGTGACAATCATAAAACTCATTCTTTATTGACGTAAACCCTGCTTTGCTTTAGTATTGGTATCTTTTTATTTATTGATCATTTGACCTAGTCATTCCCATTAAGGCACAAAGTTCTGCTTTTTGAGGGAAACCATGCCAAGACAACATCTTAAAACACAAAGTTACACAAATAAAACCAAAAAAACAGATAGTATCCAAACACTAATAGAATGGGTTAAAACAAATGTAAGTAAGAAAGGAACTATTGACAGCTTAACGGAAATTTGACATTTCCCTTGCACTGACGAGTAGAGAAAAAAAAAGTGAAAAAAAACCTATTCAGGCAGCACCACTAACGTCAACGCGAAAGTCTAAAGCCAATAAAAGTGCAGTTGTAAAGCGCAACAATTAATATTACTATACTGTATGTGCCAGTTGCAGACATCCAAAAGTTCCAAAAACTCATTTCAGGGAGATGTTTATCAACCTTAAGGTCATTTAATTTCACCAACGTTGTATTACTAGTAGATTAAAAATAAAAATGATAATAAATAATTAATTGATTTCATTAAATTATAAAAGAATCATTAAAGGTAGTTATTTTATTATTTAAGCCTACATTTTGCTTAATTTTATGATAGTCTTTACACTGCAGAAATAAAATGCAGGTGATGGCGTGTTAAACTTAACTTACCTCAACATGTCTTTTACAACACACAGTGCTCCTTGCCACGATGTCATCATTCTTCACCTCAACTAAATAGGGACATACTTTAGTATATTCTGCTGTCAAGCGAGCTTTGCATTTTCATTTCTTACTGGAAGATTCGCCCTCTGCCATCTTCTGTACTGACTGAAACTTCGGTAACGGTCGGACAGGGAAAACCAAAGCCCGCCTACACTGAAAGCTTATTGGCTAATTTTGCTGACAAAACCAATCAGTGCGTTCTCTGTCAAGCAGTTGCTGTGAACAGAGGAAGCACTCGCTTTGAACAGACAGCTTCTACTGATTGTAGTAGGCGAGTTATTTTACCTCCATGCTCTCACTCGCATTGTCAAAAAAAAAAAAAAAAAAAAAAAAAAAAAAAAACACAACCAAAAAAATCTCGAAAGTTGCAAAATCCGGGATATTTTATCCAACTCGCAGGCATCAGGGAATACTATCAATATCAGGGAGACTCCTGAAACTTCTGGGACTTGGGATGTCTGCAGAAATTTATTCAAATGGCCAGATGTAGACGGCTGTGCAGCATTTATTGTACAATAAACATTACCTGTGATAACCATTTGGAATCAAATACAAATGACTTAGAGACAGTTCCTATTAATCATTTGCAAACAAAAAAAGGATGTTAAAAAAATAAAAATCAACAACTTTGTTCGCTCTAATTGCCACTGCTGTTAGACCCTGATCAAAAAATGCAGAACAATTCATTTGTTTGACATGGTTGTGCAAGGAACAGCTGGCATGATTCTATGAATGTTTTCAAACAGGTTGGGCACCCCACTGATTAACAGCACGAGCAAGTTGTTCACAGAGCAGAAAAGTGTCACAGTTTAAAACACTAGCATCAGACGGTCAATATGCAACAACAGCAACATCACAGCAAAATGCTTTGACAATCTGCTACAATTGAATTCAGTGGGAAGCACTGGTACTCATTAAAATGAAAGGCAACCAAACAACTGCATGAATCAAAGGTTCTGTTCTCAGATCACACATATACTGTACATGACAAGCAATGCGATGATGTCACTGGCCAAACAGAAACAACTAGGCTTTTGCCAAGGAAATATGACAGGGACGGCTATGACACGCTTATCTGTTTCCTGCTCTCGCAGCTCGTGCTCAGCATGCATCATCAGCTGTGGTCTTCAGACGCACGTTGCTGAGGAAAAGGATATGGGGGAGGGGAAGCCGACAATTAAGATGGACGTCTACCTTTCGGATTCTCAATAAACCAGCTGAGGTATGCATGCCCTCCTTGTCCCGACGGAGGGTGGCTAAACACTCATAGTAAAACCACAGCTCGAAAGGTTAAAATCATATGGACTCATCAGAAAACCACAAATGATTCATCAGTGTTTCACTCTCATTGCACAAGCGATGATGTGTGTAAACAATGTTGTGTCACACACTTGTCATAAAAACCATCTCTGCCAGGAAAGAGAGGGTGCTGTTATTAAGAACCTGAAGGGAATCCCATCACTATAAGTAATTCGGTGATTTCATCTCAATTTCTTATGAGAAACATCACCGCAACATTTTTTTTTCCTCACTGAAAACGGGCATGCTTATATGAATCAGATAAAAGAGGAGTGTGTACTTAGTCTTGTTTCGATAAATGAATTTGAGTTTGATGGCATGCATTTCAAGTTAGACCAACTGTGCGATTCACATCAATCGAAACATACAATTATGGAACCACTTCACCTTTTTTCACTCTGTTGCCGCTTCTCCATCTGTGCACATTCGATAAAGCTAGCACCACCGCCTAATTCCTGCAGTCGCATTAAAAAGACATGCAAATCTCAAATGGATGAGCCTTGCTCGACTCATTCGCTGCCATTGACAGGACTCGACGTCCAATCCATTATGACTGGGTTGGGAGGGCTGGCAGCGATCTATTGTGGTCAATGGATGGCAATAAATTGAGTGACAATCAAAATGTCCACTGATGATACAAGTTGACATTCCTAAAAATATCCACACAACACTGGGGCTTCCAGAGGAAAGGGATCGCAGACAAAAATGGGAGAGCGTGCGAGAGAGACAGAAGAGAGAAAGTGAGCTAGAGTGAGTGTGTGCGTGTGTGTGTGAGAGAGAGCGCTACGGTACCTTGTTGATGTGCCCTTCCTCACATCGCAGATGCTGCATTTAAAAGCTTCGGCTGTGTTCCTAAAGGTGCAGACGCTACAGTCCCAGTAGCCGTCGTCAGCTTGTTTGGCTTGTCTTTTTGGCCTGACAAACAAGACACATGTTTATGATGAGTTTAGATGCGGGAGCCCGTTATTGACACATTTCCTAAATGAACACGAACGGGTGGATTTGAAAGAACGTGACAAGATCCACCGACGTTCAATTGCACAGCGCAAAGCAGCGGGGGTTTGTCCCAAATGATAGCTTCGGGTCCCGCCAAGTGTACCTCGCTGGTAATCTCCTAATTGCTCACAAGCGGACGACTACGAACGCCGTCCGTTGTATTTCACCAGCTAGCCTAGCAGGCAGCGCTCGTTATTTTTCGGCATCGAAGCTTAATATGTCGTGCATTACTAAAGAGTGTCGAATTCGACATTGGGCCGCCCAGTATACAGCCTAGAGACGGAAGAGCCTTTCAGAGACTGCCAGGCGTATCCTGTGAAAAAATCCCTTTGTTAAGTGACGGGGTTGTAGTGCGCGAGAAGCCGCCATAGTGACTGCACTATTCTAGCTAGCCGAGTGAAAAAGGGAGAAACGATCCCGAGTGAAGGAAACGCGTCCAAATATTGAGCCCGTAGCGCCTCGAACAAGTGTAAATGGGTCAACAGGCGGTCGCATTACCTGGTAGGGCTCTTTTTGTCGCCCATTGTGAACAATAATCCGCGGGAAATAAGAAGAAAAAGGGGCCTCCTTGAATTGTCAGTGAGTGTGCTAGGATCCAGATAGAGCCGCTGCTGAGGCTGCTGGCAGACAGGCTCCACTCAGCGCTGGCTCGAGGCACGGCACAGAGACTGACTGCACTACGTCATGTGATCACTTCCATCCAATCACAGCGCGAGGAGCTTTAAAAGTCTGGATGGAGATTTCAGAGCTCGTCTCATAACTACTACTGGCAGTATTTGACAGTGTTCACCTCACCTCACCCCATGGTATGGACGTCATAGTTTTTGGTATCAGACTATAACGCGGCTTTATCGAATGGAATTTGAATACTGAGAGGCAAAAATGAAGTCCAGAAGCAGTTTTGTTCAAGTAAGTCAAACTTGCATTTCAGAAAACAACGCAAAAGTAATCAAGTGATGTTGATAAGACCAGATACAAGTTAGAGTAGTATTTTCATTGCCATGCACAACTAATTTAATGGTGCGTTTCCTAAAGTACATTAAAAATATGAAAGCTCTAGTTTAAAATTGTAATGAAAACTCACAGTAAAAATAAATAGGAGCATGCTTACTAAAAAAGTACTTCAGGACTCTGAACGTAACCTATTCTAGGGAAAGTGATTATTTTTTGTAATTTAAAAAAAACAAAAAACATCTTAAATATCATAAATTGTTATCCATCATTTTTTTTAGCCATCATTATTGTATTTTTAATATTTTTGTGTATTTTCTTTCTAAACTAATACATTTTTAAATTAGTACAATGTGAATGAAAACAAAATAACAACACTACATTTAAATAAATAAAATCTGGAATACAGGTTATGCCCCCCCAATGGTACAGTGGTACCTCGACATACGATCACTTCGACACATGATCTTTTCGACAGCCGACATAAAATTTGACTTGCCATTTGTTTCTACATCTGACACCTGCTGACCTCAGGGAGAAGGTACAGGTCCATACAGGCCAGAACATCACGACTGGCGAACAGTCTGTACCCACAGGCTGTGAGGCTACTGAACTCTGCCCCTCTCCCCTCTCTGCCCCCCTATTACGGACAGTAATCCACATCCACCAACAACAATAATTCTGAGCTGGTTTGCATTGTTGCAGTATGTCATTATCCACTATTTCCTCCTCTCTGACCCTTACCCATTGGTTGACGACCAGTAGGCTATACTTGATTGTACTTGAATAACTTATCTGTGTTTTGCACTGATTTATGACTGTTTTTAACTGGTATATTTTTGCTCTGCACTTTAGCACTGACATGACCTCATGCCGCTGTGGAATCTTTGTTGTACATATGTCCAAAACTGTGTTAATGTTTACACTTGGTACTGAAGGGTATTTATTTTATGGGTTTTGCACTTTACCAACTTAGCTGCATGAGCCATATGGATGCTCCAAACAAAGTTTCGTTGTGCTTTTTGTAACAATGACAATAAATATTCTGAATCTGATGACATGCTCGAAATACGACGACATGACAGCACCGCGGAAGGACGCACGGCAAATTCTCTTGTGAGAGAAATCAACACAGGTTTCAAAAAGGTTTATACGGATGGTCAAAAAAGGAAAAATTGATACTTACCATTGAAATGAAGATGCAAATTATAGACAAATATGAGCGTGGGGTGCGCACCCATGAACTGGCTCAACAATACATCTCCACGGTCCTCCTACGACCACCGTTCGCCAGTCTTTATAAGTTAAGATGACAATTACTATTGTGGTAACATCGCCAAAGAAATCGCCAGCTTCGTCAGGTTTTTATCATTTATTTCAGAACTTATCCAACACAAAACACCTCCTGACCGCCAAAGTTGACGGTGTTCTCAAGAAAACATTGAAAGCTAAAGTAAACTCTCAGCCGCTCCGCTCCCTCTGTGTCACGTTAGCCACGTTCAGGTACAGAAAAAAACATCCGCCACATTACAACCCGATTCGTCAAACTATTACAGGAATTATTATTATATTATTACTCCGATTTTTATTTATAATTTATTTGTTTTGCTATGTGTAATTGCCATTTGTAATGGTACCAGCAGTACTTATTAAGGATTTAGTGCAGGTTTTTGGGCCGTGGAATGAATTAATGGGATTATAATGTATTCTTATGGGAAAATCTTGCTAGACATACGACCATTTCGACTTACAAACAAGGTCCTGGAACGAATCAACTTCATATGTAGAGGTTTCACTGTATTTACCTCATTGCCGCCTAGATGTTTACCCTAATTTTCGGACTATAAGCTGCTACTTTTTTCCGTCATTTTGAATCCTGCGGCTTATAGTCCAGTGCGGCTTATTTGTTGATTTATTTGGGTTAATAGGTAACACTTTATTTGACAGCGACATCATAAGACTGTCATAAGAACATCATAATTATGACATGACACTGTCATGGGCATTACTGAATGCTTATGACAGATGTCAATATGTGTCATGTGGCATATTATTTCACTAACTCCATTTATGTCCAGCTGAGATCTTTTACGGCCATTCAAAAGTGTGATAATTTGCTGGATGACACTAACCGACCTCTGTTATAAGCATTCATTCATGCTTATGACATTGTCATGTAATAATTATGACTGTCATATGACAGTATTATGGCACCACTATTCAAGAAAATGTTACCAAATACCATAACTAGCAATTAATGAAACAACTGGAACAGTAACTGAAGAAATAATTAGCACAGAACATGATTGTTATTTACATCTGTAGTGCTGCAATGCATGCTAGGAGGAATGTTGGATGACAGCAGTGTTGAAAGCAGGCGGCAGCAGAGGTTGACTGTCTCCCCCAATCGAGCAGTGATGGCCAAATGAAGCTTTTAGAAACAATAAGGCTTTGCACCCAATTGGTTCAAAGCTTAATGGTGGTTCATTTGGTCTCATGACAGTCTTATGATGCCATTGTCAAATTAAGTGTTACCAGTTAATATCTTTTGGTTTAAATATCCCATAATACAATGAGGGCAACTGCGGCTTATAGTCCAGTGCGGCTTATCTATGAACAAATGCCGTTTTCATGTCAAATTTGGTGGGTTGCGGCTTATAGTCAGGTGCGTCTTATAGTCCAGAAATTACGGTAATTCCCTCAAACTGGAAGGACTGGCTGTGAGTGCTTACAGTATGTTCCAGTGCCATTGACGGCTGTGAATGGCAGCCAACAAGTTATATGAGTAAGAATAAAAACAAATGCTTTTGTAAAAGAAGGAACGGCCGATTTAACTTTGAGTAAAAGTTTCACAAACAAGAAAAGTGCAGAGTTAGTTATTGCAGTACAACAGTTTTTTGTTGTGATTTCGGGCTTGTTTCTATTATTATTTATTTTTACACCAAAAGACTTTTTTGGGCAAAACCTACCCAATTTTATTTTATTTTTCTAAATCTGGTCTTCGAGGCAGCAAAAGTTAGGTATTGGGGCTTTGGTCTGCACCAGGGGTCCAGAATTTATGGCCTGCGAGCCAGATCTGGTTCTTTTGACGGCTGCATCTGGCTCGCAGACAAATCTTTAATTATTTAAAAAAAAAAAAAAAGAAGTTTCGTTATACTCCTTTGCTCCTTTGACCGGCATTGCCAATTTAGTGTCGAAGAAGAAGTGGGTGAGTGTAAGGGGAGAAAGAGACCGGTGTAGAGAGAGAGTTGCGCGGGAGCGCTGTGTTGAGTGGCTGGGTGTCCCCCACTGGTTTTTGTTTGTGCCATCCATGTGTTTTTATACACTACGCCACCTCCCTGAAACAAGAACCGGACGTAGGAGCGCAGACGAACGTGCCACGGAAATGGTTCGGAGTTGAGAGCACCACATTACCAAACAGTGAAGATTAGTAACAACGCATTGCGCAAACCGGCAACGGTCACCGGCGACTAGAAAGCCGATTCACAGTAATTTTAGTGGGAAAGTGGCAAACATACATGTCGTTGTGTCTATCTATCAATCAAATAGGCAACGCAGATGAGGCAGAGACACTCTTCAAGTGGGGTTGCCGTATTTTGCTGTCGAAAATAGCGGCCGATGTGCGCATGTGCGTGAAATCAACAAGTGAACTTCCCTCTTTTTCCGCGTTGTCAGCTAATTTTAGAAACCCTTTTGAGAAGATGCAAAAAGAAAATAAGGGATGAGTATCGTACTTTTCAGCAGGCCATAAGGACATAAATGCGGCACCGTTTTTTTCTCTCGCTTTGGATGAGTCAACAGACGTAAGCAACTTATCCCAGTTCAGCGTGATTGCAAGGTATTGACTATGAAAGGGACAGCAAGAGGGGAGGATTTATTCAAGTCCTTCACTGAGTTCGCGAAAGGAAAAAACCTACCGATGGAGAAACCTGTTTCGGTGTGCACTGATGGTGCTCCGTGCATAAGTTTCCTGCATGAAGCTTAACCCCACCAAGTATCAATCAGACTACAAAGCCATCAGCAAAACCATGCAGCACCAGAAGTCTCATTAATGGTAAGAAATAGTTTGATTAGCAACAGCATAACAATCTTATTAAAAAGAATTCAGAGACTTATTGTACTTTAAAAGTGTTGAAATTACATAAAATGCACACATTACTTCTATTTTTAGTTTTAAACATATTGTATGGCTCTCACGGAATTACATTTTAAAATATGAGGTGTTCACGGCTCTCTCAGCCAAAAAAGTTCCCGACCCCAGGTCTACACAAAAGCACACACCACTTATCAAAAGTTAAAATTTATATTCAAACACAGCTGTATCATGAGTTGTTATATCATCCCCATGCTGGTGTCTTTTTTTCCTCCAGGTAAAACTGGTTCCTTTAAGACTCCAATTAATTGCCCTGAAATGTGTTTATTTATTTATTTTTTACCCACAGGTGGCCTATGATTGATGGGCTACCAGTGCAGGGTGTACCTCGCTTCTAGCCCAAAAAGCAATGGGATAAGTTCCAGCTAACCTGCAGTCCCGAATGGATGGCAACAGGTTGTTGTAAAGTCAACATCAGCATATATTTTTCCTATTACAACATATACATGTTTACCCAACATGCTCTTCAGTTGTTAAAACAATGTTGGGTTGAACTCTAAGAAATATATGCAGTACATTTTTAAAATAACATTAAGAAAAGAGTGCTGTGATTTCCAACCACAGCTGGGAAAAAAAACTGCACAGAAAACAGTTTATTTACTTGTATAGTGCTTGTTTTTTAGCAGAGAGCAACTTGTTTCATAGCTGTGCAAATGTGAGCTAGATAAAAGCACACTAAATAAAGTAAGGTTTACCCCCTACTAAGACTTTAAGAGCCTCCGTTTTCTTGTGGAATTTTCAGTCTATGTTGAATTAAGTGTGACATATAATGCTGTGTTTACACTGCTGAATATGTTTACACTTGACTCTTGAGTGGTTCTAAACCGCTGTTCGACTTTCTTTCATCCATCTTCCACAAAAGAGACATTTTTAATCACTCCTTTGCGCTCATGGCTGTCAGACAGCGTCATGGAATGTGTCGCTGCTCCTCTTGTGAGTCTTCACTCTGCCCAAGTGACGGCTCTCTGTGGGGGAGAGCTAGCATGAATCGTGTATGCTCATTAGCTGCTCTCCACGACTCCAGGTTCCATTGTGCGTCCCCTTTTCTGTTTCAAGTGAATATCTCTGCCTCAACATAAGCCTGCTCTCCACCCAGTGATTACTGCTGCTTATCTCAGTGCACGATGTGCTAATTGGGCTTCATCATGATGGCCGACTGACAAATACAATTCAGTAGAAGCGGCTTGAAACCCTGTCTTACCATTTGTGTAATTAGAACCTCCAAAAGTGTTTTTTTTTTGTGGGGGGTAGCAATATTTACAAATATTTTATTATGCTGATTGATTCTATGGGATAACAGGGCGATAACACAGACATTCACAAATACTGAGAATAGTTAAGGGAATAAAACTGCTGAGCATCCCTAATTAACTAAACGGTTAAACAGAGATCTTTCACAACTTGGAGACAATTTCAGACAACAAACAGTGGCTAAGCCAAGTATTCAAGTCGACAACACTGTTGCCTGCAGGCTTGATGGGAAGCTAAAAGACAAAAGGATACACAAAATGAAGAAAACAAATTAGTAATGGTCGGATTTTTTATTTCAAAAGTGTTTGTGAAAGCTGTTGTAAACCCTTTGATTGGCCGTGTTTAGGACTGTTACTCAATGGCCTGCACTGAAAAAAACAATTTGACATGTACCAACAGGCCATCCTCTGAGCCATCCCTATCACCATTCTTTACTTGAAGTTAAGATATTTAACTTGCGTGTATGTTTACAGAATTTGATTACATTCAAAATTATTACCGTACTTTTCTTTAAAATAGAGACTATTAATTTCACGATTGCCACCCAGGCCCGTCAAAGTTTTACATTTACTGTTTGATATTCATTCAGTGTCATTTAGTCAAATGTTAATGCAAATATAGCTTTACTCATTACATTTTAAAGAAGTCATGACATTTTAAAGATGGATTTTTAAGGCTTTGAAAAACATGTGAAAGAGTTTGACACTAGAAGTATGGTTTCACATTGTGTGTGTGTGTGTGTGGGGGGGGGGGGGGGGGGGGGGATTTCTGAGAGCCCAAGAGTAAAAAGTTGGCCTTTTGGTATTCTTTGTGATATGATATCTCAGCTTTATAAGATTTGTTTGCAATCCTGATCCAGCATACAATTTATTTAAATGTAATGTGGTAACCTCAATTAAGGAAAACATATAATTTTCCTTTTTCTTTGGGAAACTAACCTCTTGGCACATTATTACTCCAAACATCATATAGCATATTTTTGTATACACAACCATGAATTACAGCTGAACGTCATTCATGGATGACGCAGTGAACTGAATGCAAAACTTCAGCTTTTAGACTCAAGTAAAGTCTTAAGTGTGATATGTGCCAATTAAATGAAAAATATCATCTGCAATTACTTGAACTTGAGTTCTCTTTCTCTATTTGATCTACAGTAAATGGCGAAACACCTCTGCCCTTTAACCAGAGGGTCCTGCAGAGTAATTTTATATGTCAGTGAATCATGTTTGTATGTGGGCTATTTAACCTTACAAAGCCTGTCCTCTACATAAAAGGTAACTTTTAAATCTGAGGAATTTTGCGACTTTCTCCCTCGAAAAACTACAAAACTAATGAGAGGTGGGAAATTTGGCTGCAAAAAAGGCAGTGGGAGAGCGGATGAGAAGGAAGCATCTTCTGTCTCTGGCACTGATTCATACACACAATGGAGGAAAGTGATTAATTGTCTCACGCAGACATTCCTCATAACATTTCTCTATTGATGGAACACTCACTGGAGCAGAGAAATCGCTGAGATTCTAAATAACAGTCTAAATTATTTAATGCATACTCAAGTGATCACTTACGATTATCCCTCTAAATGTTTGTTTTTGTTCAGATATATTCTCCTGTGGTCAGCTTTTCATATTCCTACTAATCATACAATTAGCATTTTCCTCTCAAACGCACTGCATTGACACCCAAACAGATGTTGGTTCTAAATTAGGCCTACTTGACCTTTCACTGAATACTGGCACTGATTATATGTCAAAGTGTTTTTTTGTTTTTGAATTTATCGTACATTAAATTATTATTTATCCACGTGTGCTGTCCATAGAGTGTGCCCACATATTCAATGAGTACATTTATATCATTCCTTTGGCTGCTGTAAAGATTTCATAGTGTTGTTTTAGACAATGTTTTGGCAAAAAGTGCGGTGTTTCTGGCAGAGGGCATATGTTCATTGGCGAGATTCCCGCCACAAAATCAAATAAATTCAATGGGATAATTTATGATCACACGTATATGGTGAGGGATAAGATTTAATCTTTTAAATCCTTTTAGAGGGATTTACTTAAACACCCTCTCATGCTTGTACATTTTCACACACAGATAATCTACCTTTCTCTCATCTGTAGCCATGCACACTGCATTTCTTCCTTTCTCACACAGCTGTTGTCATTTCCATGTCCATAGCTATGCAGAAATGCTGTAGTCTGTGTATGTTTACGTGTGTCTACAGTCCAAGAGTCTGGCAGGATTGGGAAATGTGAAGGGGCAGTTGAGGACACTTTTCCCTTTAGAGGTAAAATGTCTTCATGCATGTTCTTGTTTGGAAACGCTGCTAGCCGCTCCCCCCCAAAAAATTGGCAGGAAACACCATCCTGCTTATACTGGGGCTGATAAGAACGAGGCGGGAGAAAGAAGAAGCTGCGCTGCAGTGGGAAAGCGGGAAAAGGGAGGGTGCAGCAGCGAACCTTCAGGAAGGTAGATTATCCCACGAAATGCTGGCAGAGCTTCAGCCTTTGTGCATGCTGGTGTGTCTGTGTGCGTATGTGTGCACACGTTCTGGGGGTGTGTGACAAAAAGCAGCTCCTTCAGCTCACTCAGCGGTGGAGAGTTTCAATGAATCCGGGGCAGACTCCACAATGGGCTATGGAACAATAGGCCTGCAAGCTGAGAATGTGCATCGTAGAGCTGAGGCACCAATCTCATATTCTAACTCTGACACAGCAAGCTGAATAAGGACTAGGGCAAACCCTCAATGTCAATTACTCGCCTGTTGATTATCGTTCTGATAAATCGACACATTCCGTGCACCCTAAAGATAAAATGCCACTCGCTTTTTATTTTGGTATTCTGATTGAGGCTTTATTAGGAGATAACACACAGTTTAAACTTGAAGTCATATTAATCATGCATAAAGAGACTTGATAAAACAAATGAGCCATTATTGATCACCAATTTGATCTGACAAATTAATTTAGAAGATACTTTAAAAACTCTCCATTTTGATCTTCATTTTCTTAGTGTGAGCCTTTTTGACTTTGCAGTCAATAATGGCTTTGAAGCCTTCAGCAATTCCACAAGTGCATGTGCACGCACACACAATAAATCACTGGCACTTGGGAAAGGTTTCAACCGACTAAGCCTGGTGTTTATGGTTTTCTATGACTAAATCCAGCTGTTGGATGGAGACAAAGTCACTTGAACATATTAGTGGATTGGCATGTGGTAGGTAATCTATCCACCAATCAATATACTTTATTGAAAAAAGTTGCAGAATTTTACTCAAGAAAAATAAAACAGGCTCAACATGTTAAAAAATGAACTATTCAAAATAAAGCCTGAACATTGACTTAGTTCCCCTGCCCTTACACTTGCCAGTCTCATGTACTCTTGGCAGCTTGAAGAGCTTACAATTTTGGCAGTCTTGTTAATGTTCCATTATGTGTGTAAGAACTAT
This sequence comes from Corythoichthys intestinalis, assembly GCF_030265065.1. Lineage (NCBI taxonomy): Eukaryota > Metazoa > Chordata > Actinopteri > Syngnathiformes > Syngnathidae > Corythoichthys > Corythoichthys intestinalis. Next base: position 30,440,350 of record NC_080403.1, on the reverse strand, counting down.
AAATAGTCAGAATAATGAATGATGCCACAAACAAATGTAATGTCTGACATTTGAGGCCTTTTTTTCCGCATTCCCAGATAAGCTCTCGAACTTTTCAGCACTGATTCTTGACCTGGGTTTGATCGAATAGCAGGGATTCAGAATTTGTGTGAGTCCGTCTGTAAAGGCTTTTTCACACTGCACTTAGCAGGGAGAAGCATGCCATCGATGAACACATTCATTGTGAGTGTCATCATCAATTTAAAGCAAGACTAGGTAACTTTTCAACATTTATTAAATGTTTTCATAACATTTGTGATGATATGTCTACTGGCAACTAGTTGAATGAGACCTCTTTTATGGCTTGAGGGGGTCTGTATTAGGGCTGCAGCGATCGAATATTTTAGTAATCGACTGAAAATTCTATCGATTAATTGAGTAATCGGATAAAACTTTTTTTTTTTAAATGTAAAGAACAATTATAAATATAGATGAGAAAACAAGACATTTAATGTAATATATAACTATTTTCAGTCAATCAATGTCTTTATTTTCGATGCACATTGTTGAAAACAGCCAACAATTGTGTCTCAAATGTGACTTAAAAAAAAAAAAGACTAATTCACTGCTTTCACTCAAAAAACTTTTAGATCTTATAAAAAAATATATATATTTCTTACCTAAAAATGTCACTACGCTTGATAACACACATCACTTAAAAAATAGGTGTTTTTCCCACGTGTTTCAATTGAATTTCCACTTGTGTCAAGCTATAAGTTCTAGTTTAGTTTTAAGTTATTCTAAACTGTAAGTCATGATAGGATTTTGAGTTTTTGCAGTGTTCAAAATAAATGGTGTGCTGTATTGGAGCATGTTAGGCACCAGTGCTACTTGGTGTTTTATCCAGCAATGACTACTGAGCTAAAATTGACAGTTAGTGTTATTAAGTTTTTATTTTACACCCTAATCACTCTACAGCGCTGTTTTCACAGATTAAATAAAGCCTCTATGTAAGAGTTAGCCATGCATCGACTGTAGTCATAATGAATACAAACCAAGCCCTCCGCAGGGATAACGTTACGTGAGCGAGTGACAGTAACATTAATCTTATTTATGAACGCTGAGAAGTGTACTGCTTTAAGATGGCGGCTGTTTTATTAACGCCGCCGAGTCGGTCATTTCGCATCTAGTTCTACGTACATGTGATATCTATGACAGACATACAGACGCTACCTGCGACCACGTAGCAACATGCGGGCGTAGTTTTTAGCAACGTCGGCGCAGTTTGTAACGGCTGTCGGCTGCAGTAAGGTATTTTTTTTATTGCTTCTTCCTCTACGCACGTGACGTCAGCGCGTTGTCCTGTATTAAAAGTAGTCTGGGCAAAACGCGATCCTTAGAGCTGGCAAAATTAAACGATTCCTTGAGGTGAATAAAATTACTCGGATCAGTTTTTAAACTCGAGTTACTTGAGTTGCTTGAGTATTCGTTTCAGCTCTAGTCTGTATCGCTTTCACCAGTAGCCTACTAATTAACTTTGAGGAGGGTGGCAAGAACCCTGCCAAACAAAAAAAACACAAATGTGCTGACTGCTTCACGATCTATGTCACTTCCCCCTTTCCCCATTCATTATAAAGACGGAAGTTGATGCTAACGCTTTTACGAGAATCCTGCAAAGATGGCAGCGCAACAAAGAGACAAAAAGTTTTGTCCGAGGAGGGAAAAAAGAGAGGCTAGCAGGATTCTCAAAAATAAATATTGGCCTGGCTTTCACTCGCTGGCGTTATGCACCCCCCTGCCCCCAAACCGGGTGAGGTAGGGGAATAAGCCACACTAAGCCACAAAGTTGCTAACTGTCATATGCTATTGTTTAGTCACAACTGGATTCATTACCTTATCAATATCCATCCTTCACAGAGCCGCTGGAAACAGAAATGTCATTTGATTCATCTGCAGGTGACAGAGAGATCACGATTTTACAACACTATAGACAAGTTTCCTGAGCAAAATATGGGCGGCGCTATCTTGGAAAATGTCTGCTCCAGACTTCTGGTTTAGAAAAAACATCACTAGTTGCGGTTGAAGTAAGCAGTGTGATGACAAAGTTAAAACTGAAAAGTTAAAGGAGAGGAACTCACTAAATCTCCAAAAATGGATTCAACATGACGTAGATGAGATAGTATGATTGTTCTTATTACTTCGTTGATCATTCGTCGACAAAATTATAACAACCTGTTGGCCTGTGTTGACGTGAGGTGTAGATTGATATGCCGGCCACTTGAGTGACAAAAATAAGGTGAAATTACAAATTATATTACATTTCTCGAATGCAGAAGGGCTGACACGGATTTTGTTGTTACATGGAAATACTACAAGGTATGTACATATAAACAAAAATTGTGTGTCATTCTTTTTTATTGCAGATATTGATCACAATAAAACACTTGGACAACATGATTCAATTTCTTGTTTTATTTAAAACAATCGGTACATGTGCAAAACAGGTCAATAGATCACAATTTATAAAATTATTGAAAAACATTAACGAAGGTTGAGCATACGAGGAATGTGTTATCAGACAGCAGAGCTTTAGAGAGCCTCGGCAAACTTTCACCCGACATTACGAGACCTTCAGCGGCATTCAGATGGGCTTTCTCCCGCTGTTCTCGGTAATTCCAGCTCCTACATGCTAAAGTTGCTGCAGTTAAAAAGCTCACAGTTGGATCTCGGGATTGAGCTGACGGTCCGCCGCGAGGCGAGCCACCGTCTGTCCCAACCCCTGCCTCTCGGCCGACCACGGGAGTCAAGTCTTCCATCATCAAAGTAGAACGCACGTAGTCTTGATACATGTCCATCAACGTACAATCAAGTTGTCTTCCCTTGCATAACAGTGTTTTCCACCTGTAAACAAACGAACAAACAACTTGTAACACTTGCATTTATGCGTTTACATAATTGTGCCATGCTACATATACTGATTAGCAACAGGCTAGCAGCAGATACAGTAGTTGTAGTACATAATATTGAAGATCATAATTACAATCATCGTAATAACAATAACAAAGGCAACAAGTTGTTTCATGCGCAAGATTTTAGCTTGAGTATTTTTGAGCACTGGACACATGAAAATGCAGGGATAGGAAGAACATACCTTCCATAACACAGCGGCAACACAACTACAAAAACACCCTTTCTTTGTGTTGGTACGAGCTTGGTTCCACATCTGCCTTCATGAACTTGTTGTCCTCCCCTGTTGTGATGATGACAGATGGATGCAGCATTTCCAAATTGTCCTTTTAAGGGATTTTGATGAGTAGTGTTACTCCAGCTCCACTGTTGTTTTGGATGGAGAAATTCTAAAACGGAAGTTGCGAGCAGACATAAGAAAGAAAAGCGGAAGTACCCTAGAAACTTGCTATACAGGTGTGCGTTGGTCCTCATGGGAAACTCAGTCTACCTTAAGGCAAAACACTATCGCTTTTGTCCACCGGCGTCGCTAAAATTGACTAAAACTGAAAAGTTACCTGGTATTGCTTTAAAAGAATAATAATGAATACATTAATAATAATAATTTTTTAAAATTCATTTACGATAGTTGCTATGATCACTTATTTCATTATTAGGAATTTATTAAATATACTAATGTCAATGGAAGGAAAAGCGCTATATAAGTTTAACACCAACCAACACCAACTGTGTGTCTTGGAAGCCCTTTGGAATGTTTGGGTGTTTTACAGGGTGACCCAAAAAAAGTTAACACTGCCATAATACAACTTAAATGCCATGTTTATTCATCTTAGAATTAGAATTTAATCACAAATTATACATTATTGTAAAGAACATGTACAGTACACTCTATTTTTCAATGTGTCCTCCCTTAAGTGTCACAACAGCCTCCAGGCGCCTGCGGAACGCTTGACAGGTCTTCTTTATGTAGGATGCTGTCATCTTTTCCCAAGATCTAACAATGGACCTCTCCAAGGCTGCCACAGAAGTTTGTGGCTTCTTACAGGCTCTGTCTTCCACAGTTGCCCATATGCTATAATCCAGGGGGATTGAGATCTGGACTCTGGGGTGGCCACATATCACCTTGTCAATCAACTTTTCGGTCCGCACAGATCGACACTTCCAGACCCAGGTTTTCGTGAGGCTGTTCCAGTATCTTTCAGCTTCTTTTTAACTTTGTAGACTGCACATCTGGATATTCTCAGATTTGCTGCAATCTCAGTAGGTGTCAGACCGCCACTCAGCAATTCAGGTACAGCTAAAGTTTTCTTCATTTTCAGCAGAAGCACAGGAATTGTAGAGACGAGAGATTACCAGCTGCATTGAGTGACCTTAATGAATCACTTAAGCATGACAACCTATTTAGATATGTTTCAATGGCTTTTAAACAAGCAGTCAACTGAGTGTAAACTTTCTTTTGGGTCACCCTGTAGGGCTACAGTGTATCACAAAAGTGAGTACACCCCTCGCATTTCTGCAGACATTTAAGTATATCTTTTAATGGGACAACACTGACAAAATGACACTTTGACACAATGAAAAGTAGTCTGTGTGCAGCTTATATAATGGAGTTGATTTATTTTCCCTTCAAAATAACTCAAAATATAGCCATTAATATCTAAACCCCTGGCAACAGAAGTGAGTACACCGCATGGGAACTATGTACATCTCTAAATGTCCAAATTGAGTACTGCTTGTCATTTTCCCTCCAAAATGTCATGTGACTCGTTACAGGAGTGCTGTCAGCATTGCTGCAGGGATTGAAGAGGTGTGTGTGTGTGTGTGGGGGGGGGGGGTCATTCCCACCACCATGCTTGACTGTAGGCATGACGCACTTATCTTTGTACTCCTCACCTGGTCGCCACCACACATGCTTGAGACCATCGGAACCAAACAAATTAATCTTTGTTTCATCAGACCATAGGACATGGTTCCAGTAATCCATGTGCTTTGTTGACATGTCTTCAACAAAGTGTTTGCGGATTTTCTTGTGTACCGTCTTCAGAAGAGGCTTCCTCCTGGGGTGACAGCCATGCTCACCAATTTGATGTAGAGTACAGCATCTGGTCTGAGGACTAACAAACTGACCCCCCCACCTCTTCAATCTCTGCAGCTATGCTGACAGAACTCCTGTAACGAGTCACATGACATTTTGGAGGGAAAATGACAAGAAGTACTCAATTAGGACATTTAGGGATGTACGTAGTTACCATGCGGTGTACTCACTTTTGTTGCCAGGGGTTTGGATATTAATGGCTATATTTTGAGTTATTTTGAGGTGAAAATAAATTAACTCGATTACATAAGCTGCACACAGACGACTTTTCATTGTGTCAAAGTGTCATTTTGTCAGTGTTGTCCCATGAAAATATATACTTAAATATCTGCAGAAATGCGAGGGGTGTACTCACTTTTGTGATACACTGTAAATAAATAAACTTGACAACGCAAAAAATCCAGTGCACAAGGCACCACTGAGTTCGAGTATTAATATTCACGGAGGATAAAGAGTCTGTTAAGGTCTAATACGCTTCCGTATCGTGTACACTGGTTAAAGGTACCAGTTGCCTAAATCCCAGAAAGTCAGCTGGGATTCAGCCCAAAGAGAGGCTTCCCAATCAAGCTATCAGACAAGACATCCATCACTATACTGTGGGGTTGGGTAAATGACCTTCATACAGCCCCCTACTTCAGTTTAGACACTCTTGGGTTCTATTATGAGGACATTTAGGTAGCAAGAGTGCATCCTCTGGGTTATATTTTTTTACTCTAAGCTTTATACAGGGTGGAGAAAGAGAATAAAACAGGAATACAGGAAAAAATGTGCTGAGATGGGAAGGGTGAGTTGGCAGGTGATGAAAGCCCAGTAGAAAATTAAGATGGAGTACAAAGTTACCAGGAGAGGAAAAGGGAAGAAGGTTGAAAATAGCTGGAAGAGCGAACATAGAGGGTGAGCAATAGGATAGAAGCAGACAAATTGCTTTTCAAGGACTCTCTAACACCTCAGTAAGAAAGCTCTAGCACAAAAACCAACAGTGCACCTGTGATGGCGAAGACAATATAAGGGTAATTTCCAGAGAGAAAAAGGAGACATCCATCATAGCGGCAGCGCATCAGTGAGTTTAAGCGTCGCTGAATATGAAAGCATGAAGCTCTCTGACTTGTTGGGGAGAAGAAAGCCAGCTTTTTAAGGAGGCATCGCTCGCCAATATCCTCACGCACAGATGAGCTCACAAATGGAAACATTTGCACAGCCAAGGACTGGTTTAAGGCAAAAGGCAAATAAAAGCAAACCCGTCTAAATCAAATGCCAACACGGATGTTGAAAGAGTTTTGAAAATATCTTTTGTTAATATAAATTAATCTTTTTTTTCTTCTTCTTCTTATTTTTATACCGACTTCCTGTCAAGATGAACAAGGTGAGCGCTGTGGTCTTTAGGACAATTCGACCAAGTGTTTAAGATGTGTATAAACGCATTCAGTTAAGAGGTTACAGATAGCTCAGATCACAATATGCATGGAATTAAAATCAAGTCCAAACAGTGGAACAAATCAATATTACGACTGATTGGAATGCCTTAATCCTCAGTTGACAGGGCATTTACAATGCTTTACTGATATATATACTGTATAATAGAAACAACCATTGCACACAATCCTTTGCTGAGATTAAGGGGGGGGGGGGGGTGATGACCCCCTGGTGGCCGAAAATGTCATTGCACGTAACTGACTTTCTTATATATGAATTTAAAATTAAGACTTTGCTGGGAAAATGTTGTCTATAAAAGTTGTAAAGCAATAAAACAAACAACAAAAATGAATGAAAATAACCATTTTTTTTTTTTATATAATCGGTCACAATTATTTTTAGAACAGATCATGTGACAAGCACTTTATTATAATGGGTCAAAATTATTTTTGGAACAGATCATGTGACAAGCACTTTAGAGACAGTCATTTGCTTCGCTTAGCCAAAACCACCTGAGGGCAGAACATGCAAGATGGATATTCGTAATTTTTTCAAACCACAGCTTTCAATAACAATAGCGATAGCAACTAGTGAGTGAGAACCAATGATTGAAGATGTGGACCGTGAAATGCCAGAGAGCACCGGCAAAATGTTGAGCAGAGTTTCCGTTTGCCCCACTAAAGACGTTAATTGTACTACAGAGCCACCACTGGGCGTACAATATTTAATGGATGACGATATTGGCCAAGCATAGCTTTCCTAAGCAGCCTGATTTAGAATTCCCCTCCGAATGAGGGGGAAAAATGCTAATTTTCAGCGTATTATCATATTCATGGCTGGAATATTGAGTCAAAAAGGATGCAGTGTCAACTTCACCAATAGATAAGACAAAAAAACGCGCGCGCTCACACACACGCATGCACACACACATTTGGGATGCCTGTATGTACGAGCGTGGGCTAAGCTGCTATCGGAGCATATATCTTGTAAGTTCAATTCAATGCTGACACTGCGTTTCGGGGTTATCAACATGTTTTGCCCCTCCCTGCCATAAAAGTAGAACTCCGCCTATGACCACAATGCTGGTAAACTTGTACGTATTGTAAGTTATACCAATAAAGACTACTACATAAAGCTAGACCACTTGCACTATACCGTATTGGCCCGAATATATGACGGTGTTTTTTTGCATTGAAATAAGACTGAAAAAGAGGGGGTCATCTTATATTCGCGGTCTAAACATTATACCCATTCACGATGCTAGATGGTGCCAGATATCATTAAAACGATGTTCTGTCATGACAGATCTCAGCTACTCTCCCCATTGACGACGCTAGATGGCGCCAGATATCATTGAAGCGATGTTCTGTCATGACAGATCTCAGCTACTCTCAAGTTTAACAAGTTTGCATTATTTTATTGCAATGTTTTTCCTTATTCAGATTTGTTTCAAGACTACAGTTAGTTAGACTTCACTTTGATGGTGAATGCAGTTATTGCAATTTTGTTGTTTTATCACAATAGATTGGTCTATTTGCATTTCAAAAACCAGAAGCCATTCATTTACGGATGTGATTGCACTTTGGTTTACATATTTAAATGTTCAGATATTAAGATTTGAATGAGGTAAAATAATATGCTTTTTCTGTCAAATATATCGTTATAATCATTTGTTTCGGACGTACTGTAATTATTTTCTGTATAAAAATTAATTTGGTGTTCAAAAAGTGTTTTTTCAAACTTGATTCTTGAAAAAGAGGGGGTCGTCTTATATTCAGGGCCGTCTTATATTCGGGCCAATACGGTATGTACAAATACAGAGTGTTAATTATAAAAATCTGTCTGTACAAAGATAGCAATGCTGCTTTTTTACTGACACTATCAGTGAGGCATTCCTTAAATAGCTTGCATTTGTCTCGAACAGAAATGCATAATTATCCTACAGCAAAAGTAAGGTACCCATCACAGTGCTGTGCAGTTATATTACTGGATATCAGAAAAAAGTGACAAGCTTGAAATGCCCCTCAGGAGTTTGTGGAGACCAAAACAAATGTGGAGCGGATTGAGAACCCTCTTGAGCTGACACTCCTGTTTCCAGTCACATCACAGCTTTGTCTTAAACCATTTTACTTCAGTTGTCAATCAACCCGACTCAGCTCTCCTGGATTTCATGTCAGTACCTGCCACTCACTCCCTGACTTTTTTTCCCACTCCAAAATTTCAATCAGTTCTTGCAAGGACTGTATATTCTAGTTTGGCTTTAAGTGGCTTTGGTTACTTTGGTTCCTTCCACTTCACTGAGCAAATTTAAAAATACTATTTTCAAGGATCCCTGCCACTCATAGGCCTTTAGATGCCTTGTCATTTTTCTCTCCCTTTAAATTGCCCTTAGCCTCAGTTACTATAAAACCATTTATATTTTTATGCCTATCTCACTTACTAACCTTACCCAAAGATGTATACTGAATAATGAAGTGGAAGCCTTTGTTGGACTGCACCGTTCAATAATATGCAGTAGCTAGTCATTGTCCTAACTTCCAATTCAGTGACTGACAGCCAATTAATTTATGTACTAATTGAAATTAAATGGACAAATACTGCTTTGTTACAGTGAGAACCTCAATGTTAATTAACTTCTTCAGTCCCCGTAGCCTCTCTGTAATTGCTCATCTTGTTAAATTTAAAACAGTAAAATGAACCTCTGAATAAAACTGAATAAACACTGATTAGTAACAGTTCACAACCAATACAATGAAGCTAAGAAATTAATTCATGTATCACATGACTCGGCAATTACAAGATGAAGCAATTAGTCATGTACAAATTTGTTGATATACACTATAACAGAGGGTATTAAGATATACAATTTTATGCCACTGAGGTTAAAGGCAGTAAATCATATATGTGAATCTCCCTAATATATGGTCATTATATTGTAAGAGAGGCTGTCATGTGAGGAGACACACACCATTAAGACCTACACAGCTGTGTCTGATCAGACTTTTACACAGCCTGCTGCTTCGTCATGTCAGCGAAGGTTGCAGCTTGTCCTTGTGCATTGGAGCGAGTACTTGCACAGTGGAAACAGGGCCCAGGGCAGGTTATGTGTGCTGCACTCATCCATGAAACTGTAACATAATCAAAAGCTACGCAGTGCCTCACAATTTCTAAGCTGTCTGAGTGACAATTTTGAGGGGAGGTTCATGTGGTTGTTATGTCATGCTGGTTCAGCACAACTGCGTGGTGATATACTAAACTTTGGCACAGGGTAATTCATGTACGTAAGGGATCATTTGAGGGCAAAATGTCTCACTGCCAGCAGTTCTGTTGTACAACAATGATTTTTATGAGGTTCAAGATTAAAACGTCTGTCTTTAAATAAAATGAACATCATGTAGTCTTTGCAGTTTTTACTGATTAGGGATGAGGAAAATTTCAACATACACTGCTGGCCAAAAGTATTGGCACCCTTGCAATTCTGTCAGATAATGCTCAATTTCTCCCAGAAAATGATGTTGAAATGATGCAGCATCATGTGATGCTGCTGTAATTTGTGTAATTAACAGCACCTGTTACTTACCTGTGGCACATAACAGGTGGCGGCAATAACTAAATCACATGTGCAGTCAGTTAAAATGGATTAAAGTTGACTCAGCCTCTGTCCTGTGTCCTTGTGTGTACCACATTGCGCATGGAGAAAAGAAAGAAGACCAAAGAACTGTCTGAGGACTTGAGAAGCAAAACTGTGAGGTACCATGGGCAATCTCAAGACTATAAGTCCATGTCTAAAAACCTGAATGTTCCTGTATCTACCGTGCGCAGTGTCATCAATTAGTGTAAAGCCCAGTGCACTGTGGCTAACCTCCCTAGATGTGGACGGAAAAGAAACATTGACGAGAGAGTTCAACGAAAGATTGTGCAGAACCTCGACTAACATCCAAACAAGTTCAAGCAGTCCTGCAGTCCGAAAGTACAACAGTGTCAACCCATACTATCCGTTGGCATCTGAATGAAAAGGGGACTCTGTGGTAGGATACCCAGGAAGACCCCACTTCTGACCCAGAGACATAAAAAAGCCAGGCAGTAGTTTGCCAAAACTTACCTGACAAAGCCAAAACATTTTGGAAGAATGTTCTCTGGTCAGATGAGACCAAAGTACAGCTTTTTGGGAAAAGGCATCAACATAGAGTTTACAGCAGGAAAAAAAAAAAAAAAACGAGGCCTTTAAAGAAATCACGGTCCCCACAGTCGAACATGGTGGAGGTTCCCTGGTGCTTTGGGTTTGCTTTGCTACCTCTGGCACTGGACTGCTTGACCGTGTGCATGGCAGTATGAAGTCTGAAGACTAGCAACAAATTTTGCAGCATGTCAGGCCCAGCACTGGAGACTCCTATAGTGGCCAGCAATGAGTCCAGACCTGAATCCCATAGAACAACTGTGGAGAGGTCTGAAAATGGCAGTTTCGAGAAGGCACCCTTCAAATTTCAGAGACCTGGAGCAGTTGGTCAAAGAAGAATGGTCTAAAATTCCAGCAGAGCAATATAAGAAACTTATTGATGGATACCGGAAGCGGTTGTTTGCAGTTATTTTGTCTATAGGTTGTTCTCCAAGTATTAGGCTGAGGGTGCCAATACTTTTGTCCGGCCCATTTTTGGAGTTTTGTGTAAAATGATAATGATACAATTTTTTTTTCATTCTCTTTTGTGTTTTTTCATTGCAAGCAAAATAAATTATGATATCACTACCAAAGAATTTGTAATCGCAATCATTTTCTGAGAGAAATTGAGCATTATCTGACAGAATTGCAGGGGTTCCAATACGTTTGGCCAGCAGTGTAATTACTCCCGGATTCTAAAAACACTTATGTCTGGTAAGTTTTATGATAGATTTTAAAAATTGCCCCTGTGTTTTAAAGTGAGTGTGAATAGTTGCTTTGTCTTTTGTCCATATGTGCAGGAATAAATTTATATTTGTCTTGATAGAAATGTTAAAATCACCTGCTGTATTCTACATTGGAGCAGTCTACCATTTAATAATGGCAGATGTGATAAATGTTGAATCATCATCAGCTGTACTCATTATGCCAGCTCCCTGAATCATTGATTTTGTCATATAGTTACCAGATAAAGAGCCCATTTCAGTGAAATATATCTTTTAATCAAAGTAAAGAACCTTAAGTGTCTCAGTGTTCCACTCACTCAAGTCCCTGTTGTATCATGATAATAAAACATGCAGCGTGTCCTGATGTTACCCAAAGGCTCTGGCAAATTGTGTGAGTGCGCTCTGTTTTCGACACACTGCCTGAATAGAAGTCGTTTATTCACAGAAAATGTGCCAAGTTGAGTCTTCTGCAAGGATTAAACAGTTGTATCTCTGTATTAAAATAGTCTTACAATAGTCTCAGATCTTAAGTTACAAAAAGGAAGGCTTTTTAAATTGCCAAATACAAAGTCCCGACCCCCCTGGCGTTGACAAAATCCCTGAGCAACCATATAAGTGGCGCTTATCAGAAGTTAGGCCTGTTAACTAACCTGTGCATTAAAAAAAAAAAAAAAAAAAAAACTATGCAAAGTGTGGAAGATTATTGGGTAGATTTACTGTAGAGTACCAGTACAGTGATCCCTCGCTACTTTGCACTTTGAAATTCGCGCACTCAGTCCATCGCAGATTTTTTTTTTTCAATTAAAAAACAAATTAAAGATGAGCTATCCACAGCCGATCGCAGTCTCACACTAACTCCCTCCCTCCTTCCTTCCCTCTCCCTGCTCTTTGTTTGTCAGTGAGTGAACTGGAGTTGCTTATTAAATTAAACGATGATTGACAGATGGTTACGCTTTGATCTTGCCAGAGACTCGACCTTCAAAGGGCCTCATAAGTCAATCATCGTTTAACTCGTTAAACAGTTGCTGTGGCAACTCATTGTGTGTAAGTGAGCAGCTGGAGCGGATTTGAGTGGACACCCAATGAAACATTTAATAAAGACAAGCATTTTTTAATTGATTTTTTTTAAATGGATTGGGCGTGTACTTTTTTCTTGTTTAAAAATAATTCTGTGGGACAGTAACATGTTTAAAACTTATCATAATTATTACATTTAAAGTGCTTAAAAACCATTTATATATATATATATATATATATATATATATATATATATATAAAAGTTTTTTCAAATTATACTTTGGGCAAAAAGGTTAAAAAAAAAAAAACATGTCGTATATGTTTCTCTTTCCAATGATAGATCTGAATAAGTACATTGAACAAAAAAAAAAAAAAAATTTCAGGGGGCAGGCGCTACTTCGCGGTTTTTCACTTTTCGCAGAGGGTTCTGGTACCCATTAGCTGCCAAAAAAGAGGGATCACTCCACTTGGTTAATGCACTTTATCGACCAACTATTTGTTTACTACAAACAATAAGCTGGACTCGCAATATTAGCCAGGAACACCAGACTCACCGCTGTTCCAGCGAATGAGTCTGGCGATTGTCCCGCGGATCAAATTCCCAGGGTGGAGCAAGCCACAGCAAACAGACAGCGGAGTGGACCAATCAGCAACGGGCGGACGTGACCTTGGTAAAGCGATCGGAGAACGGAGTTTATTCAAAATGGCTAGCGCGAGAGACTGTTGTCACTGACTTGTGTTGATGTGTTTTTGGTCATTTAAAACTTATTTTACCGCGGATTGGAATATATTCTCGGCTCTCCTATTCGCCATCTGTGTTGTTATGGAGACAACATCCGACGCGCAAGAGTGACGTTGCTCGTTAAGAACACGTCACGCAAACAATCGAATCTGATTGCAGGGATGATTTCGTCCGGCTCGAGAGGCCATTAAGGAGCTGGGTCCCAGACTACTCTCACAGTGTTTGAAAAATACAGGGAGAACAGTCTGGCCGTGCCAGGCAATCTCATTACGTCCTGTTTAACGTCTTCATTTGGCATATGGAGCCTGAATGCAATTTCTTTTTCAGCTTTAATTCTCCTTCCCATTTGCTTATACGACCACTTGTGGGTTACCGTTAACAGACAGCTCCTACAGGAAGTTTCTAGCACCAGTTGTCAATTTTCTTTTTAGAAGGATTACTTATTTCCAGTAACTAGAGCTATGCTAGTAACAGAAACATTTTATTAAAAAAAAAACAAAAAAAAACACATTCATTGAAAGCCTTCCAATTTATTGAAGACGCAAAAACACAAAACAGGGAAATGCTAGTCATACATTTGAGGTAGCAATAAAAATTAAAAGAAAGTGTTGCACTGATACTGTAAGTGATAACGATTCCTAGTCATTCAGTTTGAGTCTTGAATGTGAGTATTTTGCTTGTTATTTATACTTTACAAGCAACAGTAGCAAACTTTTATTTTTTTTTTCTTTTACACTTGTGAAACAGTTTTGCAGAAAACATTGCCTGAGAAGTCATCAGAGGATTTCTAACAAATAAGAAATCAAGAACATCCTGGAAGGAAAATGTTTGACCTTGTCTTGACTATAATTCCATCATAATCTCCTGACATTTGAACTAAGAACAGGTCAGTTAAAGCAGCCAAGGTTCAAAGCTCAGCCTCCCTACATTCCAATAAGCTTATCAGCAAGTTCCTTCCTATCTTGCACTACATTGCACAGTCATGTGGCCCCAAGCCAGTTTGGAGATAATTTTATTACGCATAACCTTTATATAGGACCTGCCACTGTTCACACAGCTTGACATAACAGACCACACGCAGCATCAACTAACAACATACCCGTGCGGTATATTCCATCACGATGATGTCAGGAAAAATAACTGAGCTGCCACTCACATTGTGGCAGATGTCGGCTACATTCTATTGGCCAATTTTACAGTTAGTTTGTGGCACTGTAGTGTGCTTTCAGTCCTGTTTTCCACTAAATCACTGTGAACAAGTATAATTGGCTTTATGTGTAAGCGCTTAGATCATGGATGCTCATTGTTTTGTGCTCCGAGATCTGCTTTTCAAGGAGACAACCTTCCACGATCTACCTTAAAGGGAACGACGGATAGAAAGACTTGTAGTTCTTAAAAGATAAACGTTGTTATGAGTTAAAATAATTTAATATTAAAATCCCTCTGCCAGGCTTCCAGAGTATGACTCTTGCGACATAAACATGTAATCTGTTCAGCCCTTTCAATTTGAACCCGAGAGGAAGATTAATGAACATGACACCACTGTCGATATTTCACAAAACTAGCAGTAAAAGCAAAATGAACAGGATAGACGGGACAAGACGAGGCGAGAGTAGGACAAAACCGGTGTTCTGCCAAAATGTACTACACCGTCCGTCTTAAAAGAGGCAAATTTGGAACCCAAAGTACTACCGTGCGCTTTCAGCTTGTTTTGTTCAGATGCATACTGACAGAACATACTAAAGATGCTTTAAAAAAACACTTAAACCTAGTAATATCAAATAAGGGTGGTTCAAATACGCTATGTCAGGGGTCCCCATCTGCCGTACCGGTCCGCGGTGCATTTGCTACAGGGCCGCACAGAAATAATAATTTATTAATGTCCGTATTCTGGCCGAATTAACCCTGTGCCCTTGTTTAACACACCAATATCCCTGTCTACTCTAGATGTAATACTACAGGATTGATTAGAATGTCGTCATAGAAATCCATTGATTGGACTGCTAGCAGTACATCTTGTTTTGTGTATATAATATACTGTATCTATGGGCGCTTGTCCTCAATAATAACGTATTACAAGGCCGCAGGCGCAGCACATTTGTTTCCGGAAATAATTAGCCCCTCACGAGCGAAGATGACTAGAAAACAGACGACTTTGGAGATATTTTTACGGTGAAAAGGGCACCTGACGAGCCAGAAGATGAGCTTACAACTTCGAAGACCCACGAACTGCGAAGGAGTGGATTCGTGACCCGTTTGTGAATAAACCGAGTGATTCGAGCATGTCTGTACAACAGGAGGATTAGCTTGTAGAGATCGCAAATGACGGCGATCTTAAACACACATTTGAAACAAAAACTCAACCGAGGTTCTGGATTAAAGTCATTTCGGAATATCCTGGCATCGCTACAAGAGCATTGAAAACCTTGCTACAATTTCCAATATCGTTCTTTGTGAAGAGGGCTTCTTAATCAATGCTTAACGACAAGGCAACGTCGTTAATGGTGAGAGAGCGGTGTGGAGTTGTTGTGTGCAGCTAACATGGCAGGATGTATCTGAGGAGAACTTTTCTACATGTCCTTCCATGATCAAGCATAAGTTCATATTCCTTTCTTTAAAGAAAGTTTGTAGTGTTTACTTTGGAATCGCTGCATTTGCGGGCATTTTTAACGTTACGCGCATGCGCAGAACCGCATCGTTGCAATTTTTGATGGGTTGTAAAATTTGTCAGAACACCGGTCCGTGAAAAAAAGACCCAAATAACACCGGTCCGTGGTGCAAAAAAGGTTGGGGACCCCTGCGCTATGTGACTAATGTGGTCAACAGATGAACAATCTGCTTTAAAACTACCACAAGAAAACACAATGCTTAAAAAACTATGAGAAGGAAATACATGCAAAAAGTATTTTGAGGCATTGAAAAGGTAATAAAAGACTCAATAAAAACACAAATAGTAAGTACTCACCACATTTAGGCGATGTGCGCATGTGTTGGACGTCTTGCCACGTAGGAAGGAATTGCAGAACACCGGTAGTGTTTTCTTGTGACACTGACAAACTATGTCATCACCCCGAGTGTCCATTGCGCACATTAAACATGGCGCCCTCTGTAGGTCAAAATATGTACTAAATATTATAGATTATAAAATCAATGGCAATATTTTATGTGTTTCTAATGACATATTTTCGTAAAAGAGAACAATGTTGGCTTATTAGAACCTACAAGTCTTTAAGGTTTGCTTTAACAGCAGGGAGTGCTACATAACCATATATGTTGCTCACACAACATATTTACCTATGTACATTTAAAAAAAAAATGTTGCCACAATCTACACACACTAGCGTTGCAATCAACTGGTAGATCGAGATCGACGTAATGAACACCCCTGGCTTAGGTAATGAACCACAAAAGTGTCTCAAGTGAGACAGTGACAGCACAACCTTTAGATACCTAGGAGCTTTATGTTGAAGTGTTGAAAAGATGTTCTCTTTTCCTCTTCCTAGTGTACTTTGCTCGTATTAGCACCCCCCGTTATCATCTGGGGTGGTGCTGCATGTCTGCTGGGAGGCACGATGCAGCCGCACACAGATGTAATCTACACCTCTCAATCTGTCGAACAGCGATTGAATCTCAGCAGGAAGCCAGCTGGAGACATGCTGACACGACTGGCAAAGCATCGCATATGTATGTATCTGCTTTCATGTAACACATCTAGCAAGGGGGTGGGGAGTAAAATGGTTGGGGGTCAATTCTGGTCATGTGAGAAGGGGTAAAAAGGAAATGTGCCTGACTGAGAGATCTGGAAAGGATTAAGATGGCCAGAGCATGAAATGAGGAACGCTCAGGTCATTTCATCACTGTATAGTGCGAACAGGTCTGCCACTTATACGTCACTACCATGGTTGGCTTTCCCAAGAAATGCTAAAGTTCATATACATAAGGTAAATGGTACACTTAACTACTTCTTAATGGAAACTACTATTGCTGTAATGGAAACATGACTAATTGGCTATGTAAACAGAATGCTTCCATTTTATTACTTGTTCTTGTAAGACAGACTATTCAATATAGGTAGGAATTTTTGGGCACCTAATGATTCGATTACGATTCAGAGGCTACGCTTCGATTATAAATCGATTATTGATGACCCCCCCGCTATTAGCTGCTTTTAATGTTTAGTACATTAGTTACAAAAACTGTTAAAAAAAAAAAAAAGCCTCGCAGGCTTAAATAAATAAACATTCAATTAATTTAATGTTGTGAATCAACCGTTAAAGTTGTTAAAATTGCTCCCGTTATTCCATAATTTCCCTTTTGTCTACTTTTGACATGTGAAAGTTTTAAAACTATTTTAAAGATAGATTCAAGTCAATATATTACCGATTTAGGAGTATTTTAGATAAAAATTAGGTTCGCTTGGAAGGTTCGCAACAACTGCCTTGCAGGGAAGTCTATTGCTTTAAGATGGCGGCTGTTTACTAACGCCCGCATCTAGCTTTTTGTACATATGCTGCTAACGGCACCGAGTCTATTTTGCATCTAGTCCTATATAAATATGATATCTTCCGTACCATTATGTGGATGTACTTTGTAGCAGCTGTCTGCAGCAGTCAAGTATGTTGTTGTTGTTTTTTTTTTTATCTCGCCGCATGAGTTGAGCTAGAGCCGTGAGTTGAGCATTGGCATTACCCGAGGGGCCGGGTAATGACAAGCATGATGTTTAGCTACTCTCGCTCCGTTCCTCATTGCGTCCCGAAGACCGCGAGTGTGTTTTACTTCCGCTTTACTTGACATATTTAAATACTCGGAATTTGGATGTTTGTGAATCGTTCTCGAATCTTCCACGGCCGAATCGCGAATAATCTAAGAATCGGAAATTTCGCACACCTCTTCCGTTCAGGCAACCTAAGTTAGAAAATAAAATGCAAAAAATCAACAAACAAACAAATGTCTAAACAGACAAAATTTATAAAATTACAGTATGTTGCTCGGGAGATAATAGGAAATATGAGCATCACTGTTTTTCTTCTACATGAGTAATGATGCTTCGTCGTGGGTCATTTATGGTATTGTCGTTAATGACTTGCATGACCGTGCAGGCAGCACGTTTCTATCATATCATATCATATCATATCATATCATATCATATCATATCATATCATATCATATCATCATCGATCATGGTTGTCTATCATAATGTGGCTTAAGATTGACTGGCGAGCAGTCCAATGTTCTATCTGCATTAGGGCTGCAGCTATCGAATATTTTAGTAGTCGATTAATCGATGGACTAGTTAGTTCGAATAATCGAGTAATCGGATAAGAAACATGAAAAATTAAAATACCTGAGCTGACCCTCAAACGGTATATATATATATTTTTAAATGAGTATCTGTGTACAACAAAAGAACAGTGGACGAACTTACATAGAAAAAGTCTGCTAGCTTAACTCATTTGCTCCTAGAAATGTATAAATACGTTCTATTTTTAAATGCTCCACTGTCCCAAAAACGTATTTATACGTCTTTTGCGTTTTTTTTAATTTTTTTATAAGAAGCATATATAGCTTCCGCTGTATCAGGGAAACAAAGAACAACGCTCCAAGCCCATTTTAAAGCAATAAAACTGGCCACTGGAGGGCAGTTGCGCATTTTGTAAGACGAGGCAACCCGATTCAACAGCAGTGAACGGCCGGGCAGCATGGTCAGAGCGCTGGCGGCATGAAGCCAGGCGGCGCTCCGACCGAACAAAACAACGAGAGGACGCCTGGGACGCCAGGCGCTGGACGACTGTGCAAAACGAGTGAAACCCCCCGTGGAGCGGCTCACCAAGCAGACCCGGCAGAAATGCAAAAATAATCCATCTTTGTGAGACAGACAACGACGACGGAAAAGATTACACTGCTGACGTGGCGACAACGGCGTCATCTCGGCAACAAACCGTCATCTCTCAGTAGTCGTATGTGACTAAATTGTTACTTTGCTATTTAAAGCTCTATTTGTCTGGTTGTTCGTGGTATTTTGTAAAAGGAAAACATTATTCAGATGTTTGGAATGTAACTAATGCAAAAAATAGCTTTGTTAAATTCAAAGTTATGTTTGAAATGTATGCGTTTACAAAAAGCTCATTTTCTCCGTTTTTTTCATCGGAAATTGGAAAATTGCTCAAACTAAGCTATTTTCTAATGCTGATTTCTAAAGAATGGAAAAAGATACGAACTTAATTTTTTCTGCTGAAAGAAGAGAGTCTAATCTTTCTTTTGGTGGGCTCCAAGTTTATATAGCAATAGAAATGAATTTTCTGTGGGCCTTGCAAAATCAGTCAAAATCCAGAAAAAACGGCCGGGAGCGAAGGGCCTTGCACTGGTGAAAATGGCTGAGAGTGAATGAGTTAAATGCTATAAAATGCAAAAGTTTTTATTTATTTATTTTTTTTACATTGCTCTTAACAAATGGTTCAGACACATATTCCCACAAAAAACTTCTAAATATACCTACAAACTAAATTATAAATGCATTAAAAACATTAGCTCAAACAAAAAATTAGCTTACGTTGGTCTTAACAGGAAGCAGTTGGATTCAGCTATGTGAAAAGAGGAAGACCAGGCAGTGTATCCACCCAAATCAATACAACTAAATGCAAACACGTTCAAAATAAACCATTACAACGGCACAAAATAAACCATCACAACGCCACTTTAATTAAACGAATACTCGAAACAAAAACATTTGAGTATTTTTTTCTAATCGAATACTCGAGTTAATCGATTAATCGTTGCAGCACTAATCTGCATCTTGTCTGGTTAGAACGAGTTGTTGAAGCTGTATGTAGCTTCATTTTAACAAGGCAACAATGGATTGATATCACATTTTAAAACAAATTTGTCTATCGTATTCTTAAATTTGTCCCTGTTCTTGGATCACCAGTGACAGAAACATGGAATAAACATGGCAGGATGAAGGTGTGCTTTGCTCCAAGAGCTGCTACAAGAGTGGAAAATCAGTTTGTTTGCTTAGAACATGTCAACAGATGCATCGGGACTGACAGTGTGGTGAGTGTTTCTGTGTTTACTGGAACGTTGAGGCTTTTATCTGTGTCAAGCTCCTGCATTGGAAGTGTCATGGGAGCTCGTCTACTGAGGGCTGGGGGAGTATAAAAGCTAGAAACCTTTGTTCCATGTCTGGTAGCAACACACACCGACATCCGTGAGGCATCATTAGTCGGAGGATGAGCCTGCACTAAGACGCTAAGGCAAACACACACATGGGCGGAAAAGCACCATGCTGTGGACCTGAGCAAACACAGCCATTGCCTCAGAGGTCTGGTGAACCGGATGCACCTTCATTCCTCTGATGGCGTTGACGGATTTACTCAACTCATAAAAAAGCATATTGTGCAATGACTGATTTTGAACAAATATGTGCAATATATGCTCATGCAAATTGGATAGCATCTGCCCTTCATACATGTATATTATTAGTTATGAAACATACACCTTTGCATCTAATGCCCTACAATAGTGCTGAATTAAAACAATTATCAAAGACTGGGATAAAATACTGTATTGGCCCGAATATAAGACAGCCCGGCTTATAAAACGACCCCCTCTTTTTCAAGACTCAAGTTTGAAAAAAGAAGTTTTGAACACCAAATTAATTTTTATACAGAAAATAATTACAGTACATCTGAAACAAATGATTATAACAATATATTTGAGAGAAAAATCATGTTATTTTGCCTCATTCAAATCTTAATATCTGAACATTGAAATATGTAAACTAAAGTGCAATCACATTCGTAAATGAATTGCTTCTGGTTTTTGAAATGTTAATAAACCAATCTATTGTGATAAAACAACAAAAATGCAATAACTGCATTAACCATCAAAGTGAGGTCTAACTGTAGTCTTGAAACAAATCTGAATAAGAAAAAACATTGCAATAAAATAATGCAAACTGGTTAAACTTGAGAGTAGCTGAGATCTGTCATGACAGAACATTACTCCTCAAGTTCAGCATTCACTTCAATGATATCTGACGCCATCTAGCGTCGTGAATGGGTATAATGTCTAGACCGCGAATATAAGACGACTCCCACTTTTTCAGTCTTATTTCATTGCACAAAACACTGTATTATATTCGGGCCAATACGGTACTGCTACAGAATTGTGAGACTTGTTGCTAGATAGAGAAAACGCTTGTTTACACTTGCTGCTGCTAAAGATGACCCAATCAGTTATTACCTCCACTAGTAGGTGAAATCTACAAAATGCGGAGGTTATTGTATTCTGTTCTGTCTGTCTGTTTCTGTGTGCTTGTTTACAAGTTAATTCAAGAATGAATAAATGGATTAACAAACTTGTAGAATCTTTGTAAAATGAAACGGAAGAGGTGATTTCAATTTTGGAGTAATGAAGTCAAAGGTCACAGAGGTTAGTTGAGACGTTTCGCAATAACTTGATAACGTATTAGCCTATTTAACTCAAATTTGCGGTAAAGGTTGAAATGATAAGAGAAAGGGTCAAAGGTCAAAGAGGTCAGAAATACAGCAATGCTTTGAATTTGGCTGCTTAGGCAGAAGTATGCCCTCTCTGAGTGCGCCTTTTACTTGTTAGGTTGTGACGGAGTAGCCCCGTCAGATCCCGAGGGAAACTCGGTGCCCTCAATATAATGCATGAGACATGGCAAACTCGGCGTCTTCAATATAAGTCATAGGACACACACGCGCGCAGGCTCACACCATACCTGTTGATTATTTGCCAGTTCCACTTGTTAGGCATGGCGGGGGTCTGGGGTGCACACTAGGCTGCCGCAACAACATCGTGATGCCACACTCTTGACAAACATTTTTACAAGTATTCATCCTCCATTCACATGCTGGATTGTCAAAATAGAGCGCGCATTTACTTCCTGGTTTTATGTTTTCGGGGGCGGAACGTCAGCGTGTGACGTTACCGTATGGGATGGGTTTTTAGCCCACGTACATCTATTTTTCTTTCTAAATGTTATTTCGGTATAGTAGTACCAGTATTTTGTTTATTGTATTTTTCTTTAATTTACAGTGAAGCTAATATTGAACAGACTGGAGTTGTTGAGCAGAAAACTGGACTTTTTGAGTTAATTGGTTTTGAGGGGAGGGGCCAGGAGAAATATAAGAACAGACCAACCTAGGCTCCCTAGGTCATTTGGAGTCACGCAGTGGTGCTGATAAGGTAACAGACCTTTTTACTTTATTTGCCATACTATGAATGTTTTTGTAAATATGGTGAATTATGGTTTAGCTTTTGTATATGATCACTTTTGCACTTTGTCACAGAACACTGTTGGGAACGTCGTTAATAAATACACTGAAAAACCATCTTACTGCTCTGGTTGCCATTTTTGTGAGCAAGAGCCCCGCCACATAGTTGCTTTTTCACATAAAGCCATAGCTTTGAATAACCTTTCTGCAATAAATTCTTCATAATTGCATTTTATGCTCACTTATCCTTGCCTGATACATACATTTTGTTTTATGATCTTAAACAGTAAATTGGGGAGGCTATACAAAAAAAATAAGGAGGCAAAGTCTTTCACACTGTACTGTAAGCACAATCTTGGAGTCAGCCTCATCCCAAATTCACCCATTTACCAGTGTGAAACGATCTCAACAGCATATCCTCAAACACCTAATCCTATTATGCTAATAGAATTTTAAATGCAATACATTAACAGGTCAAGCTTTTCCAGCTCTCCTCCAGTTTAACACTATCCCTCCAAGCCCAACATACTTAACAAGGTGAATGAACCATACACACTGGTAGGGCAGAGGCAATTTGCAGCATCAAGCTATCTGATAACACATTTCTATCCAATGACAGTTACACAGTGATTAAACAGACATTGTTCACACCAATTAGAGTGCATGAGCGAGGCAGAGCCACTGAAGCGTCAACAAGCAGCCGCACAGTCATGCTCCCAAATGGTGATGATAGGATTTGTTTCACTCTTCCGTCTGTAGTAACGGTTCTGAAAATAGACCACTGGATTCATGTTTGTCTGTTTGCACTGTGAGTTTGAGACAGTCACGCCAAATAATGCATATCCTATACGTCAGCTCCTGAGGATGGACTTTAAAGCCAGCGAAACGAAAAGAACTTACTCCTCTTTCACTCTATGCCCCTCCTTGTCTCTTGACTGGCCAAGCCTAGAGCGACGTGACACAGTCGCACTGTCACAAAAGAGAGCGCCAACCAGCACCAGGCAACATAGCCGTCGGTGAGAGAAAAAGGGTGCACAAAAGCGCAAAAGGACACAAAAGGAGTCAGGCCCTGAAGAGCAGAAGATTCATTTCTTCTTGAGAGCTATTAATCTTTTGAAGCACCAGAATGACTTTGGCTCTTAAGAGGCAGAGAAGAGATTGAGGTTTCTATTACAATCAACTTGAGGCGACATCTCGGGGGAGAAGGGGTTCTGACCACACTGAAAAAAAAAGGAATATTTAAGGTAGATTTAAAAAAAAAAAAGGCAATTTACAAAACAGGTCAAGGTTACAAGACGCTAGTGTTTCACAGTTCTTATGTGAAAATTCACTCGTCTTAGTATGGTTGTAAAAGTAAACGGATAGTGTGACATCATCTTTGCGCACACAGCTTTGGGCGTTTTTCTTAAAGACAAGCTAATCAATGTCAGTCATTCAATAGACAATAATTGGTATTCCATCGATAAACCTATTGGCTGCCACTGTCCAATTCATTTTGACTGTCAAAATGAAGTGGAAGTCAAGCGCCATCAATGACATTTCAAGATGTGGATTCACAGCCAGTCCTTCCATCATTGAAGGTCTATTGTCAATGGCAGGCAATGAGTTAAATAGTACCAATCACTCTTAGAATCATCAGGTCAGCTGGCGCTTATTCCAGATGAATTATCACCCCCCCCCCCCCCCCCCCCCCCAATCCCGCCTAAAAAAAAAAAGACATCAAATTAAATACTTGTATAGCCAGGTATACTTGATTTTCTACATTCTGCCCTGTTAAATATCTAACAATGATGACCATTAAATTAAAAGGAAACCCAGTGAAATCAGTCACCTGGTAGCAGATTGTGCTGCCAGGCTTCTGAAGCTAGCGCTTCAAAGACAAAAAAATGGCAATGTGGCCCAGTGTCACTTAATCAATGTGAAACACTCTTGGGGAGATAGAACCATTCTCTGCAGAGGGACACTCTCTCTAACCGTCAATCTCCACATTAACCCTGAATGAAAGCGCTTAAAATGGGCTGACTTCCACTCCATAACTCATTCGTTCACAGCAGTAATGACACCCGGTCCTGAGGGACGGGTTGCATGGGAATGTAACAACTTGGGATGTCCTGAACAACAAGAAGCATCAAAACAGCTCATATGTTGATCAAATCTGAGCTGTAAAGTACTTCATGTATTTCCGGGCTGTAATGCGATGCACAAATTAATGTAACATGCCTGTGGTTGCTGCACCACTACCACTGTCAGTTTGTCTCTGCAGCTCTATCTCACAGATACCTCGGGCCCTGGGGTGCTCTTATCTCTCAAACAAACAGCTCCCATTCAGCAGCCCCCATCTATCTAGTTGACATGTGCTTCCATGTTTGTTTTCTCTCGCCGGTACGAGGCCGATGATATTGAGCTGTGTCGACAGAGCTCCTCCATTCATGCCGGATGAATCAATCACTCGTGCATGCTTAGTGCCGACACACTTCTCCGCTTCAGTCAATCTTTTGCAAGTGGGAAGAGCTTTTCTTACACTCGAATTATTCACTACTGCGCTACTTCAAACTGGCTCTGACAGAAAACTTAATAATTATGAATTTCATTTAACGTGATTTTCAAAATTATATATCACAACAAATAAAAATAGACAGTCTCAAGTTTTGAACAGTCAGTGGAGATTGGTCTTTTGTAAACTTGACTACTGTGTTACACTGAATTCTCTGTCGACAATGTACAATCTTCCAAAGGCTTCTTTGAGGAATGAGTACTGCTTCTTATCCTTTTCAGAAACCTCTCTACATTGAAGCAAAATTGTCTCTCCTGGACCACAATTTTCAAGTGGCTATGTTGTAAAAAGAAAAATGTCTGAACCACACACACCAAAATGTGAATTTAATCAACCATTTATTACAAATCATGCATACGCAAGTACGGACAGCAATAGGAAAATACATTGCAGGGAAAGCACTGTTTCACATATTGATGTAAAAAAGCTACCAAATATACACGCAGAATAAAGTAAACAAAAAGGCAAGAGCAAACTAATTTAGAGCTGGTAATAATGTGAAAACACGCACTAAATCAGTGCAGTAATGAATAGAAATGAAAGTCAATCATATTTAATTAGAAGACTTACATGGAAGATACATTTCACATTAGTCTTCAATTAGCACATCATGAGCTCAAGTCCTGTTTCTGAATGATGAGCAGTGGATTTCCGCAAGGGCTCAACTCTAATAAAGTTGTACTGCTGCTCCCTCCTGATGTTGCAATGCTCTGTTCTGAAAGCTTTCCTTCCACTTCAGGACTGGCACGCAATTCTTCAGAGATTTTTAGCTCCCCAAGGTCCTGGATGAGTGGTCTGGCGCCTTCTAGGGCTTGAGGGAGAATGTCGACGTTGCTCTCTGCTGACAGCAGTGTGACTGCTCGCTCCTGTGGGATGGGAGCACAGACGGCGGAGGTGTGTTGAGGCTTGGGAGGGCTGTCCTTAGATGACTCTCCTCCCCCTCCTCCACCGGATTCAACGAGAGCTAGCTCTTCGGCTTCACTCTCGTCGTCGTCTGCCGTAGTGCTGCCATCACTAGAAACATTACTGCCCTCGGAAGCACCCTCAGAAGCTCTGCTTTCCTCCTCAGCAACCAATGTGGCTGCCTCTTCTAGCTCCTCAAGCTCCAAATCCAAATCTTTTTTCTGAATGGAGACTTTTTGTAGTGCAGCTGCCAACGCTGACAACTTCCTTGACCTACGAGATTAGATAAAGATAACTCAGTTCAGGGTGCCTAATTACTAAGACAGGTTCTCAATGCAAAAAAAGTGTGTAGCTCGACTCCACAAATGTCACAGCCTCATTAAGCATTGTACTGGAGGGTGTATTTAAATAGGGCGTCTTGTGACACCTGTTAGGAATTTTAAAACCTTTAGGAGAATCCTCTACAAATAGCAGCGGTTTTATGTTAAAATACTTTTTTTTTCTTTTTTAATTAGAGTTTTGAAAAACAAAAAACATTTTTTCTCAATGGTGAGTAGTTGCCGCTGCATACTGAAAAACAGTAAACAACAATTTTCATCCAAATATTACTAATTAACAGTGTTGGGCACGTTACTTTAAAAAAGTAATTAGTTATAGTTACTCACTACTTCTTCCAAAAAGTAACTGAGTAACTGAATTACTCTATAGTAAAAGTAACTAGTTACCAGGGAAAGTAACTATTTCCGTTACTTTAAAAAGAAGTTGTTGTATGTCAAAGAATTTGAAATTTTCTGAGCAGTATTCGAGTCAGTTTAATAGAGAAGAACAGATGGGTAGTTGTGTTATAGAACCCTGTAATATTTATTGCAGCTCACCAGCAACAGATTTATCATACACTTGAAGTGCAACAAAAATAAACAGATTTGATTTGCTTACCACAGCTGTCGACAAAAGCTTTGCCCCGGGACATAAATTACACTTTACATGCACGTTCTTTCCTTTAATTTCGACCAACTTGAAATAGTGTTTATATCTCCACCTTGTAAAGGACAAATTTTCCTCTGAATGCTCTGCCATCATATCCCTCTGCATCTGCTTTGCGTGTGTGTTTGCCGCACGCGCTGTTCCGGTTTGAGTGTGAAAACACCGGCTCTGAAATACGTGCGCTATTAGGATCGAGCGTTTACGTCACAGAATGGGGGATCACGTGAGATTTGACAACAACGCAGCCATATTGGAAGCAGGTCTGGCTCGCGGGACATTAAACTTTAACTTGCCAGTTCGATAAAGAGACAAACTCGTTACTAAGGCGAAGAATAGATACTGTATGTGATCAAACTTAAGGATGTGAACAATTTTGACCCTTATGAGCAAGCCGAAGAAAAAATGGAGTAAAGGTGTCGACGGGCTTCCACAATTACGCGAAATGGACATTCTGCTGTATTTATTGTTTGGTGTATGTTACTAAACTCGTCAGCGACTCCGAAATTACAAATCGCTACAAATCTACGAACAGTTTTGTTTCGGATGGGTGCAGGATCTGCACATTATGACCGTATCTAACGGCAAAATTTTTGCGAAGGTAGGCTATGTGTGTTTACTATTTTCATTGCCATGAACCTGAACGCACCCAAAGTCTTGGATGACAAACAGAGCAGAGTAGACTCACTACGGCTGGTAGTTTCTTCAATTTATTCAGAGTAAGTAACGCACCGCTTTTGACCGTCAGTAACGGTAACGGCGGAAAAAATTAGTTAGATTACCCCGTTACTGAAAAAAATAACGCCGTTATGTAACGGCGTTATTTATAACGGCGTTATTCCCAACACTGCTAATTAAATAGATAAGAGTTGGCAGAAGACACTCAATGAATGAAAATTTAATGTTAAATGGCCAGGAAAATGGTGTTTATACACGCAGTTTGGCTGCACTTCAAAACTACGCTCTGGGTGGCAGAGCAGAAAAAATACAGAGGTCCTGATTTACTAAAGCTTACTTTTTGTTCAAAAACGGCCGGAAATGAGCATACTATTGCAACGTCTGAAAGGCAGGTGGCTTTCGTAGCATGGGGATCCAAGCAGAATAACCAGAAATGGTGTAAATATCCTTAATCATGTTAAATATTTTTTTAAGGCAAGAACATTTTACTACTAAGCGGAACAGAAGATGAATGAATATATTTTTTAACACGGTCATTATCCGTCCCCCAAAAATCTGCGCTACCTAAAACCTCCTTTAAATAGTCTGAAAAATAAGCCCAAATAATAGTTTGACTGTCCTCACCACTTTTACACAATCTGTTACAGTGAACACATCTTAGTTCCTAATACTGTACTGTATATTGGTAAATGGTTACAAGCTTTGTATATCAATCATCAACAACGTGAACACCCACAGTATGTGAGAGTAAACAAGCAATTAATAGCTTGCAAAATTGCCCCTCCATGTCCAACTATAGTTAACTTACTGATAAAACTTTAGTCATGATAATTAAAAAAAAAAAAAAAAAAGTAGCAGCACCAGTATTTAGTTTTAACACACAAACTCCTGCACAGAGTAAGAGAGAGTAAAGTTTTTCATTGTACACAATGATATTATTGCCGGTCCTCCATTTATGTTGGCCTGGCAAGTTGTCCAAGTGCTACAAATTTTTGAACACTACATTTGGCCCATACTTGCTTGTTGCTTCCCCCTTTGCCACGGTGATTACGGGCTGACCTCTCTGGATCACTTAGATTCAAAGTGTGCCCATTCAAGTTGGAGAAACTGATTTAAGCTATGCTGCTGTGTTTGTGTACGTGTGTTGGGAGCAACTCTTTTGCTGTCATTCACATTTTCACACTCTGTTGTTGTTTCCCCACTCTAGTCCAATTGACCAACTGCTGAGGCCTACAACTGTTCCTCTTCAATGCGCAGTCCCAATAGGTCCTTTTTTCCCTGATGTGTAAAGTGCAACTTAGGCTTTGCATTCATTAACATCTCTCAGAGGCGACAATGCAAATACAATGTAGAGATGTCAACATCTATTGGTTGACCCACAGAGCATGGGCAATAAGTGAAATTGACAGTTCAGCGTTTTTGACTTTAGGCTTAATCTTCGAGTTAGCGGGGGTTTAATTAGACGCTGGAGTTGATTTCAACAAATTCCGTGCAGTTTGTTATTTGTTAGTTTCAGGGCTCCGGAGTGGCTATGCCAGCATGGGTCAATGGTCCTATTTTAGCGTGCCGATAAAAAAACAACATATGCACGTATGAGAATCATCTATGACCCATGCAATTAATAGTGTTGGCTATGTCTTTAGAATAAAGTTATTAAAACTTACCATTGCATGTCAATAATTGTTATATGAACAGCAACATTTGTAACCCAGCGGCTCTGCAGGGAACAGGCTGCAGAGCAGTGTGATATTCTTTCCACCGGTGTGTTTACGTTGTTGCCAGCAGCAAGTAACCACAGTTTATATTGTTCCCAGTTCTTCAAAGGGAACTTTCATTCGCCCATTTCTTCTGTTTCCACAGCTTCTAAATGCATATTTCACCATGTTGCCGTTCTACAGTCAAGACTCAATAGACTGATGCCGCATTCGATGAAGGTGGGAAGTCGGAGTTTTCCAACATCCGACCAGAAAAAATATAGTTGGAACGCCACTGGAACTGGGGGGCCCTTGTCACGAATTTTTTTTTTTGGGGGGGGGGGAGTACCCCGACTTTACAAGTTGCTTCAGTCTGACATCACTCGACAAAATGGCGCTGCATGTCGAAAAGCAAACCGTTAATTGTAAAACTAAAGAAGGTAGTTCATAGTGTGTGCTATTTACCTTAGCCTATGCACTGCACTCCTATCTATTGTGGTCACATTACGTATCTATAAAAGAAAAAAAAAAAATAGTCCTGCAGAATAAAATTAATTACGAACAGTTATCTGCATTTTGAATTTATTTGACTACGTTAGATCTCTTAATAGTTTTTTATTGACACTAATAACGTATAACTGACAAACTGCACGGAATTTGTTGAAATCAACTCCGCCGACTAATTAAACCCCCGCTAACTCGAAGAACTGAACTGAACTTCCGCTTTTGCTAGACAAAAAGGCAATTATCCCATGTGGCAAAAAAACACAGATTAGCACACCCAATAAAGACTAGACGACTTGAGTTCCAACTTAAATAGAACTTTTTACTGAAGGACAAAAGTCTGAAGAATAAGCAAACATGATCACGGTCGACTTCACTGATGATTTGCGTATAAAGTCTGAGTGGAGATTGTTTGGCATATCTAACAATGTGACTGAGGAAGGAGAGGCTCCTGTAAAACCGCCACTTCAAAGACTGCCCTGTATTCTCTTCCCCCGTGGGAAGTCATTATTGAGTTAGCATTGGAGAGGCAAGCTTGTTTTCCCTCCCCTCTCTTGCTCTGTGGTGGGAGAAGCTTGGCCTGTGGTGAATACAAAGGCTGTGTCCAGGAGGGGGAGGGATAACGTTATACACAAACCAGTCATTACTACACTGTTGTTGTGGTTAGCCTTCATTAATCTGAGAAGGGCTGGCTTTTTCTAGGTTGGAAAACTTAAGAGTAAGAGAAAGACCCCTCCATCTGCCAAAGTGTTTAAATGGGAAGAGAAGGTGTGGGAGAGAAAGTTAGTTCAGCGTCTCTGTATTCCAGTTCAAATACAGTCTGATGTTGCTTTCAATGTCTGTGTGTCAATTCAAACAGTACAATATGTCTGCCTCTGCTCTTCAAAACAGTCGGATAAAGTGTGTCTTCACATGTACGGATCTATGTCACATGAGTACCTTTAAATATATCTTTAATGTCTGGGAAATAAAGGCAAACACTAAGAAATATGAACCATCGCTATAGTGAAACGCAAGCCAATTGGAGTTCCAGATATGAGGAACCTGATCTGCAAAACCTGTTTTATAGCTTACAACACCATCTATAAATATTTACTGTACAGATGTCTCCTTAAGACATATCAGAGTATAGAATTTCGTATTTGAGGTGAAAAGGTCAAGATTTTTATGTGCCCTTTTTTTTTTGGCGTTTACATTCTACGTAGCACCTGATAGTGTGGGGGTGGTGTTTATAAAATATTTCTGCCAAAACACTCTTAATAATAATTCAACATTTTGTCCAGAAATAAATAGGAATGAAGAATTTTAAAAGCACTCTGATATAGTAAATGCATAGATACCACAAGCACAAAGGTTGGTTTCAGTATGTCTTCTGGGGTCCATAAAAATGCAAACAGTCAAGTGAGGACAAAGATTAAATTAATGACTGGAACAGATGCTGTCACCACATAATGCAAGATCATATATTATACTTTTCAGGAAACTAATTTACAACTTAACCAATAAGTGACTTCTAGCAAGAATATATCTGTCAATATGCCTCAGCAAGTGCTGCTGTTATCCTAAAGCAATATGGTTCAAATTAGCGCATCAGTTTGCTCTTTCATTGATTGAGATGATTACACCTGTTTTTTCTGAGGCGAAATAAGAACCAGCCGTGTACAAAAAACAAAGTTCCCTTTTGAACAAACAATTCAGTAATCTGATCTCGTCAAATGAACATCAGTAGGATTAAAATGTCTTAATTAACCTGTTCCTCAACACACTTGATAAAATAACAATTACGCAATGTATTACGAGGGATTTGAGCAGAGTGAAAACAGCCAAGCACGTGTTTCTTTCTATTCGAAATGGTCAATGAGAATTTTACTGAGTTCAAATTTTGAAGTTTATCTGAAGGGATTTTTAGTAACAACTACCATTGTTCAAACACCAGTGTAACATGGATTGGAGTGGATAATTGTGCAAACTGTGTAGATCTGCCTAAAGAGTTACTGCTCAAGACAAGGAGCTGGAGTGGCACCATGCAGGGAATAAATCTGTGTAACTTGTCCTTGTTCGCTGGGAGATCCCATGTCTTTGTTCTAACCCGCTGGGCTTTTTGGATCTCCTCCAGAGCTGAGGCAAACACGAGATAAAGAAGCTGAGTTATTCATTTATAAGGTTGACAAAAAAATCCTCTGGCCGCCTCCTAGAACTCATTTCATTCCCTATGGCTCAATTCATAATAAACAGAAAAACAAAAAAATATATAGCGTCTGTCTGGTACATTGCCAGTGTATTCGGTAGACATTTGACTCTATGCTTGGCTTCACAGATTTCACTACTTGTGGGACATACTGTATGACGCCTTTTTTCGGTAAGCCAGAAAAATAAGAGGTGAAAGAACAAGATGTGCCTCTCCACCTGTTTGATACAGAAAAAGGCAGGTCTTTAAAACTTACTTTGTTCTTTCCATGTGAACTGCACATAGATTTTGTTTGTGGCGCTTTGGAAGTGCTCACTTCAGGCATTGGGTCAGTAAATTCTGCTGTCTGGTGTGAAACCTTTTAACTCATTCACTCCCAGCCATTTTCACCAGAGCAAGGCCCTTTGCTCCCGGCTGTTTTTCTGGATTTTGACTGATTTTGCAAGGCCCACAGAAAATTCTGTTCTATTGCTATATAAACATGGAACTGGAGGTGTGCAAAATTTCCGATTCTTAAATTATTCACGATTCGGCCGTGGAAGATTCGAGAACGATTCACAAACATCCAAATTCCGATTATTGAAATATGCCAAGTAAAGCGGAAGTACAACACACTCAGCGCGCCGCGCGGTCTTGGGGACAATGAGGAACGGAGCGAGAGTAGCTAAACATCATACTTCTCACTACCCGGCCCCTCGGGTAATGCCAATGCTCAATTCACGGCTCTAGCTCAACTCATGCCACGAGATAAAAAAACACAACAACATACCTAAATGCTGCCGAAAAGCTGCTACAACGTACATCCACATAATGTTACGGTAGATATCACTTATATAGGACTAGATACAATATAGATTCGGTAGCGTTAGCAGCACATCTACAAAAAGCTAGATGCGCGGTAATAAACGGCCGACATCTTAAAGCAGTACACTTCCCTGCAAGGCTGTTGTAGCGAACCTTCCAAGCAAACCTAATTAACTTTTTATCTAAAATACTGTATTTTCACGACCATAAGGCGCACCTAAAAGTCAAATTTTTTTTCCAAAATGGGCGGGCCGCCTAATAATGAGGTGCGCCCAATGTGTATACCGAAGGCAGACGTGAGTGAAAGCAGCATGATAACCATTAAGCTGCATTCACACCGGCCGTGAAATAACGCGTGACGGGCGCGTTGCCGTTGTCAAAAGCATTCACACTGAGGTCTCGAGAAGTCAGCCCACGGGCCCCACGAGACTGAACTACTTCCGGTTCAGCCCTTGTTGTGTGTATCCGGTGAAACCATTAGGTGTGAATGGTGCTCGTCATAGGGTGCGGGCCGCCATTAGGTACTGTATAAAATTGAGTTACGTGCGTTGGGCAAATAAAGTTCTGTTTGAATCAAGACGCCCGAAAATGGCAACTCCGACGAAAAGACATGCTTATGAAGCCCAGTTCAAGCTCCAAGCTATCAGCTACGCGAGGCA
The DNA here is from genome assembly GCF_030265065.1 of Corythoichthys intestinalis. Lineage (NCBI taxonomy): Eukaryota > Metazoa > Chordata > Actinopteri > Syngnathiformes > Syngnathidae > Corythoichthys > Corythoichthys intestinalis. The sequence goes on along the minus strand of NC_080403.1, from coordinate 30,407,052 downwards.
ACATGGAAATCGAGCCGCGGCGAGACAATTCAGCATCAACGAGTCAATGGTTCGCAAGTGGAGAAAGCTTGAAAATGAGCTAAGCCAAGTCAAGAAAACAAAGCTGAGTTTCCGCGGAAATAAAGCGAAGTGGCCTCACCTGGAAGACGAACTCGAGAGGTGGAGAAGTGTGTGGACTATCACCATGCGAATAAAGGCACACACGCTAGCGCAAGAGATGAAAATGGAACGTTTTCGAGGAGGGTTGTGGTGCTTTCATTCAGGAAACGGCGTCATCTTTCCATCCGGTGTTGTGCCGAAAAATGTCCCCCCTGCGTGAAATGTCCCCCCTGACGGGAACGCTTATTTATAACGCTTTATTGAGGTGAAAACATCAAATGTTTTCATGGACGCATTACAGTAATGGATTTACGACTGTTAAATCAGTTTTAAATAAATAGATTACGGAAAATACTAGTATTGTATTTTAGTAACAAATCGTGGACTGGGTCACAAAACCATCTTTGAACAGAAATGTATTAGTCTACAGGTTTTCCCGACCATATCCCAATGACAATCACACAGATATGACATTTATTAGCTCAAGCAGAGTAAAATAATACATATTCACAGTACAAGAAAATCGTTTCCATGTCCATCGATTGGTAAGAAAAACCTGTTTGTATGAGTGACGTGTGGGTGCTCAATAATAAAATAAATAAATAAAATAAAATAAATAAAATAAGCGCTCAATAAAGCATTATATATAAGCGTTCCCATCAGGGGGGACATTTCACGCGGGGCGGCTATTTTTCGGCACAACACCGGCATTATTTCCGAGGAGGAGCCTCATGGCAACGAGACTGGCTCGGACAACGAAGAGGGGGAACCTGGCGTGTTTGATGGAGACCTAGCCCAGCTGTTCATGTCAGATACAGAAGATGAGGACTTTGATGGCTTTGTGGATTGACAAAAAATGTGAGTGCTTATTAAAATTCTTTAATAAAGTACAATCGAACTCAGTTTTGCGTCCGCTGCCTTTTTTTAAATACGTTTGTGTGTATGCTAGCGTGCAAGCAAGCGTGAATGCTACTGTATGTTTTAGCGTGAGTGCACGCATGCACGCCCACGCGCCCAATAATCCGGTGCGCCCTGTGTGTGTGTTAAATACAAAAATAGCACACAAGAATTAGAATGCGCCGTATGGTCGTGAAAATACGGTACTCCTAAATCGGTAAAATATTGACTTGAATCTATATTTAAAATAGTTTTAAAACTTTCACGTGTCGTAAGTAGACAAAAGGGAAATTAAGGAATAACGGGAGCAATTTTAACAACTTTAACGGTTGATTCACAACATTAAATTAATTGAATGTAGTTTAAAGCTGCTGATATAGAATGGGGACTGGAGTTTTTTATTTACTGTTATTTTTGTATATTTTTTTACTGCTATATGTTAACTTGATACTGAAATAGTAGTTTGGTTTAGCCTGAGAGTATTTTTGAACAATTTTGGAACTAATGTACAAAACATTAAAAAAAAAAAAAAAAAAAGAGGGGGGTGCATCAATAATCGCTTTTATAATCTAATCGGAGCCTCTGAATCGTAATCGAATCGTTAGGTGCCCAAAGATTCCCAGCTCTACGCCGTTGTCGCCGCGTCTGCAGTGTAAACTTTTCCCTCATCGTTGTCTGTCTCACAAAGATGGATTATTTTTGAATCCCTGCGGGGTCTGCTTGGCGAGCCCGCTGCACGGTGGTCTTAGTCATTTTGCTTCGTAGTCCAACGCCTGGCATTCCAGGCATCCTCTCGGTTGTTTTGTTGGCTCGTCCGCCGCCTGGCATACTGCCGCCAGCGCTCCGACCGTGCTGCCTGGCATTTCATTTCTGAATCGGGTTGCGGGTCTTTACAAAATGCGCTACAGCCCCCAGTGACCAGTTTTATTGCTTTAAAATGGGTTTGGAGCCTTACGTTTACGTTAATACGTTTTTGGGACAATGAAGCATTTAAAAATAGAACGTATTTATACGTTTCTGGGAGCAAATGACTTTTCCTGACAATTTTCCAGTTTGAGGAACAAAGCATAATTGTACTCTTTACAGATCTTCATTTGCAAAAAAAAACAACAAAAAAAAAAACAAAAGAAAAACAGGACCCACTCCAGCATTTCTGATAAGAATAAGGAAGCATTCATTTAAACCCATACCCCTCTTGAGACAAACTCAAACTGCGTACAGCCGTTTTTGTCTTGGAATGAGCCCAACATAAACAGAGGGAAGGCAAAAAGCAAATTGAGCAAATATGTTTCTGCATCTGAGAAACAGTGAAGGCCGCTGCATTCAGAGCTTTGTTGAAAGATTTCTGTTACATTCAGAAACTTCCACAAGGTTTAGATACGAACAGTAATTTGTTTAAGGGAGCACTCTTGATTCAATGCACAGGGTTGATGCTTTGTTTTGACTGTGCAAGCGTGAGTGTGTGAGAGTAAAAGGGAGTGCCTGCCCTTTGGCTTAAATCATAGTGAAGTCTTTACGAGGTTGTAAATCTGAGACTGATGTCTCTGCAGTCACGGGGACTTTATGAGAAGAAATGCATGTGGGACGAAAAGGAGATTAAATAAATCAAGCCCCCTAGGCCGACAAACAACCATTTATCGCTGTGTCCCATCATTTGAGAGTGATCATGTCTTGCCTCATCTGCGAGGTTTGACAAGATACAGGGATGGCACCTGGGGTATAAGATTACATCTCATCTTTCCGCTCGGCTCCAAAAGATGACTTACTTAACGCAGACGTGACAAATCCTGCACAGGGGAATATCTCTCAGAAAAGAAAACAATGCTTGTACGATATGTCATCAAATTTATAGTTACACAAAAGGACTGCGGTGATAAACCGCATATTATAGTGGAGGCTGAGCTAAAAGTGCCTAAGACTGTTGCAAACCACCCATCTTAAAAAGGCCACATTTAAATGTGATGCGTTGCCTTATTGTAATATTGTGTCAAACAGAAATTGCATTGGCAGAACAATGAATGTGGGGCTTTAGTCCCAAAATACGTAGTATGTATGTGAAAATGAAAAGGGCAAATTTTCACTAGAATGATACACTGCTGGCCAAAAGTATTGGCACCACTGCAATTCTGTCAGATAATGCTCAATTTCCCCCAGAAAAATGATTGCAATTACAAATGCTTTGGTTGTAATATCTTCATTTATTTGGCTTGCAATGAAAAAAACACAAAAGAGAATGAAAAAAATAAATCATCATTTTACACAAAACTCCAAAAATGGGCCAGACAAAAGTATTGGTACCCTCGGCCTAATACTTGGTAGCACAACCTTTAGACAAAATAACTGCGAACAACCGCTTCCGGTATCCATCAATTGCCACGTCTACATTGGAGCCAAATATTCCAATTACAATCGGAATATTTGTTCAAACCGAATAATTGTGTTCCATATAAACACCTCATTCGGAATGAACAGGCCCAAACCCAATGGAATTTCATTCCGATTCACAGGGGTGGAATATTCCTTTTCCCAAACGGATTAGAAGTAAAATTATATCATGTAAACAGGGAAGCGGAATGGTGTCTGGTTGCGTTCTTTCTGCACATTCTCCGTACTGACGTGGTGACGTCACTTGGTGACGTAAGTAACGTCACTTGCAACATGGCTTCCAAGCACAGCGCACCTAATTGGAGTCCGGTGGAAAGATTGTATTTAATTCAAACTTTAAAAGAATTTAATATAATTGCTCGCTTAGAAGGCCGTAAAACGAGGAACAGTGAACTATTTAAAAAAGTTCACAAGAGGTTACACGAAGCCGGAATAGACCGGAGCGTTGACCAGATTAGAAACCGGTGTTCTGCCAAAATCTCCAACATTGGCGAAATGTCCTACATTAGTCGAATTTGACACCCAAAGTACTACCGTGCGCTCTAAACTTGTTTTGTTTAGATGCATACAGGCATAACATACTAAAAAAATGCCTGAAGAAAATACTTAAATGTAGTTATATCAAATAAGGATGGTTTAAATTTGCTACGTGACTAATGTGGTCAACTGCTTCAAAGCTAACACAAAAAAAAAACCAATGGTTAAATGTATTAGAGGGTAATACATGCAAAAAGTATCTTTGAGGCAGTAAAAAGGTTCTAAAAACCTAAATAAAAACAAAAATAGTGAGTTCTCGCCGCTTCTAACCGATGTGCGCATGCGTGCGGATGCTTGCGCAAGCGCGCTGAGCATTGTGTAGGACGTTTCGCCGTGTAGTAAGGAATGGCCGAACACCTGTTGAAAACGCTGACAAGCGGCCACTACAAGGCAAAAGAGCAAAACAGCAGAAGCGGATATGACCCCACAAACACAACAAGTGGGTTAAAGTTAAAACAGCAGCACTCCGACGATCGATCTCCATGTTTTGCAACGTGACGCTTTGTTTTGATTAATCTGCGCATGTCAGACGGCAGTTGTCAAACGTCCTTTCGGAATAAAAGTAGTCACATGTAAACGCTGGATCGGAATAGATGAAGTGACATGTAAACAGCTGATCTGAAATTTCCATTCGGAATGATTTGAATCGGTATGAATAAAAGTCAGCATGTAAACGTGGCTAATGAGTTTCTTACAATATTCTGCTGGAATTTTAGACCATTCTTCCTTGACCAACTGCCCAGGTCTCTCAGATTTGAAGGGTGCCTTCTCCAAACTGCCATTTTCAGATCTCTCCACAGGTATTCTATAGGATTCAAGTCTGGACATTGCTGGTCACTTTATAAGTCTCCAGTGCTTTCTCTCAAACCACTGTCTAGTGCTTTTTGAAGAGTGTTTTGGGTCATTGTCCTGCTGGAAGACCCATGACCTCTGAGGGAGACCCAGCTTTCTCACACTGGGTCCTACATTATGCTGCAAAATTTGTTGGTAGTCTTCAGATCTCATAATGCCATGCACACAGTCAAGCAGTCCAGTGCCAGAGGCAGCGAAGCAACCCCAAAACATCAGGGAACCTCCGCCATGTTTGACTGTGGGAACCGTGTTCTTTTCTTTGAAGGCCTCGTTTTTTTCCCCCTGTAAATTCTATGTTGATGCATTTTCCCAAAAAGCTCTAGGGTACTTTGGTCTCATCTGACCAGAGAACATTCTCCAAAACGTTTTGGCTTTGTCAGGTAAGTTTTGGCAAACTCCAACCTGGCTTTTTTAAGGCTTTGTGTCAGAAGTGGGGTCTTTCTGGGTATCCTACCATAGAGTCCCTTTTCATTCAGACGCCGACGGATGGTATGGGTTGACACCGTTGTACCCTCGGACTGCAGGACAGCTTGAGCTTGTTTGGATGTTAGTCGAGGTTATTTATCCACTATCTGCACAATCTTTCCTTGACATCTCTCGTCAACTTTTCCTTTCCGTCCACATCTAGGGAGGTGAGCCACAGTGCCATGGGCTTTACACTTATTGATGACACTGCGCACGGTAGAAACAGGAACATTCAGGTCTTTGGAGATGGACTTGTAGCCTTGTAGCCCATGCTTCCTCACAATTTTGCTTCTCAAGTCCTCAGACAGTTCTTTGGTCTTCTTTCTTTTCTCCATGCTCAATGTGGTACACGCAAGGAAACAGGACAGAGGTTGAGTCAATTTTACTCTATTTTAACTGGCTGATAGTGTGATTTAGTTATTGGCACAACCTGTTATATGCCACAGGTAAGTAACAGATGCTGTTAATTATACAAATTAGAGAAGCTTAACATGATTTTTCAAAAGGTGCCAATACTTTTGTCGGGCCCATTTTTGGTGTTTTGTGATAAATTATCATGATTTAAAAAAATTTCCAAATTCTCTTTTGTGTTTTTTCATTGCAAGCAAAATAAATGAAGATATTACTACTAAAGCATTTGTAATTGCAATCATTTTCTAGGAGAAATTGAGCATTATATAAGAGATTTGCAGGGGTGCCAATTATTTTGGCCAACAGTGTATATACTAGTACATTGTGTTTAACTATTTGATGATTCATGCTGGTTGTATTAAGAGTCAACATGTGGTCAAACTGCAAAAAGTGCAATTTTTCTACAAACAAGCAAAGCAGAGAAGAGTGATTAGAAGCAGGAAGGTGAAATGTTTCTCTGGTGCCCCAAAGCTTAGAGACAGATCACTTTTTTTTCAGTAGGCGGCCAGAGAAAAATGAGTTTGGCTATTTCTTTTCTCTGCTCTTCCATCTTGCGAAGGATGATATGCCACCACTGATAAACCAAGGCTTCAACACATCCTCAGCTATTAGAGAATAGATTTTAACATTTCTCCTAGAATACTGTGAAATGAAAATGCAAGGAATGGGAGTTAGGGGGTCACAATATCCCAACAGACCTTTTATAGTGTCTGCATCTGGGCACTGAGCCTACAACATCAGGCACACATTTTTTTAGCTGGGCTTTTTCCAGAGAAGTACAACACGTTGCTGAACTCGGGCCAACAGTAAAACAGAACTTATTATGGCGTATTGCACTCAAAGGTTTGCATAATAAATGTGTATATAATTATAAAATGTTCAGCAGGCAACCGGGATAAATATAGATTAGTGCCGTCAAGAGACTAAAATTTTTAACTGCATTTTTAAAAAAATAGTTGACGCACATTTTGTTTTTTAAATCAACCATTATTTTTATCAAATTTGCTACTGCTACTGGCTGCTGTCAAGAGCATGCAGTACATAGTTAACTGGTGATTGATCGCATTTTTAAAAAAATTAAATGCAAAAATGATTATATATTTGAAGTTTTTAACACACCCAGCCCCTCGGGTAATGAGAAGCAACTCACGGAACTCACGGCTCTAGCTCAACTCATGCCACGAGATAAAAAAAAACACAACATCATACCTGACTGCTGCCGAAAAGCTGCTACAAAGTACAGCCACATAATGTTACGGTAGATATCATTTATATAAGACTAGATGCATTATAGATTCGGTAGTGTTAACAGCACATCTACAAAAAGCTAGATGCGGGCGTTAGTAAACGGCCGCGATCTTAAAGCAGTACACTTCCCTGCAAGGCTGTTGTAGCGAACCTTCCAAGCAAACCTAATTAACTTTTTATCTAAAATACTCCTAAATCGGTAAAATATTGACTTGAATCTATCTTTAAAATAGTTTTAAAACTTTAGGGAAATTATGGAATAACGGGAGCAATTTTAACAACTTTAACGGTTGATTCACAACATTAAATTAATTGAATGTAGTTTAAAGCTGCTGATACAGAATGGGGACTGGAGTTTTTTTATTTAATGTTATTTTTGTATATTTGTTTACTGCTTTTTTTTACCTTGATACTGAAATAGTAGTTTGGTTTAGCCTGAGAGTATTTTTGAACAATTTTGGAACTAATGTACAAAGAAAAAAAAAAAAAAAAAAAAAAGAGGAGGGGGTGCATCAATAATCGTTTTATAATCGAATCGGAGCCTCTGAATCGTAATCGTAATCAAATCGTTAGGTGCCCAAAGATTCCCAGCTCTAGTGTTTACTAACCAATAATTTTGTAAAAATGCGAAATCATATCGGAGGTATTGCCTCCTCGGCGGCCACCCTCCGAAATGTGTTTTACATGTCGGTTGGCGCTCCTCCTCTAAACCGCGGCCATCTGTAACTTTTCTGCAGTATTCCCATACCAGCGATTTCCTTTTCTTTGATGGGGGAAAAACTTCAGGGGTTTCACCTCCTCCAGCCATCGTGTAGCACAGCTGACTCACTGACACAGGGCAACAAACGGTGGGGTGTTTGAGCCTTATCTGCAAGCGAGGAATTTCGCCCTGCATTTTTGGGACGTAAAAAATAGCTAATACCTTAGGGACGATATGACGGAACATTTTTGCGTTTTTGAAACCATGACGTCTTCATACCACGGTATAGACCCTACCCACCGACGTCACAAAATCACGTGCTCGCTGTATGGTTCCGCCCACTTGTCCGTCATTTTGTGTCTGTATTATCAATGGTCTCAATTGATCGAGCAATTTATAATGCATTTCATGGAAGACCTGGTGCTTTCGGATGCCGTAAACTCACTTGATGCGTTGCATAAAAGGCGTTATGTGGAAAAGCTTCAGTTTATCCATTCGCCAGATCCATATTTGATGCCTAAATCAATGTTTTTCGACCCGCTGTCTCCGCCGTATTTGCCTGACATCTGCTAGCTACCCTGAACTGTACAACTATCTTGTCCACACAAAATCAGCCTATTCTCACGAAAGTTTGAAAAACTTCAAGAGCTTGGAGGCTTATAAATACTTCGTTGCTGGTTGGGTGAAACAGGTCCTCGTCCACGAAAATTCGGCAGGAATCTATCTTGTGCTTGGAAAGGTGAGTTACGAAATTTTCAATTCAAAATCTTTTGTTATTGCTAACATCCACTGTCAAGTCTAATGTATTTCATGTCGTTTGTCAATGGAGTTAGGGCTTTTAATGTTTATATGGTTTAGCGATAGCACTCTCACTACATACATACGTGTATGTTGTCGGCGATTAGCCTAGCAATGATCTTAATTGTGGTTGTCAGCCCAAAACCCTCTAAATATATATTAGATGCATCTTACCAGATATAAAATGACTACTACATAATCTGTGGTAATCGTTTGGAGCCCAGTTTTCTCGTCGAATTGCAGCAGCCCATCTCGCTCTCTTCTCTCCGGGTCTCTCGGAATCCGGTAGAACTTCAAGTCTCTCCGTCTTCTCCGTCTATCTTCTCTGTTATTGCAACCGACCGCCACACACGCCTTCACCATTTTGATTATTAATGTTAACGAGCAGAAAAACACGTCGTAAATAGGAGGAATGTACGTAGCCGTAACAGGGAAACATGATGTGTTGACGGACAATTGGGCGGCACCAGTCAGGAGGAAGGAGTTGTGACGTCACGTGGGTAGGGTCTATACCAGGGGTGGGCAAACCGGTCCTCGAGGGCCGCAGTGGGTCCTGGTCTTTGTTCCAACTGATCCAGCACCGAGTTTTTAACCAATGAGGTTTCAATGGAAACAAGAAGCACCTGACTGCAATCAACTGATTGCACTTATAACACACCAGATTGGTGAAAAGGTGTCCTCTTGATGGGTTGCAGCAAAAACCCGCACCCACAGCGGCCCTTTGTGGAATAGTTTGCCCACCCCTGGTCTATACCTTGAACCCGGTAATCGACACATGTCAAAATAGTGAATAGTGAATAAATAAGGAATATATACAAGCATTTTGGAACCAGAAAATTCACGCGAAAGCTTGCCTTCTGATTGAAACAGCTCTGTGCGCACATATAACCCTGCTGAAGGGAGAGTGATAAGTGAGTGAATATTATATTGTTGTATATCGTATTATGAAATAGCAAAGCTTGGTGACATGAAGAACGATTCTAGTCCACTTCTCTGCAATATCAAAGCCACCACACACATTGACAATGCCCGAAAGCTTTCCACTGACACACCCACTCCAACGACGGCCAATCAGACTAAAGAGTCTACATTTACAGTAAAGATTCGAATTGCACAGTCAGCTGCATATTACCGTAATTTCCAGAATATAAGGCACACCCGTGTATAATGCGCACCCCAAATCTACTTGTAAAATCTAGGGAAAATCATTGTACCCGTTTATAACGCGCACCCTAATTTTAGCACCAATAAATAGAAGAATACAAGAAAACAGAGCTTGTGTACCGAAACAGAAATGTCATTTTACTGACTGGTGAAACACAGCACAAGCATAGCATATTGGTAGTTCAAAACATTGCCATAAACTGACAATATTTACGGTAATAATATGATTTGACAACTTCTCCAACTTACCAGAATCTAGGAGAAAACAAAACAGATGTGACTTTTCTTTTAATGGCTGCTGTATAACTTGCTCGTTTCATCATGGTGAATAAATGTTTCTTCCATGGAATGATACGGTAAAATGAAAGTGAGAACGTAAGTCGGAAATCCGAGAGAGCTCATTGCTGTCGACACGACAGTAACAATAGGAACTATTGTTATTTGGGTTTGAGTTTCCCGAGGGACAGATATAGTTGACGGACGCAGGAAGTCTGTGTTGTTACGTTTGTTATGGTCCGAGTTGCGGAGCTGCAATAAACGTTGACTCAAATGAGTTCAAGAAACTAAATTCTGTGCTTTATGAAGAGTGAAAAAAGCAGAATTTAACACAGACGAAATCATTCGGCCGATCAGCGTGAAGTATTACCGAAACAAAATGGTGACGTCACGTACCGTAATGGTTGGCAACATATCGCCGCATACGTTTCTTCAACACAACGTGGCCGTGTCAATTAAAAAAAAAAATCGGTTTATATATATATATATATATACTGGACTGTCTCAGAAAATTAGAATACACAATATTCTAATTTTTTGAGACAGTCCTGTGTATATATACAGGACTGTCTCAGGAAATTAGAATACACAATATTCTAATTTCCTGAGACAGTCCTGAGACAGTCAGGAAATTAGAATATTGTGTATTCTAATTTCCTGAGACAGTCCTGTATATATACACAGGACTGTCTCAAAAAATTAGAATATTGTGTATTCTAATTTTCTGAGACAGTCCAGTATATATATATATATGTGTGTGTGTATATATATGTATATATATATATATATATACACACACACACACACACACACACACACACACACACACACACACATATATATTTTTGTGTCCATCCATGTACCCGTTTATAATGCGCACCATGATTTTACAAGTTCATTTTGGGGAAAAAAAGGATGTTTTGATTATATTCGGGAAATTACGGTCATCAGAATTGGAATGATGCAGAAAGGGAATGAAAAGGACCAACTAAAATGGCTTAAAAAGTGACATTCTGTAAACTTTCAAGACAAATAGTCACACAAACATAGTAAAATGATATCTAAGGGTTTAAAAATAATGTTACCGAAGAAGTAAACACTTTACTGTCACTTTAAATCAACTGGCACTTCATTGACAAATAACTACTGTAATCCTCTCTTGAGAGTGATAACGCTTCACATGGGCAGAGTGGCACTACTCCTGGCTATGAAAGTAATTATCTAGGATGGAACACGTTAAAGGTAAAGGATAAAGTTTTCGTATGCATCTTTACTTGCCCCCAAATAAATATGACTTAACCCTCTGGCAGAACCTACTGTCAGGTCATACATACAGAAAACTATGTCTCCATGCATGTTTATGTTACGATGTACAGTATGTCTGAACTTACTTGATCCTCTGAATCCAGATACAGTAGTCTGTAATGTATAGATCGTTGAGTATGTAGGCTGGGTCATTCTGTCTGAAAACTTTGTGAATATCAAGCAGGCATTTGAGGACGCAGGCTCTCCCTAGACACAGGAACATAATGTAGCATGCAAATGAAAACATTCTTATTCTTTACAACGCACTCGCTGCCGATAGAAATGAGACACATCTACAGACCTTGAAGCCTGTGTTGTATACATCAAAGACCGGGATAAAACATCTGAGCAAAATCCCATTAAGACAAGGGAGTAATTTAATCCAGACATCTTGAAAAGGTTTTGTGGTCAAGAATCTGATTCTCTGAAGGTGTCTGGGTCTGTGGGGGGGTGTGTGCGTGTGTGTGTGTCGGGGGCTAGTTATACAGTGTATCACAAAAGTGAGTACACCCCTTGCATTTCTGCAGATATTTAAGTATATCTTTTCATGGGACGACACTGACAAAATGAGACTTTGACACAATGAAAAGTAGTCTGTGTGCAGTTTATATAATAAGAGTTTATTTATTTTCCCCTCAAAATAACTCAAAATATAGCCATTAATATTTAAACCCCTGACAACAAAAGTGAGTACACCCCTTAGAAACTACATGCCTAAATGTCCAAATTGAGTACTGCTTGTCATTTTCCCTCCAAAATGTCATGTGACTCATTAGTGTTACTAGGTCCAGGTGTGTTCAAATTTGTAGTGCAGCTCTCACACACTCTCATACTGGTCACTGAAAGTTCCAACATGGCACCACATGGCAAAGAACTCTCTGAGGATCTTAAAAGACATATTGTTGCGCTACATGAAGATTGCCAAGGCTACAAGAAGATTGCCAACAACCTGAAATTGAGCTGCAGCACAGTGGCTACGATCATCCAGCATTTTAAAAGAGCAGGGTCCATTCAGAACAAGCCTCGGGTTGGTCGTCCAAAGAACCTGAGCGCGCGTGATGCACGTCACATCCAAATTTCACTTTCTTTGAAAGATCGTCGCAGGAGTGCTGTCAGCATTGCTGCAGAGATTGAAGAGGTGTGGGGTCAGCCTGTTAGTGCTCAGACCATACGCCGCACTCAACATCAAATTGGTGTGCATGGCTGTCACCCCAGGAGGAAGCCTCTTCTGAAGACGGTACACAAGAAAGCCCGCAAACAGTTTGCTGAAGACATGTCAACAAAGCACATGGATTACTGGAACCATGTCCTATGGTCTGATGAGACGAAGATTAATTTGTTTGGTTCCGATGGTCTCAAGCATGGCGGCGACCAGATGAGGAATACAAAGATAAGTGTGTCATGCCTACAGTCAAGCATGGTGGTGTGAATGTCATGATCTGGGGCTGCGTGAGTGATACAGGTGTTGGAGAGTTACATTCCATTGAGGGAAACATGAACTCCAACATGTACTGTGAAATACTGCAGCAGAACATGATCCCCTCCCTCCAGAAACTGGGTCGCAGGGCAGTGTTCCAGCTTGACAATGACCCCAAACACACCTCCAAGATGACGACTGCTTTACTGAAGAGGCTGAGGGTAAAGGTGTTGGACTGGCCAAGCATGTCTCCAGACTTGAACCCAATTGAACATCTTTGCGGGATCCTCAAGCAGAAGGTGAAGGTGCGCAAAGTTTCAAATATCCGGCAGCTCCGCGACGTCGTTATGGAGGAGTGGAAAAGCATTCCAGTAGCAACCTGTGAAGCTCTGGTCAACTCCATGCCAAGGAGAGTAAATGCAGTTCTGGATAATAGTGCTGGCCACACAAAATATTGACAGTTGACATGTTGTATGTTAATATTGACAACTTTCACGAAGGGGTGTACTCAATTTTGTTGCCAGGGGTTTAGATATTAATGGCTATATTTTGAGTTATTTTGAAGGGAAAATAAATGAACTATCATATAAGCTGCACACGGACAACTTTTCATTGTGTCATAGTGTCATTTTGTCTGTGTTGTCTCATGACAAGATAAACCGGTACTTAAATATCTGCAGAAATGCGAGGGATGTACTCACTTTTGTGATACACTGTAGCACCAAATATTTGGAGATGTCATGGCCTGTCCTTGCTGTTGCATACTGCTTGCCTTCAATTAGCCCTGCCTGTTCTCAGTCCACCCCATCATGGACCAGCCAATAGCAATGCTTTCACGTTACAATTAACCTGTGTACTTAAAGCCCTATTTTTCAGTTCCACTCTGTCAGACCGTCTGCGAAGCCAGCCCCACTGCTACCTTCTCTCCTGTCCCGGTATCTTGACTTGCATTCTGTTTTTGGAACCCTAAATTATGCCTAGCCCTTATAAGTACTGCCGTCTTCTCGTCACTTGCCCTGCTGTTCCCCTTCAATAAAAAAAAAAAAAAAAAAAAAAAAAAAAAAAAAAAAAAAAACAACTATCTACTATCTAAATGTGATATTGGTGGTCCTCCTCCGTCTGGTCCGTGACCTGAGAATTTTTCAGTTTATATAATGTGCAGGAATAGCCCTTGTATTACAGTTTGCAAATGTGCCATCAAACTAAATTACTCGTAACTAACATTAAAATAAGTATTACAATGTTTATTTGCAGTACACAGACATTTCTCCCAATTTCTCCAACAGTTCAGGAAACATGCCATCACCTTGTCTTGGAAGAAACATAAATACCATAGCAAACATTTTTAACGCCGTCCTGCTCAAAATGTCACATAAGGAGGGATACTCAAGCTACTACTAATGATTGAAGATTATTTTTGCTTTAATTCTTGTTAAATTGCCAAAGCATTTTCCTTTAATCATTTACAAAAAATAGCTTCGTGACATAGCCAACAATTTGCTGGGGGGAAATAGAAATGCCATTCTCCACCCATGGACTTCACTATCAGTTTTACGTAAATATTTCAAGCAAAAGTTACAGTATTGTGACGGCACTCTAGTACTTTTCCGGCATTTGTCTGACTGCAGAGGTTTTTTTTTTAATCACGTTTGCCATACAACCTCAATGTTGCACTGAGCAGATTGGCCATTTGTCGTTACAAAGAAAAGCCACACCTTTTGATCAAATTCTTTGTCAGTGCCTCCGTGCACTGTTCTTCATTGGCGGTCGGTGGACTAGATCTAGGCATTACCGATATACCGTACAGTAACTTAATCCTGCTTATATGTAGAATACATTATTATTTTTTCCCAACAATTTGGAAAACGTACAGGTTGTTCTAAAATGGTTAACACCATTCTAAATGCCCATATCTCGGAAACTACATGATGGATCTTAATGAAACTAAATACACTTTATGTTGAAGGTCGTAAGTTTTATTGGTTAAATCTACAAAGAAAAGTACAAATATTTGTTGGTTCTATGACAGATTTTCATAAATGTTCAATATGAGCGCCGCCTGTGACTCTGCATCGAGTCGGTATTCAAGCTCGTGCCAAACTTGCTGAAATTTCTTGGAATTTTTGGTGCCAAATCCTAATTTGTTTTGTAGTTGGTGCCTTCTTTGCAAAATTTGTGAAGAAGGCACGCTGCACTGTCTTCGGTGACTGAGTCCGAGCATACTCTAACACGCAAAATGCCTCTTCTTTTGAAGTGAATGGCATTTCTTCATCCGAAAAGATAGAAATGCCAAACATTACATACAAAAACTTGAAACGTTTCTACACAAGCTGTGAAAATTTGAGGTCATTCCAACGAAAATTGTCCAAATTATTGGCCTACAAAATGGGGTCAAACATTTGGAACACCCTGTATATTCAATTTTCAAGAATTTTTCAGGTTTTTCATAACCCTTTGGACACTGCTAAATAAAACACTTTGAGTTGCAAAGGTTTCAAACAGTGGTGCAATTTCCAGATTGAGTGTGAACAACATGCATCAAGGTGCTGAGTTAACAGGTGAAGGTGAGAGGAAAAGCAGCTGTTCCCCTAGCTCCCGTGATCAACTTAATTTGATGTCATTTACAAGATTTAAAATCATCAAAGAGCCAATAATCTTTGTATAATCTTGATTTAGAGACTATTCTAAAATATACTACAATATTAAAATCAACACGTTGCTGACTAATCCACATTTGTACAACTTTGTCTCCAAGGAGGTTGAATGGACTATGTCTTACTGAAGCAGAATAAATACAAAGCTTTAAATACTTCGAACACTATAGAGCACTCAAGAGTTACCTGACTGTAACACCGCAACTGTGTCAGAAACAGCAGCAGATACCATGCCAAAGTGTCGGTAGAGTGGATAGCATAGCACCCTTCTTCCAAAAGACACCAGGACCTCCTGCAAAGAGCTGTATGTCTGGGGAACAGAAAACAAAACACTCACAAAACATATCCAACACTAAATCACATCACAATACAAATAGCAATAAACACTGGTTGCGCCAGACATTCTGGCTGCAGGGCTTTTCTTACTCTACACAGAATCCTATTGGTGTTCATCACAGTCGGTGGCGTGCTAATTACTTTTAACAATCCTCCTCCATTTATTAAGCTGACAAATAGGTACATCAAACTCCACCACTTCCACACAGGCCTCCTAATTGCTGCTCGTCTTTCAACATTGCATTCACACTCATCCACACGTAGATTGCTCCAGTAATGGTAGCAACGCCAGGAGATTTTATCTCTTGTATTATTCTCCTTCATCGAGGCCTATTAAGGGGGCACTATGAGCTTGGACATGAGTGTCATCAGAGATCATTCTCTCCGTCTGGCTTGTTCAGCAGGAGTGTAAATAAGGTCTGCTGCTGCAGGCATGGAACTCGGTCACACCAGGAGTCTACTAAGTACAAATGCAGCAGATGGGGATTTGGGGTGAACTGGGAGATAAGTGTATAGATAAGATAATCCTTTAATGATTCCCAGAGGAGGCAAAGAATGAAAGGGAAAAAAAGAATGAAATGCCAGAAAGGGAAAAACATGGCCTGTGTAGAAAAGGAAGCAACATATAAGTGCATATAAATAAACAGCTCAGGAACAGAATGGGGTAAGGAAGTGGTGCTTGGCACTGAAGAATGTGAGTGACTGATGAGTAGCCAGTTGGGGGCTGTTTTCTCTGGTGTCACTACAAAGGGAGATCTACTGCCCTTGCAATGGTCAATGGAAAATATAGCCTTTTTGCCTTCACAAAAAAATAGGTAAGGTGTTATCAGAGGTGGGGAGAGAAGCCAAAAATTTTACTCAAGTAAGAGTAGTGTTACTTCAAAATAATATTACTCAAGTAAAAGTAGTCATCCAAAAAATGGACTCAAGTACAAGTAAAAAAGTATCCCGTGAAAAGAATACTCAAGTAATGAGTAACTTTTTTTTCTTTTTTTTTTAAACAATGGTATTTTTTTCTCTCAGCATAAACTTATCTATATGAAGTGTTTCTATAATGATACTGTATAATAACCCAGTACATAACCACATCAAGCCAAAGAAATACACACAAAAAAAATCATTAAATTCCAGCTAGAGAAAAAAAAAAAAGAAATGAAGCATTATTCGTCCATTATTCGCATGCATGAGTGAAGAAAATGGTTATTGGTTTGAATGGTGAATGGTTCCTTCATAGTTACTATTATAAAATTAAAAGGATCATCGCTCTGGTTTTCCGTGGTCAATCGTGCCAAATAAAAACTGGTAGAGAGGTTTAAATCCGTGCTTTCGAGTCATGTTGAGGGCAGCGCTATATGTGAAATACTTCATTTATTACGGCACTTTAAAAACGCAACGTGATTGAAGAGTTTGGCGTGATCATAGAACAGCAAGCTTGCGTCTGATTGGTGTAATGGAGTCATGTGATTATTGTTATGATGTCTCATTGGTGAAATTAGTAGCGCTATTCTTGGCATCGCTTGCAAAAAAAAACAAAAAAAAAAAACAAATCTAATATGTAGAATAAAGAGGAAAAATGTAACGACTCTTGTGTAGCCCAAAGTAGCGGAGTAAGAGTAGCGTTTTTTCTTCACAAATCTACTATAGGTGGTCCGATAATAAAAATTATGATGTCATCCCAATAAATACAATAACATTATTAATAGGCCCAATAATATACAGTATAATATTTTTGGCACGGTGTCGGTGGATTGGGATGTGTGTGTTCGTTTCCACTCCTGTTTTGCCAGTTCAATGTATCAGTGACTGTGTGAGGTGTAGGAAGAGGGAGCTGTGCCACAAATCAAGCGCTCCCTTTTGTGACGTAACGCTCAAACGACGGCAGTCTGCAGCATAGTGTCGGTAGTGTGGGATTTTTTCCCCCAAGTTATCAGTTGAAAACGCTACACTCGCAATTTGTCACAAATGCAAAGCCAAAGTTCCACGAGGATGGAAAAAAGTGTCGAGCTACAACACATCTTAATAAGCCACTTAAAAGATGACAGTCACGTCGATGGTGTTTTTTTAAAAGAGTATTAGGACGCGCGAGCTGCGAATGAAGCTCCCCATCCAATTCCAAAGCAAGCTTAGAAAGCCAGGGTTGTACAATTTAACGAGGTCTTTGAAAAGTTTCGCAAAGATGACCGAGGGCTATAGCGATCACAAACATGATCACAGAAATGATAGCACTAGACAACGAATCCTTTTCCCTTGTCGAAGACAAAAGATTCAGACGGGTACTTCATCAGTAGGAGCCCAGGTTCATCATTCCAAGCCGAATGTTTACCAGCAAAGTATGATGAGATTGCCACACGCTTCCATACTTTGATCGGCAACCATGCACGGCATGCAAGTTTCACCATGGACATGCAAGTTTCACCATGGACATATGGATGTGTAATGTTAGTCCTGTCAGCAAGTGGCCAGACAAGGATTTCGTACTGTGCAGAGAAGAAACCTCATGCTTTATTGAAAATTGGTTCCCTCACTGGCGTTTATATGGCTTATTATAAGGTAGTACTTCTCAAATAGTGGGGCGCGCCCCCCCAGGGGGGCGCAGAGTGATGCCAGGGGTGGCGCGTGTGACCTCGGGGCACATGCTTTTTTTTTTTTTTTGCCGTACTAGAATAAAGTGTACTTGCACATCCACTCAGTGGGTGGCAGTGGTGCTCTCGTTTTCAAAGTGCGCGCAGTATTTTTGAAGTAAGCAAGAGCACACGGAAGAGACTCTTGAAGAGCTGGAGAGCTGTGCGCCGTTTTCGAAAGCCGTTTTCCGGCCGGACTGATGCAGCGACCCACTGTCTTCTCCGGTTATCACATGTCCGCCCAAGAAGTGCCATTTTCGGCTTGGGATCGTCACGACGACCGCCCTCACCTACGGTTCTCCCTCGGCCGCCGAGAATGCGCTTTTTTCGGGCCGTTTGCCTTTTGGCTTTGGCATTTAATACAGTGGTAGATGAGGAAAGACCAATGTTTACTGTGTCTAAAAATGATTATAGCGGACAGCCGGAAGCCAAATCAATTAAGACGCCACTTAAAGATATTAGACCCCAATCTCATTGATAAGCCGCTTGGTTGTTTTTCAGCGAAAACGTGCCGAATATTGCCAACAATCGTCCCGCTTTGTCAGTGTCAGTGCAAAATAACCCCACACCATTGCAAACTGGAGGTGAACTGCGAGCAGCGAAAATAAAAACTGTCCTTCTGACCAAAGACACCTTTTTTTCCCTCTTCTATTCAGTTTTTTTTCCCGTCAAGTTTTTTTGGCATATTGTCCTCATGAGTTCATGTTTCTAATCAATTTGAATTTTTTATTATTCACTGATTTTATTTTTCAGTATCAAATGGTCAAAAATTTACCTTGAGTGTATTTTTACAGTTTGGATGTGACTTTTTTTTTTTTTTTTTTAATTCAAGCAAATTGATGCGCGTTAAGTGTTTTCTGTTACAAACAAAACAATGTTAATAAAGTTATACTTTATAAGTTGATCTCTGTTATTTTCTCTAATAGAAAAAAAAAGGATACAATGTGAGGCAGAGGTGTACTTATAGTAATATTATAGACAAATGATACTATTTACAGTGGCGGCAGAGTTTGGGGGGGCGCGAAACATTTACGTCTTCCTTGGGGGGGCGTAACAGAAAATAAGTGAGAAGCACTGTCATAAGGCAAGCCATTAATCCTTTTTGTTCTACCAAATTTTTGGATAATGAGGAATGAGGGGTGAACCTTACTATATCATGTTAGCATTTTACAGTGTTAGTTATAAGTTAGTAAGTTATTGAAAGGCCTGTTGGTTATTGATAGGCTTGCTGTCCTGTAATTGACAGGTAAAGAAAGTTGTTTCATGGACCAAGACCACAAGTCTCCTCTGCTGTAGCAACAAATGTGTTTAACTGATGACAAAGCACAATACCTATTGGGTTTAGAGCCTAGTTCGGGCCTAAAAAATCCAGCCCGACCCGACACGGCCCGCTGGTATTGAGGCCCGACCCGGCCCGAGCTCAATCACTTAACTAGATTTGCAGGCCCGAGCCCGAAAAACCCGATTTTTTTATTTTTTATTTTTTTTTGAGTGACGCGGAAAAAACGCAGCAGCAGCAGCATTTTTATTTCTTCGAGTTGGCAGAAAAAAACGCAAGTTTTCTTAATGTTTAAATAATCTACATATTTTTTTGAGAATTATCAAAGCATTCACACAACGAAATAACGCTGGGAAAGTTTGTTAAACATATTTCTGAGTGTGTGGGATATTGTTCTCACATGGATGCGCCTCTCTGACAAGGAGAGGGAACAGCAGCAAAAAAAAATAAAACTACAAATGCTTTGAAATAACATTCTTTATTGTAACGACAACAATACCAAAATAAAAAATAAAAATGAAATAAAAGCTTTAAACTGCGGGCTGGCCTTGACTGCAGTCGGCAACTTGCGGCCCCCGCCTCATGTCTTGCTCTTTACAAAGGATAATAAAGATGTTTGAGCAGTTTCTTTTTTGCCCGCACAGCTTTTAAGATGCCTGCTCAGCGTCGAAGTGCCAGTCTTTTTGCTGTCGTACGAGAGCAATGTGCCGCACTTGTTACATTCGACGAAGCCGACACAGTTTTTTGTTGCATCTTCCACGATCAAATGAAATTCTTTCCACACCTCACTCCTACCGGTGCATTCTTGCCTCTTCCATTCCCCAGTCTTCAGTTTGTTTTTAGCTTCTTTCTGCTCCGTATTGGAAAAGTACCAAGAGGATGAGTTGTGTACACTCGGTGCAGAGAGGGAGAAAATGAAAATGAGGGCGGCGCCTCAGCCGTGCGCAAACGGTACAGCGGGAGGACAAGAAGAAAAAGCGGCCGGCGCCACGGCGTTCGTGCACACGCACAAGCAAAAGCGCAATACAGAGAGCCTGCTCTCCACTTTTTTTTTTTTTTTTAAATAATTTATTAGTCCGGCATGGCGGCCCGACCCGACCTGACCCGAACGTGAATGCTTAAAATGTGGGCTTCGGGTTCGGGCACAAAATCTAACCTCTAAATGGGTTTATGTTTTAGTTCAGTGGTCATTGTTCAGCGAACACCTCTTCACTGACATTGACTAATTGATTTTGATTGACTCAAATTATATTTATTTGAAAAAAAAAAATATTGGCACTTTAAGTTGAGACTGTTCTTGTCTTTGTTTTGTTCATTAAAATACTGTTCATGTCATCATGAAAAAAAAACTGGTTAGGTCAAAGGCAAATCTATGTTGAATCCACCACTAGTTTTTTTAACCTCCAGGTGTTCAAAAACTCAGGTGAATATATATTTTAAAATGATATATTTATTATCAGTTATCGATATCAGTTTAAAAAATTATTGTGCACACTTAAAATCTACTTAAGTAAAAGTATGGCTTAGTAAAACTACACTTAGAAGTATATTTTTCTCAAAAAGTTACTCAAGTAAATGTAACTGAGTATATGTAACATGTTACTATCCACCTCTGGGTGTTATGGCAAAGTTAAGATTTTGTGGAAAAAATGTTTTAATGTCTCAGCAATCATACAAAAGCTTTTGCAACTGGGTTTATAGTTACTTTAAGGTAAAAAGTACCTCAAGCCAACACAATGTTGCACTCAGTTTTCTGATTGTCCACGGTGACTCCACCTGCATAAATGAAAGACACCAATGGAAATTAACAAACAAAAAAACAAAAAAAACAACAACAACAAAAAATAGACCATATCAGTGTAGTCTATTCTATTACTATATTTTGACATATTGTATTTTACAAAATACAATACATAGCCTATGTGGAGTGTAATGGGATTCACAAAGTATCAACGAAGACCACAACATTAGAATTCTTCAATCCGGATAGAATTCGGGTTCAATGAATCTTTTACGGGTAAAGTTTTGTGACCTTTAAGGAGTTTCAAAAACCGGCATTGAATGAGCACTCAGATATGTTCTAAAGAACTTCAATGAAAAGAAAAAGAGGTGTTATGGATTTGAGAAAACAACACCCTCCAAGGCTAAGTGCTTCTCAGAAAAAGAGTTGCCTCTTCACACTTAGTCACTTACATTGTGTTCTCCTTCTGTAGAGCGCACTTCATAGGAGTAAGCCAGTATAATGTCAACCAGGCTGAGACACACTTGGTAACGTGAAGTCTTGTTGAGCAGGTATGATTGGTTGTTGAATTTTCTCAGCTGCTCTTTCTCCTCATCGTTGAACAATATAACTGCATGATATATTACAAAGGTATTAAAAACAGTCAGAAAATGACATATGACACAGATGAAAACCGCAAACAACTAAGAGAAAAACATTGGATTATTCTGCGGTTTGCCCGTGAAAAGTGGTCGAAAACATCTGCTTAGGAAGGCAGAATTCAGAATTCTAAATTTTTTTATATTAAATTGAATTGAAGTTTTTGAAGTGACCGCCTCAAAACGGTATGGAACAAAAGTCTGGGAGCTGTGGGGACACATGGTTTTGTTACTAATATTAATGTTTGTGTGTGTTTTAACTTTCAAAGTATCATCAAGCATATTTGGGATTCTTGGAGCATAAATAAGGCAAGCAAATATACTATATGACTTCAAAGCACTGACCTCTTGCTACCTGATTAAAATAAAAATGTTACTGGTAATGCTTGTGAACTGAAGTCAGTGCAGGTTCTATGGAACACAACTTACTGTTTACAAATTTATAAATTGTACATCACCCGTTTGTTGCAGATCTATTCACATTTGACCTGAATGCCTTTTGCTCTTAAACCTTACATTTTGAGCCAACTGGGAAAAAATGGCTTTGCTAAACTACTTTCTCCTTACTTCATCAAGAGAACAAGTACGTAAGAGTTATACGTTACATGTGTACGCAGTAAATATGCTTAGACAGCTAGGATTGGACCATTGCATCTTTGGCACTCATCCGTAAAATGGTGAAATTATTCAAATGAATGAAAGGAACATACAGTAATGAAAGGAAGTTTGTGTTTATTAGGGTTAGGGTTAGAAATGAATGAAAAGAACATACAGTAATGAAAGGAAGTTTGTGTGCATTATTAGCAAGACAATGTCATGACAGTGTGTAAAAATTATGAAAATTCCGGAGAATGCCAAAAATATGCATCTCTAATAAGTGTACATTACATGTACACAGAGGCACTTCCTCTCTGACTCAAGAGGTAACGCAGCACTGCTGAGATGGAGATTCTTGCTGCATTACGTTAGCTCTCTGTAGATGCTACCTGACTCCATCCTCAGTATGTCTGACACAACATCACAAGTATCCACATCTGTTTGCACTCTTCTTCAAGCACTTTAGACATGGTGGAGAGTAGTGTGAACACAATAAAACATTGCAAGCAAGTCTTCAACATTATCTTAGTCGCACAGCTGTCAAGAAGAAAGTAGGTTTGATGTTTTTTTCCCCGGTAAATGAACGGCACTGTAAAAACTAAATGTTAAAAGGGAAAACTGCTGGCCATAAGATCTCAAAAAGCTTGTAAATGTGTTTAAACTTCTATAGTGGTTTTCTACCTTCAAGGTACTCAAAGCACTTTGACACTACAGTGCCCACCATAATTATTGGATTTATAATAATTATGTGTTTTTTTAGCTTCTAATATGATTTTTTTTCTAAATAATATGGGACCTTAATGGAAAAAAAGAGAAAAAACTTTCAATACAAGTGCATTTATTCAGTGGGGAAAAAAATCCCACATAAAGAAATAATTATTTGACATCAAATAATGTGTGTCACAATTATTAGCACCCCTGGTGTTAATACTTTGTACAACCCCCTTTTGCCAACAAGACAGCACCTAATCTTCTCCTATAATGTTTCACAAGATGGGAAAAGACAGAAAGAGGGATCTTCTGCCATTCCTCTTTGCAGAATCTCTCTAAATCATCCAGAGACCTGGGTCCTCTCCTCTGTACTCTCCTCTTCAGCTCACCCCACAGGTTTTCAATGGGGTTGAGGTCTGGGGATTGAGATGGCCATGGGAGGAGCTTGATTTTGTGTCTGGTGAACCATTTCTGTGTAGATTTGGCCATATGTTTAGGGTCATTGTCTTGCTGAAAGACCCAGTGACGACCCATCTTCAGCTTTCGGGCAGAGGGCAACAGATTTTGATTTAAAATGTCCTGATATTTCAAAGCATTCATGATGCCATGCACCCTAACAAGGTTCCAAGGGCCTTTGGAAGCGAAACAGCCCCACAGCATCACTGACCCACCCCCATACTTCACAGTGGGTATGAGGTGCTGTCTACACGCCAACAAGCTGTTTGGGCGGCATGCACGGAGAAAACCTTTCCTCACTCACAATCATAAACGCAAACGTCTGGAGTTCGCCAAGCGGTATTGGGGCTTCAACTGGGAACGTGTGCTTTAGTCAGATGAGACCAAGATTGAGCTTTTTGGCAACAAACACTCTAAGTGGGTCTGGCGTGCCACGGAAGATGCGCATGCTGAAAAGCACCTTATGAGAAGTTAAAAAACACATAATTATTATAAATCCAATAATTATGGAGGGCACTGTATTTCCTCATTTACCTACAGATGACGCAGCATCTTTAAGACTCCAGCGAAGCTTGGTGAGAGCTAATTGGTAAACCTTTCTTGGCGAGACCGCCCTTCAAGAAGTACCCCAACAGCACAGCGACGTCCTAAGTTGCGACAACAACATCTAAAGAACTGTAGTCCTCTAATATTTCAGTTCAGGCCAGCTGCCTAAAATGTGGATGTAAAAAAGATTAATTCATTCATATTTGTTTAACTAATGTTATTGTTAAATGTGAAGATTTTCATATAATTTTGGGACAATTTGTAGTGCAAGTGGAGCATACTGGATAGATTTACTCTCTCAAAATCCTGTATGCATGGTTATTTTTGTCATATGGAGCACATGAATTCTAATGAGCAATAACTCACACTCTACAAGGCCTTCAACTGATTGGAAATTAATTTCCAACTAATTCCTCCATTTGGAGAGGCAGTCTGTCTCTTCAGTGCTCACCACATGTCCAGATGGCCTAATAGCATCTAGTAAATATGCTTTGTCAAAAATACCACTGAGTGTGTCAAAACATTGCTCTGAGTTGATAAATGAGAGTCAAAATGTGACCTTGGTAGTTCAAATATAGCTAATGTAAATGCAAAAATAGTTGTCAAATCTTTATGTACTTTTTTTTTTTAGATTGATTGAATTAGATTGTACAGTGGTCAGTATAAATTTGGTTAAAACGTCAGACTTTTCAAAGTGGCATCTAAATCTAGCCATAACAAGCTTCAGTAGGTAGAAGAGGCCAAGCTGTCAGGTCCATTTAGCTTGCAGCAGTGTATGAATATGGGCCTCCAGTCGACAGCTGGGGTCTGTCAGTGTGATGGCCCTGACACTGGAGCACACAAAGGGCCTACTTTCTACTTCATTAGCACTTGTGTCCGCATCCATCTGTCAGGTGACATATCTATCAGTCATAGCATCACTTAAAAAGGGCTGATAGGATTCTAAAAACCACCAAAAAGGTATTGGTGTTGTTTTAGTATATAAATGAAACATTAAAGTCATGAGCATCCTCTCTGATGACAAAATGTGAAATTCAGACGGATATTCTAAAGTCTTGCTATACAAACTGTCAATCGAGCCATTCAAAGAAGGCAGGGTTTGGTGAGCAGCAGAGTTTGCCTGATAGTGTTTGCACTTAAAACCAAACAAACTGTCCTAGCAGAGCAACCAACTGAGAATGTGGATACATTCTGAATGCAGTTCTAAGTTAAACTTAATGCATTGTGTTTTGCTGCCCACCTGTGTTCATGCTCGTAGAGAAGGTGCCTCTGACACAGCTCAAAGCGCCACCTGTGATAAAGTTATCTGCTTAATCTAAATCCTCTCTCAAGCATGCAGCGGTCATGCACTACGTCTAAGCCGGTGCTGTGAGCCGTGTGCCTCTCAAAAGCATTCTGGAATTATCAGGCTGTGAGATGAGCTGGATGGCACAATTAAACAGACTAATGCGAATGCCTTTACAAGCGATCATGTTTGTGTAAAACAGCTGAGAAACGAAATGAAGTCAAAAGCTTTCGAAGAGTTCATATCTTTTCTTAATGAGCCGCTCATTGTGAGATGGATAGGAAGTGATTATAAAAGTACTTCTAACTTGGTTAGGAAGCAAGTTACTGAAAATCTATAATCCCTTTCGTGGCTGTCACATTCAAACGTCACAGAAGCATTTCTTTAACTATGCCAGAAGGCATTACAGTGAAGCAGTGATAGAGTGAGGTCCAAGTTCAATCTCTTATAAAAGGCAAGTGTCATTCGTACTGAAGTGCCCTGGGGCATTTCAGACCATGTAGCTTTATAGCCGACAAGACTGAGCTTTGACCCTCCTCTAGAGGGGGACTGTAAGTAGACTGATTTGTCCTTCGGGTATTAATATATTGTCTGAGAACAATGTTAGCACTCTGTTGAAGGGATCCCCCACCAGTGATATTCATTTAAGTGTTGTACCTACAATAAAAGCACCGCTGTATGTCAGAGCAGAGCTCGAAGTTTACCGCTTACTGATCGCTCCAGGCAACTTAGAACAAAAAAATTTTTACAGGCAAATAACAAAACAAGTTATAATAAGAAATACCGTTTTTGTGCACATGGTGTAGTGATGCAAACATTTACATTTTTTTTATATTTACATTTACTCGTAATGCCAATGTTTGTCAATTTTTTTTTCTAATATCATTCAATCAGGATTTTGAAACAATTTTTATGCTATCATCAAGCCAAAGTTGTGTTGATAAAACATGGAATCACTGTATTTTTCGATTGTATTGAGAATTGAACTACTATGAGTCTCACAACATCTAGAGCAGGGGTTGCGAACCTATGTCATATATTGCTCTTTTGATGAGCGCATATGGCTCTCTGCCAACCCGTCATTTTAAATGTGGAACTCGCCGGCTCGCTTGACATGAACCGGCTATGATGGGCTGATGGCGCATTCGCATATTAATCTTCAAATGTGCGTAGCAAAAATATGCTTCAAGTCGGGTCGCACGGAGATGGGCGAGATCGCCTCGTGCGCTAAGTCACCACTCGGCAGGCGGCGGGGTCGGCCCCTCCCGACTTGATGCCGAGCGAATTGGAGTATATAAAAAAATATATAGGGAAAAATTAAACGACGATAGGGAACCGCGTGGTACCCCAAGTCACACAGGCGCTTCACTTTCGTGACTTTTTGGACTGTCAAATTGTCACCATTTCCAGGAGAGCGAGACTCACAAAACGACCGCCCCGAAAGGCTCCGCTTATCTCAGCCACTGTTACTGACACATCCCCCTGGTCGTCCCCGATTGTGGTTTCCTATTCCAAGAAATATACGCGGCACCACACCATGTTTCGATTTGTTATTTTCTTTGTGGTGAGTGCACAACTGTGCAACAATTGTAACAACCCAAGTAACGATGTTAGACTTTCCATGTCGTTTTCTCAAGATTTATTTCAAATCGCAACTCAGCGACTGCTCATAAAAGCAGAGCGTGACCACCCTCTGCCTCCCGTGTAATTCATTCAAATGCATTCACGAAAGAAACAGTACTTACAAAACGGACTCGGAAAGGCTGGCAAAAGAACATAGAATATACAGTGTGTGTTTATATTAGTGGTGGGACTCGATTAAAATTTTTAATCGAGTTAATTACAGGGTCTGTAATTAATTAATCGAAATTAATCGCATTCTAATTGAAAACCATATATTGATAAAACAAATCGTGTTCTCAATAAAAAAGCCTTTTTGAGCTTAACAACAAATTTATTACTTTTAATA
Source organism: Corythoichthys intestinalis (assembly GCF_030265065.1). Lineage (NCBI taxonomy): Eukaryota > Metazoa > Chordata > Actinopteri > Syngnathiformes > Syngnathidae > Corythoichthys > Corythoichthys intestinalis. The sequence continues at coordinate 30,379,665 of NC_080403.1, read as the reverse complement.
TGTAATGTCATCAGCATACAATTGGTCAAAGTGCTAATACAGCTATTCAGGTTTAAAGTGTTTCAGGCACCCGGATTATTTATGTTCTTTGAAAACATTTTTCTTTAGATAGTTACTGTTTTTTAACTGTATACATAACTACTTTTCAGTAGTTACAAGATAAAACTATGAGGCATAAAATATTGTCAAATATTTTCTTTCAAATAGTGAAATGTAAACACTGATAATTAAACTGCAAGAAAATAACAAAGTGCAACACTTCAACATTAAGTTATTCAACAATCCGTACCAATTGTTGTGACTTTTCATTCAATCTCCCAGGACTCAGCTACCGAAAAAAAACTGGTCTGCACAGTTTACTGTTTAGCGTCTGTCGTTGGCTTTTTGCACAGTCAGGACGAAAGACGCCAAATGCCATTCATTGTTGACGACTTGTATTGTATGTGCGGTCACTCCGAGATAGTTAGAATTGCTCAAGAAAGTCCAGTGGTCCCGTGTCAAACCAACATACTCGACAGACTTCAATCGGTCTTCTTTGGTCTGCTTTTCGTCATCGAATAGCAGCTTGCACAAGCGCCGGCCGAGGCAGCCCGCCGGGTGCAACCGTGACCGCCAAGCCGGCCGCACCGGGACCCTCGCCGCCGCCGCGCCCTGGTTAAAGGGCGGGCGGGAAGAGGGGGACGAGGAAGGCGCGCGGCCGCGTCGGCAGCTTGCACAAAACAATGCTCTTGTCCGTTGTCCCATCAGGATGCGTTTTATAGGGGAAAACTAGCCCCTAACTGTCCAAATAAAATGTCGCCTCCCATCACTGCTGCTGTTAGCGTTTGTTTGTGTGCGTCAGATTTACCGGCGTACCAGAAACACATGATTAGGAAGGTTCCGCATGCGGACAAATGGAACTGAAACAATTAATTGCGTTAAAATTTTTAACGCGTTAAAAGCTTTATAATTAATTAATCGAAATTAATGCGTTAAAGTCCCAGCCTTAGTTTATATACATACATACACATAGACACACACTGTACGGCTGTTGTGGAATCACATTTTAAAATATGTTGGGTTTTGGCTCTCGTTGTATAAAAGGTTCCAGAACCCTGGTTTATATACATACATACACATAGACACACACTGTATGGCTCTTGTGGAGTCACATTTTTAAAAAATGTTTGGTTTTGGCTCTCTATGTCTAAAAAGGTCTCTGACCCCTGATCTAAAGCTTTAAGACGGTGCTTCTCAACTATTAGTAAGCCAAGATACTTTTGGATCAGGAAAATCTCACCTCATACCTAAATATGACGCTCCCATATTTACAAAAAACTTTTTATACTTTATTCAGTTTGTGTGGTATAGTGTAGCTCAACAAAAATCAATTATTCTAAGCTTTTTGGATTTTGAATATGTGTAGCCTCCGCCTGAAAGTGACAATATGCACTGTCGATTGTTGCTGAAAATTTGCACTCTGTGTTATTCTTCACAAATAATGATGAACAATAAATTGGCACGAACAAATACATGTCACATTCATCTGAATTTAAATTCATGTGACTGTGAAAAGACAAACATAGACCACGAGAACTTTGTCAAGTGCTATTCCAGGCCTTCCTTACGGATCACATGACTACACTCAAAGGAGCTTGCTGCTAACCCATCATTAAACACCATTCCCAACACTGTAACGTATTTTTCGGACTATAAGTCACAGTTTTTCTCATAGTTTGGCTGTGGGTACGACTTATATTCCGGAGCGATTTATGTGTGAAATTATTAACACATTATTATATCATTTCACGTGTTATTTGGGGTTTTGGAGTGACACTGATGGTTGGTCAACTTGTTAGCATGTTCTTTATGCTATAGTTATCTGAATAACTCTTAATAGCTATGTTACGTTAATATACCGGCCACGTTCGCATTTCGTTGTTCATGCATCATGTATCATTATCATACTGTACACTTATTCAGCATGTTGTTCTCTATTGTATTTTTAGTTTAAACTGCCATTCAAGATGACATATCTGTTCTATGTGTTGGATTTTATCAAGTATTTTTTTCCCACCAAAAATGCAACTTATACTCAGGTGCGACTTATATATGTTTTTTTCCTGTCGCACCAACCATTTTATGGCTGGTGCGACTTATACTCAGGTTCGACTTATTTTCCGAAAAATACGGTACTTGCAATATAATTTGGAAAAAATGTAATAGTATAGTATATTGGCATAAATAGTTAACAGCAAACATACCAGGCTCTTCTCCATTTTCAGGTGAAGGACAAAGCTTTGTCCACCATGACCTGAATTTCAGTAGTCTCCTTATCTCATCGTCTTCAAACAAATCAGCTCTGCAAAAAACAACAAACACTTCAGCAGAAAGCCAAGATGTGCTGCACAGAAAACAAGTGTGGATCTTTTTCTCAGCTAAACTCACAGGTAATGATCGGGGGAGAAGGCTGAAGCCTCTGCATCCATCCGAGCTTGCCTCCTCTCAGCTAATGTTGTTTTATCTGGGTTTTTGACATCTATCACATCACCGAGTTCTTCCTGTCATAAGGACCACGCAAACTTGCGATTAAATGACTAATTTAAGATCAATCGTTGGATGAAGACAGCTTTACAATATCTGCGCAAAAGTATAAAAGGATGTTATTCAGTTTTACCTGTAATCTAGCAAAAACTCCAGATCTCTTATTGCCAAAGCCATATTTCTGCAGGCCACTTAGCTCCTCTTCAGATCTCTCAATGTACACTTCCTGCTCAACCTGCCAATCAAAATCCTCGTCGTCTTCTACTTCATCATTGCCTGCACTTTCACCGTGATCTTAAAAAAAATTACCAAAAATGAAGTGTAAATGTGTGCTGACTGCCACTGATGTATTGCTGTGACTTACCTGGGCTAATGTCCTCTAACAGAGGCTTTGCCGAGCGGGATCCTCTGGGAGCAAGGAGGCTTGTCAGCATCTGGAGGCCTTCAAAGTGTTCTCCAGCTATTTCTTTGGGGATATGGACAGTAAAGAGACCTGCAAGTTGGACATTGTGTACAGTCATATATTAGTGCTTTATTAGTTCTCCTGGTCAACATCTGCTCAACATAATCTCTCTGTGAATATACGGAGGGTGTGTTTTCTGAATTGTAAAGAGTAAAATATTCTATATGATGACTGTATGAACAAAACAACAATTGCTCATTTGTAGGCTGCAGAAAAACCCTCATTAGAGGAGATTTATTAGCAATTGTCAAAGGATGATTAAAACTAAGCATGTCAACTCGGGTCATGTTCACAAAGGGCCAATGAGGTATCAGTGACAATAAGCCTTGTGTCTACATTTAGTTCACTCCATTACAACTAATTATATGAAAGTCAAAGACAGCTCAAAGTTCCAGGCAGAGAAATCATGAATCAACAATTATTAACATGCTTAATTCCCTCTTTAATGTATTAAAAACAAGAAACCACAAGACCACCTGCAAGTGCGATAAAATACTAGAGCTGTGACAGTCTGCAATTCATAAAGAGCCATTACAAATTATTTCAGTGGCCTTTTAAATGGGATGAAAAAACATGAACACCTTGTTAATTTAGCTAGCTTGATTGACTGAAGTGCACACTAAAGAGGCCTAAGGGAGCAGTTACTGACTGTGACTAGAAACATGACTCAGCATCTTACAGCAACTAGAGGTCCATTTTCCTTTTGCCAATATCTATCATAGAATGAGAGATAGACAGATAGATGAATAAATAAAAACCCTATTGCAAATACATTCACCTGTTACTCTCATTTCTTAAAATGCCAAAACCCCTCAAATAACCATCAATAGCAAAGCCTGAGATTTACCTTAAGCATTGGAATCCATTTGTCCTCGACACCTCTCATGTCAAAATGTTATTTGTAACAAGAGGTGGGTAGCAACACATTACATTTACTCCGATACATTTACTTGAGTAACTTATCGAGAAAAATGTACGTCTAAGAGTAGTTTTACTGAGCCATACCTTTTACTTTTACTAGAGTAGTTTTGTGAAGAAGAAATGCAACTCTTACTCCGCTACTTTGGGCTACGCTGTCGTTACATTTTTCCTCTTTACTCTTCAAATTAGATTTTTTTTTTTTTTTTTTTTTGTTTTGTTTTTTGCCAGAGACTTTAAGTCACCAACAGTGGCTCAATCAGTTTTACCAATGAGACGTCGCAAAAACAATCACATGACTCCATAATACCAATCAGACTCAAGCTTGCCGTTCTATGATCACGCTGACATGTTCACTCACGTGGCATCTTTAAATCGCCGTAAAAAATCAAGTACTGTATTTGACATAGAAGGCCACCGTCAACATGACTCGAAAGCGCGGATTTTAATCTCTCTCCCAGTTTTTATTTGGCACCAATTGATCACGGAAAACCGGTGATATGATTTTTTTTGTTTGTTTCATAAGAGGAACTATGTTTTCTCCACTAGAGGGCACTCATGCTCTTTGGACGAATAATGTCTTTTTTTTTTTCTCTTGCAGGAATTCACTGTTTTTTTTTTTTTAAATTGTATTTCTTAGGCTAAATTTGGTTATGTAATATGTTATAGTACAGTATAATAAGAACAGTTTATAAACATAACTTTGTGCTGAGAAAAAATAAACCATTACAAAAAACATCTTTAGCAGTTACAATGTTACTCATTACTTGAGTATTCTTTTCACCAAATACATTTTTACTTGTACTTGAGTACATTTTTCAATTACTACTTTTACTTCTACTTGAGTAATAGTATTGTGAAGTAACGCTACTCTTACTTGAGTAAGATTTATGGCTACTCTACCCACCTCTGTATACATTTTGATTATGTCAAGTAGTGCTTAATTTGTAAATCATATGGTGCTGGAATGCAAAGTACATATGACAGCGCAGGGATGATGGCAACGTGACATGTCTCGGAACATAGTGTAACAGCCCGAATGGGGAGATAGAAAGGAGAGGAGTGAATGATCGCTTCCTTCACTTTATTGTGGCAACAGTTAAATAACAAATAACAAAAATAACAGTGGACTGCTGCAACATGCGACCGCCAACTTCACTCTCATGCCTCACTCTTCTCCTCACTTCCCGCTACGCCACCACTCTGCTGTCCGATGGCCCCTTCACGGCCCCGCACGCAGTCACGGACATTACATTATGCAGAAAATGGTGCTGAAAACAAAACGCAAATGCCCACTTGCCATGCTGTGGGACTTTCCTTTTCTTTTTTCTTTTCTATGTGCTTTTCTGACTCGTTTCTTGACCCTTTCTTCTTGAAAAAAGACAGTAAATGCAATTGTCATTTTGGCATGTTGAAATACCGTTTGATCCTGGCTGCTTGCTCCCAAGATGCCGCAAATTTCAAGTTTTTTTTTTTTTTTTTTTAAATGTCAGGGGCATGATTTGTTGGTCCAGCTTCTCAGTGCATCAACAAATCTCCGACTCTTTCAAATGACGTTAAATTTTTATAAACAACATGCAATTCTTGGGATTTGTTGTGTAAAGGAATTTATGCATATTATTATTTTATTTTATACTGTAATGTCCTAACTGTGTGTAATATTCTGATATGTTTTCCGAGGCACTCTGAAGTGCACGCAACGTTACTGTTGTTTTGGTCACGGGATGCGGGAGTGCGATAGAGAGGCACAGGCTCTATTTATCGCTCCGCACAGCCAGCCGAGAGCCCCAAGCTGTGTTTGTACTGTTTGCTCCATGTGTTAATAAAGAAACAAAGTTGTCAGCATGTCGTGTGTTCGATACCTGTGTCAACAAAAAGCTAATAACAAGACACTATGCACGATCCGTTTAAGAGACGCTGGGACTGGAGAGCTGTGAGGAGTAGGAGGCGAGGGGGAGACGAGCGAGAAGCAAAAGTTCGAGGTCGAATGTGGCAGCAGTCCACTATTATTTTGTTTATTGTTTTCTTATTGTTGACACAATAAAGTGAAGAACGCTATCAACAACTCCTCTCCTTCTTTACCCTCAACTTTTTTATGTTATTATTATTTTATATGCACGAGAGGTGCCGGATCTGCCAAAATAAGTCCCGGAACACAGTGAGGCCAAAATCAAGAGGTGTCCAAACATGCTCCGGCATGTTTCGGCTCAAATTAACCACTGATGTCAAGGCTTCAAACATCAACATTAGAGGCGTGCGAGATTATTCGCGATTCGGCCGTCGAAGATTCGAGAACGATTCACAAACATCCAAATTCCAATTATTGAATTATGCCAGGTAAAGCGGAAATAAAACACAGTCAGCGTGGTCTTCAGGGCGCAATGAGGAACAGACCGAGAGTAAATATCATGTTCAACTCATGCCGCTAGATAAAAAAAAACAAAAAACAATAATACCTGACTGCAGCCGTCAGCCGCTACAAACAGCGCCCAGTTGCTAGTTGCTACAAACATACGGCAACATACGACTATGGTAGATATCACATATATCTAGAACTAGATGTGAAATGACAGACGACGGCCGTGTTAGATCATATAACAAGAACTAGATGCGAATGACACTTTCCCACGCTAGTAAACAGGCGCCATCTTAAAGCAGTAGACTTCTCTAGAAAGCTTTGCTGTAGTGAACCTAATTACTTTTTATCTAAAAACAAAAAAAAAATTAAATTATCTTTAAATGATGAAACAGTTTTAAAACTTTCACGTCGAAAGTAGACAGAAGGAAAATTATGGAATAACGGGAACAATTTTAACAACTTTAACGGTTGATTCATAACATTAAATTAATTGAATGTAGTTTAAAGCTGCCGATACAGAATGGGGACTTGAGTATTTTATTTACTGTTTTTAACGGTTAACTTGATACTGAAATAGTAGTTTGTTTAGCCTGAGAGGATTTCTGAACATTTTTGGAACTAGTGTACAAAAAATTAAAAGCGTCAATAATTGATTTATAATCGAATCAGAGCCTCTGAATCGTAATCGTAATCGAATCGTTAGGTGCCCCAAAATTCCCACCTCTAATCAACATAGGCCTTGTTTGGTTTTGTCAACTTTGTAAAAAGTCTTTGTCATTTTCCACTAGAATAAAGCAATGCTGAGGTAAATGGTAGAAATTAAATACTGCTTTCCTATGCACGATTGTCATCAACGATTGTCAAGTTGACAAAACTAAAGAGAAAGTGATGACCAATCTTACACCTGCCTGAGCCCCTCACTCCCTTAGTCAGTTCAATTCGTTGAAATATTTTATATCGCATAGGGTGCCCCCCCCCCAAAAAAAAATTCAGCAAAGCTTTAGTTGTATAAACTCCCCTGTAAAACAAGTTAGAATTACTCAACAAAACAGAACCTTTTGATCCAGTTGTGTAATTACATACCTTTTTCAATGTCAAATGTAGCCTTTTCTCTCCCATCTTCCACTACCCTTCCTGGAAGCGTTAACCTTGAAATAAAATGACACGGATGGCAATCACGTATTTGTTTTTCTATACTGAACTTATACAGAGAAATGCAATGACATTTCAATAACATCAAGATTCCATTACAGCGCGGTGATCCAGACCTGGTCTAATCAGTTGCGCATCCATCCAATAAACTCACCGAAGAAAGTAGGGTTTAGCATAGAATTTGACATCTGTTCCATCAATGAAGAGATCAAATTCTGACGTTCTCGTATAAGGAACACGTGCTGAGAGGATCAAGTACTCGGGATCCTGACTCAAGTCAAAGGCAGGCGTTATCATTGTGAATATTTTTCGAAGATGAGGTCCTGCAGAAAGGGACAGGAAAGGATGAGTTCAACGCCTGCGGCTAGAGACCTGCTGACAGTGCGCCCCTGTGTGGTTGACTCTGTGAAATATTTTGGTTTGTCACATGTCTTCTTAGTGTGTCGCCAACATATTTATACAAGTCTGTTGTTTATTTGTCGTATGAATGCATTTAATATAAATATAAGTATTTATTTCGTCTAAAGACTTCTATCACACTACTTCATAAAAACAGGCACATTACGCCCACGCCACCACGAATATACAAATATGTTGATTCACACGGAGGCATGCTGACCGATTTCAACTAAATATCCTGAGCATTTATATCAGTAAGAGTATTGTCGTTAAGTGAAAGCATTATTATCTATGTGCTTGTCAAACTGGACGTGACAGTTATTCTAGAGGAGTTTTGTTTACTCAGACCACGTTGACGCGAACGATTGATTAGCAGGACAGACTAGCTTTAACATGAAACACTTAACATTGCTCTCGTTTAATTGCGTACAGTAGCAGTAAACAATTTTACTTAGGTATTGGTCTGAAATTCATAGAGAGATATATTTAGACATTGAAAATGTGACTGCACTCACCAGAAGCAAACCTCACACAAGCAGCACAGATGAGGCGGCCATTTTTTACCGTAATGGACCGTGTATAAGGTTAGTAAAGAAATCATGCTCACGTTGTTTTAAAATTTCCATTTTCATCTAAATTGCATACCACCGTGAGGCTCGCTGTTTTTTTGAAGATTGTTTAAAACATGAAAGCCTTTTTTTTTTTTTTTTTTTTTGCTCTTCTTGCGTTTTCCACCTTTTCAGTTTATATTGGAATTTATTTTGTTTATAGCCTACCATATTTGCAATCTCAGATTATTAATCTTTTATCTAGAGGCACTTGAGTATGTGGGCAAAGAAATCTTAACTGAAGCCAAAAAATGATAAATCATATTAAGATTTCATCACTCCTTAAGAGATGTGCCTGAAGAACATATAAAATAGCTGAAATGTTATGAAATATTATTAGTTTATTTACTACCAGTTTATCAGTTTGGAAAAACAGTACACTGCATGGGTAATAGTCAGGGGTGAAAGTAGGCTGGAACGGCCCGGAACGCCGTTCTGGCAAGAAGTTTGGCGGAGCGGAACGGTGCTTTGATCCAGAAAATATGACGGCAACTGTCAAAACCCTGCGACACAGGAAAAGAAATCTACTAACGTCCAATTTACATACACAAGTGCTACTAACGAGCAAAATAAAGTGCTTGTGTCGCGTCGTCCGTTTCCACCAATATATATTATTTACTTATTCCACGGACAGCACGGAATTCTCCCAGCGTGTGTCGGATGTGTTGTGTCAGTATGTGCATGCACTCAGCTAGCCGTCCTCCCTGCCTGGGACTCCAGTTGCCAGTTCAATTTGGTGACATACTGATATGTGATCACTGATCAGCATGGATAGTTAGCTCTGATAGGTTCAAATGCACATGTTTTCTGGGACAAAAAAAAAAAAAAAAAAAAAAAAAAAGAACAAGCTTGTTGAATTAATGCGATGAAAAAGGGCAATGCAACCGAAAATTGATCATATCTTTAAGAGAAAGGAAAGAGTTGAAGAGACTTATGTTATTTTCTCCGATGGGGAGGTTCAGAACACCATGTTATTACCCTATAATGCCTGACCCAGAAATAATGAACAGAAAATTCAGATTTTTTTAATTTGAAAACTTTATGTGGTCCTTAAACGTAATTTTTAAAAACACTCAGGTGACTTGAAGTTCCGCTCTGAGACCCCCAATTTGGCCAAATTTCAAAATTGTCCGATATGCACGTGTGATACATCATTGGAAAGCTTAAAGAGATTTTAAGCTTTCCAATAATGTTTTCTGGGGGAAGTAAAATTTTGAACAGGAGGGCATTAAAAAAAGAAAGAAAGAAATTAAACAGCAAAACCCCAACTGGAGGTGAGAGCACACGAAAGCATAATTAAAGACGCCATGATTGTAACGAGATATTATTGCGTACTTACCTCTTTGCGATCCAAAAACTCCATGTAACATGTATCACCGAGTGTCAAGACACAGCTGTGAATGGCCACAGCCTGATTTTTGGGGGCTTTTATGGGTGAAACATGGTAATATAACAAGGGTCGCGATGCAGAAATCGCAGAAATCAAGGAGCGGTCGAGATTTTATTTTTCATATATTTACCCTTTTAAACTTTTTTTTTTTTTGGATCGATTATTTATCATCTAAAATACTGGGGAAAATGCGACAGTAATTAAAAAAATATAATTAAGGGATAGTTATGAAGTAAATATATTGGTGACTTATTTACAGACGCTAATCTTTTCATTGTGACGTAATTTGTTTAAAAGTTTAAAATATGCGAGTGCATAATTTTTTTAAGTCGGTTTTTTTTTTTTTTTTTTAACGAAACATTAGACACCAATTAATGATTCTAAGCTAAAAATGACAGACATTTTGAATAATAAATATAATTACTTACCTTCTTTTTATGGCTAGGTTGAAACAAAAGCGGTTGCGCGCCGTCTGTAAACGGGGGTGTCCAGGGTAAAATGGACAAATTAAAAATAGTTTGGGGGCCTAATGGACCATGAATCTGTTATGGCAACATATACACATATTGTTCTGTCAAACACAGCAGTTATTTTGGCTTACAATACAGCAATTTATTCTAAAGAGGGGTGCAAGAGCAGAAACTGCTTTTTCAGCCTTGTCTGTGTTTTCTGCCATATGTACTAGTATGTTCTCTAATTTGGATCATAAATGATACATTAAGCATTACATGCAGTTCTCGTGCTAAAACAAATATAACTAAAGTTAGATTGAACACAATAAGGTTTTAAACATTTTTTTTTTACTGCAATGAGGTCTAGAAATGCTTGACTCAAATGTGATACATTTGGCAGTATAGTTTATGTGCACTTTGGACTTATTTTTGTAAATTTACTTATGTTAGTCTACTTATTTCCTTTTAATACAAAAAGGTCCATGTTTGTTTCCATTTCATTGTGCATAATGTAAGTCATTTATACTTATTTTGTTCATGTATGTTATTTTAAAATACAAATTTGAAGGAAAATCAGTTTCTCCTGTATGCCTTGTTACAGTAAGTGTAGTGCAGTAGCCTAATGCATGTGTAAAATCTGATTTATTTATTTATTTATTTATTTATTTATTTATTTATTTATTTATTTTGGGTCATTTCTGTGGTTTTAGGAGGTGTGAAATTCTAGCCACTTTCACCCTGGTAATAAATAGTACTAGACAACTGGCCAGTTTACCGGCAGAGTATAAAAGGGGATATATGAGGGATTACTTCCTTGTTTACGGTAATACTTGCGAGACCACGCCCCCGACGTGTAACCCTCAATGGGCTGTGAGAAACTCCTCTCCACTCTCCATCATCATCATGAGCAGCAGCAAATTTTCAAACGGGCGTACGCAACAAAATGCCCCCTCTGTCTGCTCGCTCTGAACCGCAGACAACATGAGCCGGGTCCCTACCCCCCGTAACAAGTCGTTCTCGCCATGCGGATCCACTGCAAAGTAGTTGTGATCGGCGTGTGTTTTGGAGTTTTCTTACTTTTCTACTTTTGGGGTGGCAATGTCCCGGACGCTCCGCTGCTGAAAGAAGTTTCGCTGGAGGAGGACAGGAATTTTTCTTCGTCGTCGGTCACACTCGATCGCGATGTTGCGCCAAAGTTGGCTAGAAAATCAACCACGGTAGTCGGGGTGCTAATGAAAGATGTCCCCAAAGGGCGAAAAAACTGGAAAGTGACCAAGCAAAGGAGTAACGCCAATGCAAAGAGGTGAGAGCAGATTTTTTTTTTTTTTTTTTTTTTTTTTTTTTGCTCCGAACGGTCCTTTCCTTCCACGTTTGCATGCATGCGAACGGAACACAAAACATCGATCAATTTCAAATGTAATGGTTAGTCTCTTAACACATATTTATGCACAATGTACACAGTTACCATTTAATGGTTGCTTTATTGTATTTGAGAATCAAATTGTAATTAAATGTCCGACTTCAAGGTAGTACAATACTCGATTAATATGCGGAGGGGCTGTCGTTTTTCTAGGGGACACGATGATGTATGAGCTGACCTCTAAGCTTTGCTCAATTCACTTTTGGGCTTTTATTTAAATGCTATGCTCTTGACAGAAGAGTCCATTTTAAATCCGCCCTGGGATTGGAACGCTAACATTACATCCCCACAATTAGTAAATCAGAATTGTATTTCTGTATTTTGAAGAGAAAAAAAACAGAAAACAATTGTATGGATGATTAATATTCTGCATATCTTTTAAATAGGTACTACGTTTCCCATTTTCCACATCTTCACTCTTATTAGTAAATGGGTAGACTGCATTGCCTTATCTTGTCTTCCATTGTTTTCATTGTGGAGACTACAGGAACAGTGATATTCCCTTGTACGTTGATGAATCAAGTGCCTGCCTGTCTGTCAATCTCTCTAAGGGTTGTGCTGATTGCGGCAGGACAATCTTATTCATCCACAAAAAAACTATATTAGGAAACAACCAGTGTATTGAACAAGAATAACAATTTTACATTTTGCCAATTGCTTATCATTATGTTGGCATGGTGACCGACTGGTTAGCACATCCGCCTAACAGTTCAGAAGTGGTGCATTCAAATCTAGGCTTCCTGTGTGAAGTTTGCATGTTCTCCCCATTTTTATTATGTTTCAAAAACATGCATTTTACATTAAATGGGGAGTGAGGCTCTAAATTGGCCATAGGTGTGAATGTAATTATTAATGGATGTTTGTCTAATGGCCTATGAGAAATGTGATAATGTGACGAGTTCAGGGTGACCCTAGTGAATATAACCAATACTGAGAATGGATGGATGGGTTTATCATTGTAGTTGCAGTTTGCAGGGTTGCGGGACTGTACTCCATCCTGTTTGAGCAGTTAAAGGGTGGAGTCGTTGAATTATGCACTCCATAGCTCACTGACCCCAACATATTACTCTATATACATGTAACTACAGGGTCCTTAAAAGCTTTCAGACTCACCAGCAGGCAATATGTATTCTCCTCTAAATCCAGACTGCAGGTTAGCGACTCGGCTGGTGAGATAAAAGCCATCAAGGCATTTCACTGAGAAAGGACCTTTGTGTCCGCCCAGAAGCCACACTCCATGTGTGCTCGCCACTGATAAGGGAAATTGGGTGGAGGAGGTGTCATTTGGTGTGGGGGAGATAACTGGTTTTGAAAACACACATGGCTTCTATGTATTAGGGACACACACAGAGCACTGACTCATAGCATTTATATAGTTACTGTATTAAAATATGGTCCTTAATTAATAAGCCTTACAGTATGAAATGATTATTTTTCCAAGAATAAGCACCAACGTGTTTAAGTGGATAATTCTAGGTCAACTGTGATGTTTACATTACTCGTTGACTGTTCTGTTTTCAATCTGTGTGTTTCTCTCACTGATTTATATTTCATATTTAAATGTTAGCAGGCCTTTTTCTTGGCAATATTCTAAATCTACAAACATCCCTGTTTTTCCAAGTCCAATCATTTCCCTTTGACATATCACACTACTTCCTCTGGTAAAAATTACAGAATGTACTGTAACGCCAGCTGTCCAGCCAGGCGCAATACACAAACACGTCTCTAGTCATCAATCACACAATCAAACACTTTGTCACTAAGAAATACATATTCCTCTGGGCATCATTTTGCCAATACAAACAACTCTAATCCATAATCAGTGTAGTTTTCAATCAGTCTTTGCAAAGAGTGATGACTGGAATGATAGCAATGGATTTGATACAAACTCTTTTAATCTGAAAGTTTTAAGTTTGTTCATGAAATGTCTCTCCTCAACTAACTGAATTACACTAAAGTCTGTTCTCAGGCTATAGCTTTATAAAAAAAAAATGTTGGCAATGTCGTCTTGTGGCAGACCCCACTTTTATGCTTGCTCTGCAGCATGCATTGAATTCATTCCTTTTGTTCTTCTGCTGAACTTTTCGAAAGCTTCCAGATGTTAGGAACTATGCCATGAAACAAACCATCATGTGTATTGCATTAATGAAACCCTTAGGGAGGAAAAAGATTTTACTGAGAGTCTATTTGTTTTAGTAACCAAGCAGGGAGAAATTCAGTGGCGTTATTTAGGGATGTAACGATTGCATATTTTTGCATTCTTGAGTCTGAGTCACCTGATTTTTAGAATCTTCCGATACAGAGTCCCGATCCGATATCGGGGAAAAAAGTTTGAAAAAATGTTTTTTTAGTTTGAACAAAAGTTCCAAACATGCTACAGTACTGTACTATTTACAGTACTTCCTGTTCCTCTTTTTCCGGGAGTATTGAAGAGTATAAAACGTATACACGTATATTTTTTTCTTTTGGCAAGGCCATTGTATTTCTAGATTATTTTGTTAATTTTTAGTCCTTAAAAATATATTTTTTTAAATGTAAGTGTACTGCCCAAAACAGTGTGTTTCTTTGTGCACTGCCTGATAACCAACTAACATTGGATATCCTCCAATTAATCAAGGCTTGGTCTTTTCTTGTTTTTATATGAAGTAATTCATTGAAGATTGTGAAACTGTAACAAAGAAACATGCATGTATTCAACACAACTGCACAATACACGCCGGTATACAAATACCATGTAGACACCACACTTCACTTGAGCTACAAGCTGTAAGTATAGATTAGCTTCCATACAGTAGGACTTATGAACAATTTTTTTTTTCCTGTAGCTTTTCCCCAAAAACACTCATATACTGCAAATTAACAGGTTGGCGTAGATGCAAAATACTTACAGACACATAGTTTCCAAGGGAGAAATGTAACAGAAAACACTCAACAGCATCAATGCGACCGACACGCTGTTTACTGTGCAAGGGAATGAGCCTGTGTTCCAAACTGCGGCACACGATGGATGCAATGAATTATTATGACCACAAGGTGGCAGTGAAGTACTGTAAAATGTCAACTGGCTCTTAACACTGGTGACTCTAGCCAGCATAATATTTATTTATTTTATTTTTTAAATTAAAAACCCGATCCTTTTAACCCGTTTACGATCCTATAACAAATGGCCTGATCCTCCCCATTTCCGATCACGTAATCACATCGGAGACATCCCTAACGTTTTTAAATTACCCAGTACCACATCCATCCATCCATCCATCCATCCATCCATCCATCCATCCATCCATCCATCCATCCATCCATCCATCCATCCATCCATCCTCAACACCGCTTATCTTGGTCAGGGCCACTGAGTGCCTATCACAGCTGTCTTCGGACAAAAGGGGTACTACACCTTGGACTGACCGCCACTTAATCTCAGGTCACATACAGAGAAGGATAACAATTCACCCACACTCACACTATTGATCCTGCACTGCCTGAGCCAAAGTCATGTCTCATGCAACATCTTTTTCTGATTCTTCAGAAAATTGAACTTTAATCATCTTAGCAGAAAATAGAAATGTGTTTTGTTCACCCTTGATAAGGCATCAGTCTTTAAAGTGTGGAAGACAGATTTCCCGATGGCTTCACATTAATCCTAGACTGCAGTTCATCTTTGCGCCTCAGGCATACAGAATGGTCACACTTGGAGACTACCCTGCAACGTTTTGTCAAGTTTTCTTTTGAGGTGAATGATTTAGAATTTTCTCTTGAAAACATTCTCCCATAGAAACTGAGCAAAATTAGAGGACAGTGTAGAAAGTTAACAAAATAAGAACTGTTTTGGGCTTAAACCTTCCAATAGAGAAGCACAAAAGTTGAGGGGACTCGGTCGAAAGGTTCAAACGCCCTCTCCTATGTTACATCGTTCTTATTTTTTTTTGTGTGTGTGTGTATTTCTAGTAAAGGAGGACGGCCTGTGGCCAGGCGCACCCGTGTAGAGGAAATCATGCACTTGGCTATGGTGGCATGTGGACATCGTCTGGAGGAAACCTTAACTCTTGTCAAATCAGCTGTCCTGTTCAGCCTGAAAAAGATCAAGTTTCACATTTTTGCTGAGGACGTCTTGATCCCTCAATTTAAAGAAAAGGTAGGAAGCCTCAATATGCTGGTACATAAAAGTATATTTATACAGTGTATGTTCTCCTATGTTCTCAAGTTCTGGAACGTCATTTCATTTTTTCTTTGGCCTACAAGCTTTGCAGGGAGCTAACATTCAACACCACTCGGTAATAGATGACATCAAGATCAGAGCATTTTTAACTATGCTTTCAGAGCCTCTAATAATGACACATAACCTTTTATCCCTGCACTAGGCTGTAATCTATCACCAAGACACCCTACTGTGCTCCAGCACAGTGCATCACTTCAAAGTCACCTTTAGAGAGGAGGCAGAGAGTATTTTGTATGTAGAATACAGAAAAGACAAGGGTTTTGGAGCATACCTTTCATTTAATCACTGGCTGGTCTGACCCAGTTTTCCCTTGAAACGCAATTCGTTTTCAGTGTTGTTGGACCAATTCAGTAGAAAGCATAATAACTATATATATTTTAATAGCTTTCATGTGGACAAACCTGACAACCATGGCATCTTCCAGCATCAGTTACATTTCCACCCCAATTGTTTATTTATTTATTAATTCATACTGTACTATATATTTGTGTAGTTTTTGGAGACTAATACTTTTCACTTGTTAATTATTGCTCATAGGACACTGAATATCACCACAAAATATAGTGCATACATTAATTTAACAATTTCTTCCAGCTGAATCAGTGGCCTCGGTTTGTCACAGCCAAGTTCAAGTATACCCTCTACCGAATCACCTTCTCAGTGGGGAACGCAGATGAATGGAAGAAGCTCTTCAAGCCCTGCGCTGCTCAGAGACTCTTTCTTCCTGTAAGGCATATATGCTTCGTGCATTATTTGATTAATTATATATACTAAATGGTCTTTTTCCCAACCCAAGCACATCACTATAGTATGTTTGTGTGTGGTGGTGGTGGTGGGGTTGTTGTGCGTGCGTGCGTGTGCTTATTGATGAGTTTGCACCTTGTCTACAGGTGTGTGTGGGTGTTTAAATGGTAAATGAACACTCTCATGAGGCTGGATTCAATCATTTCATCATGATGAAAACTGCGCTGAGTATTGATTTTCCCTCTCAGCTGGTGTTCATTGAAATAACACCATGGCATAATGAATATATTGCAGGACAGACAAATCCATAAGTGTTTTTCTCTTGCTACAAACGAGTCAATATACAGTAGTCCCATTATCCACTTAATTAGTAGAACCTAATCATGAGTGTTATGGAATTTGTATGAATTGTTTCTTGGTGAATATCACAGTCTTAATCCAACTAGAAAACAACCATCACATACGTAAATAAGGTTTGTTGCAAGTGAGTTATTTTTTGGCTCATTCTAGGCTAATACAGAACGACTTGGTATGCCCCCTGTGATGTTGAAAATACTCTCGACATGTACGTACGTGTTGGTGGTTTGTGATCATGAATTTTCATTATAGCTAATTATGCTGCAGGTCATCCTCAAGGACATAGACTCATTGCTGTACGTGGACACTGATGTGCTGTTCCTTCGACCCATGGATGATATCTGGAAAATGCTGAAGTCTTTCAATAGTACCCAGCTTGCAGCAATGGCTCCTGAGCACGAGGTCCCGAAGATTGGCTGGTATAGCCGCTTTGCACGCCATCCTTTTTATGGCATCTCAGGGGTCAACTCTGGTGTCATGCTGATGAATCTCACAAGGATCCGCAGCACATTGTTCAAGGTCAGTCCAAAATATTGTCATCCATTTGCCCTCTTAATACAGCTTAAATATTCTGTGATTTTACTTTTGCATTTTTAATGTCATTTTCTTGAGCTCAAGTGCTAGGCTTAGAGCTGTGTGAGTGGGTGTGATTGAAGCTTTGTGATTACCAAGCAAGCATAACAAACGTGTTCCCTCAGAACTCAATTTAGCAGCTTTTCAATTTGCAACAGGAAGCTGGAATGCAAATGTACTCTTTGATGGTTTGCTTTGTGGTAAAAAGCAGCTCTTGAGTTGTGAGTCAGTGAATGATGTTGATATTTCAGAACAGCATGATTGCCGGCGGCCTGTCCTGGGAGGACCTTTTGCACCCACTTTATCAGAAGTACAAGAACCACATCACATGGGGAGATCAGGACCTCCTCAACATTATCTTTCACTACAACCCAGGTATGGTGAGAAACAATAATGTAAAATTACGTATGTTTTATAATTATATTAACTTGGTCCATGAAAGTCAAAACTTTATTATATTTCAGTGACCATCACAAATCATTTTCAATCAGTTTCTGGACCATGCCACAATGTGAAAAGAAAAATTTGCAAGTCATGGATGCATCTCTTAACATTTTCACAATTTAAGCATGATATACAGTATACATCAAACTATAATCCTCAGAAGGCTTATTGTTTCTTTTTTTTGTGTGACTGTGTTCTGTCCTCGCACTTTCGCAGCAAATGCAGTAGAAATAGGAAAAAGCCATATTTAAAAATATTTGTGTTGTTTTTCCCAGAGTGTCTGTTCATCTTCCCTTGCCAGTGGAACTACAGGCCTGATCACTGTATGTATGGGAGTAACTGTAAAGGAGCTGAAGAGGAAGGCGTGTCCATCCTCCATGGCAACCGTGGAGTGTATCATGATGAGAAGCAGCCGGCCTTCAAAGTAGTTTATGATGGAATACGTGATGTAAGTACTGTATCTTTGAGGATATACTGTTGGGACCTCAAACAAACCCAAAAGTGCCTAACACTACCGAATAGCACAAACAGAATCAGTGATACCACACAAGACTGGCATTCAATATTAATATTCAG